>NC_142035.1:67132814-67442390 GCF_982192425.1 Myodes glareolus | reverse complement strand
AGATTACCATATATAAAGAAAGTTATGTTACAATAACTAATGTATTACCTCAGATTCTTCTTACTTTCTATCTTACAAAACCAGGCAAATCGTTTGATATTTCTCTCTTGGGGAAACAGTGACTCAAAATCCAATTCCCAGGAGAAATTGTTAGTGAGTTGGGTATTGACTGCCTCCAGAGCATCAGCGGGTCACTCTCCTGAGCAATTAATTATCTTCTCTGCCAATATAAAAATATGTAGAATATAACTTCTTCTTCAGGAGCATTGTTTACAGAGATAAAGAATAAGATACTTGAATTTTCCTTTTCCTAAATTTGCACCACCTTTTCTTGACAGAAGGTAAGGGATATTTTCCTTTTAAAACCTTCCCATCACAGTTTTTTATCTTTGTATCCCTCTAAACTTCCATCCATAGAAGAATTATGTCACCTATCAAAGATATTTTTGCCCTTTTATTTCACATTGTTGTTTCTTGTTTTCAAATTGACTTCATTGGATTGCCTTATATAATAAACTCCATGCTGACAAAAATTTTGATATTTTTCAATTTGCTTCTCGGGTGTGAAGATTTTTCAAGATACATATATTTCTGTTTTTTGTGGCACTCAAATAATAGTAAAATTCATGTTCAACTGTGTCGATCACACATCTGGTCTCTGCTATTTCCTTACACTGGGGTGTATCATATATAATCAAGTGGTTAAATATGTTTCCTAACAGTCCTTTCCTACTTTCATGTAAAACCATGATTCCATTAGCATGCTTTGCTTAACATGTGTTTGCAAATCTTGTTTGAAGAGGTACCTACTCCTAGGTCTACAATGACTGACAAATTTTACGTTACCACCACCAGGAAAAACTTCAAATACAATGGGACTTGGGACCTGAAAGACTCCTAGGAGCTTTATGCCATCATCAACAGTTCTTGATGGAAAAGAAATAAAGAACTGTTGTGGCTCTCTCTCTCTCTCTCTCTCTCTCTCTCTCTCTCTCTCTCTCTCTCTCGCTTTTGTTTTTGTTTTCACATTTTGATATGAAACTGGGAGGTTGTTTTGTTACATTTTTACTATTTTTGCAAACAAGCTCTAAGGGTTCATTTAGATTTAACAATAATGTATAATAATAATCTCGATTATTTTTAAAATAGTGAGACTCCAGAGCTAGCTAGAAATATGCTAAGCCATTGACCACAGCAGCTTCTTAATTAAGCAGTGGTAATGAAACATATTCATAGCATGCAGAAGGAAATCCCATATAATCTACGTTTTATATTTAAACCATAACTAGAAAACAGCAAGTATAAGAATGTATTACATTCAATTTCTTTGTATTTTGGAAAGAATTGCAATTTTGTTTTTCATATGAACAGTTTTTTACATATTTTTACAAATACACTTTGTGAAATTTTATTGAAATTTCCCTATGTGTTCCCTATGTCTTCTAGAGGTGTTGCTTTGTTGAACAAATAAAAACAACTTCCTAGTTTCTAAGCTTTACATTACCCTCATGAATCCTATCAATATTAGAAGCAGGATAAACAAAACTCTTCTGTAAAGATAAAGCCATATTTTGATCAATGACTTCGTAATTTTTTGGAAGATGAGTCTTCTGTAAGTGAGCTGAATCACCCAAACTATCAAACATCCAGTTTAACCCTTCATATTTTGCTGTCACATCCATTCATGCACATTCTTAATCTTTTATCTTCTCTTGATGCCAGTGACTATTTACTACACAGCTACTCTACTGCTCTGCATATTTTTAGTAAACATATGAAATAAGACTACATGAAAATCTGCTAAGTGAGGAGTTCATAATTCATAATATGCACTGTTTTAAAACATAACTGGCAACTTAAAGTTGTACAGTGTGCCTCCTTCTGATCATCACCTGTTCTCCTTGTTTCTGCTTCAGGATTCTCTCTATTTCTCCCTGTCACTGCTTTTCTCTGTTTTCAACCCATTTTTATTCTTACTTTGTATGTCTTGTCCTCCAGCTGTTCTTCAAAAGATTTTCTTGACTCTGATTGCAGAACATTCTCTATGAACCAAGTAATTCCAAATATTTTTAAGGCGGGCACTGCATTTTACAAAAATTGAATATTATCAGTAAAACAAAATACATATTATAAATGAAAAAAATCTTCAAACAAGTAAGTTTATATAGTTTATGATCTTTGTCTTCAAAAAATACAACTATTACCTACAGTCTAGGATAAATATCATATTTAATAATAAACTCTCTAAAACTATCAATGTAATTCAATGATTGATTCTTATTTGGTCAGTAGTTGATTTTATAAGCCAAAATTAGGTATATATTTTATTCTACTATAAAACTATGAAACTCTTATCTCTAAGCACTACAAGTAATTCTAGAACTTCAATGTTATTTTTCCAATGACATAAATGAACTTAGTAAATCACCAACCACAGTCTTCTCAGTCCAATAAAGACAATTGCAAAGAAAGCTCTCAAGGATGCTTTTATTAATGTTATAATGTTCTCACTTCCATTTCCTCTCTCAAATAGTTGCCCTCCTGTTCTAGAAGGCTGGGTGATCTAAGTATTGATTTAAATATAGACTATAAGTCCAGAAATAAAAGGATGAATATATTAATATGGCAAAAATTGTTCCACAAAGTAAATAGTACATTATCAAAAGACTTTAATGATTCTTAGAAGAATTTTTACATAGGCTAATGTAGGAAACAATGGAGAAATTGAGAGTTAGCCAAAATTGTTGCAAATTATAGAAGAGGAAGGATTCCAAATTAATAGCCTCCAGATTTTTAGCAAAGTATTTATTCTTCTTGCCCTGTTGCATTTTAATGCTTCTCTTTAGGTGGCCACTCATTGTATCTTTCTTCTTTTAATTATTTCTTTCATCAGTTGTTGGACATGAACAAAACCAATAGATATACTAACATGGAAGGGGGAAGCCTCAACCCTACACAAATGATTACATTAACTAAGCAGTGCTTAGAGGGGGAAATAGACTTTTTCAGAGAAGAGCATTTGGTTAACCATTACCAAATGTTCATCCATGGAAACATACATACAAGTCTTATTATACAGACTGAGCACATTGTGCCTTTCTTGTTACCACACACCACAAAACTATTCTTGTTCACACTAATCTTCATGAGGCACAAGAACATCCATTTTCCTTATGGTTATTTTATTATTACCAGAATTCATTCAGAATGGTTAACCCTGATGAACACAAAGCTGAAGACATGCTTTGTTACTGCCTGGATGGAATGCACTAAGAAGTTTCCATCTTAGGATAGACTTATGCAAAACCCTTTACTGATTTCACTGTACCCACACCTTAATTAATATCATTGATGATATGAAAATATACAATAAAATTATTAACATTCTATATTTCATCAGTTATGATTAAATCCTTGTTTTCAAATGTCCTTATAAACCTGTCATTCCTTTAAATGTCTAGATCAATTGATGTTTGAGGGGAAAATAGATATGAATATAACATGTGCAATCAAATAAAAAATAGAATTAGAAGCTGAGAAAAAAGAAAAATTATCATTGTCCCTAGAGATTATGGACTATGCAATTTACTTCCCATAAATATTTTAAAGAAAAATCTTAATGTTATTGTAAGTTCTATTATCAATTTTTCTTTTGTTATTATAGACAACTATATATTTAATGTACCTATACCTAATTTTTCTTACTTAAATTGTCTTAAAGTCTTATTATGATCAATAAAGTGTGATGAGTATTTGTGCTGGAAGATACCATCTATACAAGTAGAATTCTGGAAGGAAAAGCTTTTCTCTAAAAGGTTTGGAGATAAAATTCTTGACATATGCATTCAAATTTACATTAGGGGTTAAACATTAAGGTTTAAAAGTCTATCTTATCATGTTTCACTTATAAATTAATCTGTTCGATTGAGATTTTGTTCCATAATTTGTGTTGACCAGGACTGGTCATCTTTAATGACCTGGTAATAATAATAAATATTGCTAATTATAATTGTAAATTCTTTAATTTAACAAGAAAGTAATATTTTATGATATTTCATTATTTTATATGTGTGTGTGAGAGAGAGACACACACAAAGAGACAGTTAATTCATGTTAGATTTGACAGAGTCAAGAGCATGTGTGTGAAACAAATTTCTCTCTTTTTCTTTCTTGTTTTTTTACAGAGGAGCAAACCCCACATATCCTAAAAAAACCCATTATATCATGGAGTTACTTTTTCAACTTACATATGTAATGAGTAAGTTTTAAGTGTCGAACTCACATTGCATTCTAATTCATGATATTCACTAAATTTCATTGTTTTATATTACAGTTTTACAATTATTTCTATAACTTAAAAAAAGTGCTAATGTTCTTAGTCTTTTGATTCTCTGGAACGCTGTATTCACTTATAATAGCTTTTAATATCTTTTTGTTTGTTTGGTTTTTCTTTTTATTGTTTTTTTTATTTTACATGCTCACCACAGTTTCCCCTTCCCTTTTCTCCTCCTGTTCCCTCTCCCCACCTCCCTTTTACTAACCCCCCATCTACTCTTCCTCCTTCTCCAATCATAAAAGGCCCATGAGAATCAACACAGAATGGCACATCAAGTTTTGGCAGGACCAAGCTCCACCCCCGTAAGTGGATATTAGGTGTAAAGTAAAGGATAATCGGGCTACAATCCACAGTCCACAGTCTAAATATCCTTTTTTATTTCACTTGAATTTCTTGACTTTGTTTAATGTGTTTTATCTGAGTTTACAAGCTATCTCCTAAACTACGTTTTATAATTTAATATAATTTAATGTAATGCATCATTTTGAGTGGAGCTCTTTCCAACCATAATAAATCTCTTGTACTCTGGTGTGCAAGATTTTACAAATAGTCTACCCACTAAAAATTACTTGTTCTTAATATAAACTCTTTGCTAAGCAAGTGTTCTACTCTTGAGCTTCATTTCTGGTACAGTGACTAATTTAAAATCACTTAAATTTAATCTTACTTTTGATGTTTCTAAATTTAATTCATCTTGTATTTCAGGATTTTCCAGTGTCTTCTCTACTTTCTGATCCAATGGGTCAAGTAAATGCTTCTATTGTACCTGAATTTGTTTTGCTGGGACTTGCACAATCCTTTGGAATGAAGGTTTTCTTTTGCTTCTTCCTCTCCTTATTTTATGCTGGAATAATTATTGGAAACCTTTTCATTGTGTTGACAGTGATTTTTGACTCCCACTTACACTTCCCCATGTATATTCTACTGGCCAACCTATCACTCATCGACTTGGGCCTTTCATCTACAACAGTTCCTAGGACGATATGTGATCTTTTTACTGGTTGCAAAGTCATTTCATTCCACAGTTGCATGATACAAATGTTCTTCATCCATGTGATGGGTGGAGTAGAGATGGTGCTGCTCATAGCCATGGCATATGACAGGTATACAGCCATCTGTAAGCCTCTTCACTATCTCATGATTATGAACCATAGAATGTGTATGGTTTTGATAATAGCTGCTTGGGCCATAGGCATGATTCATGCCATTTCTCAGTTTATTTTTGTCATAGATTTACCCTTCTGTAGACCCTATAACATAGGAAGCTTTTATTGTGATTTTCCAAGGGTCATTAAACTTGCATGTATAAACACTTACAAGCTAGAATTTGTGGTCACTGCCAACAGTGGTTTCATATCTATGTGTACCTTCTTTTTCCTTATTGTGTCCTACATTTTTATCCTGGTCACTGTCCGGCAACATTCTTCAACTGATTTATCCAAAGCATTTTTCACCTTATCAGCTCACATCACAGTTGTGGTTTTATTTTTTATACCATGCATGTTTCTCTATGTGTGGCCTTTCCCTACTAAGTCCCTGGATAATTTCTTTGCTATTGTTGACTTTGTTATCACTCCTGTCTTAAATCCTGCTATCTATACTTTAAGGAATAAAGATATGAAGTTGGCCATCAGAAGACTGAGTAGACAGGTTTTAAGTTTTATGGAAATTACATAGTAAATTTTATTAATAAAAACATAGAACAATCCTATGCACTGTCAATAAATCCATGACTACTAAATCTATAGAATAAAAACATTATTATTATTGTTTTAGAAATTCAGGGAGTGTACCTATCAATTAATTTCACTCAAATAAAGTTACAATGCATTCTTCTGATTACAATGTAAAAGTATTACCCATATTTTCCAATTAATTATTTTATTAAGTTTTTGTATTGCATTTAAGCATCTGCATTTTATTTAAGTAATCAACAATTATTCCACAAACCTTTATTTTATTTTGTTTTTATGAATGTACATACTTGTATGCAATATCACTTTATTAGTGTTTTTATAAAAATAAGAACACTAGCTATTAATATATATTTCTTGTGGAAATTATGTGCCTCTAATGGATAAAATGTGGGTTTATGTAAACCATCAGTTATGAAAAATGAAAAAAAATATTCTAAAATGTACTTTAAGGTAGAGAGATAGGAAAATCTACATTATTAAAATTTATGTACTCTATTTTTCCTGTTTTCGGTGATAGTGTACAATGTCCTTTTAGGCAGGTTGTAGTACTTTGAATCATGCAATACTTATGTATATTGCTTTTATTAATAACATAACTTTGTTTCCCTGGTAGTCTTCCTCAATGAATTTAATTACTGTTGTAAAAAGTGATGTACAATTTAAGGTATTTCAGGAGACTTATTATCTAAAGCTATACTACCAATATCACAAAACTTGACTTACTGCGTCACTTCCTGAACTGCTGTGCTCATGAAGATGAGTCTGCTCCTTCAGACAAAACCTGGGACAACGGGTGAGCAAAAGTACAATTTCAGACAAGTCTTGATTGTGTTTATCAGATACAATTTCAGGAGCATAATTGTTTATCTCAGCTCATTTTAATGTCTTAATGGCAATTACACCTGAAAAATAAATTGATAGATAAGAACTGAGATGTTTAATATTAATCAAGAAAATTTTTGATATGTTCTCCACTTACTAGCCACCAAAGTTTAAAACTTTACCCTATTTATAAAATTGAAATATCATTCACTGCCTGTTAATCTGTCTAGATTTTAATTTTGTAGTATTACTTTGTTTTGCCATGTTTGTTTGTTTTTTTTTTGTTTTTGTAATTTACACTTAGATTGAGTGTGATCCAAGAAATTGTGGCAATGTTCCTTAATTCAGGAAGAGTTCATGTTCCCTCCAGGGGCCAAGGGAAGTCCTGTGATACTATAAAAGTCAGAATCTCCAGACAACTTCAGGCTATTTCTGCACCCTTCACGGGCTTATGGTTACTTCATTAACAAAGCAGTTTGCTCAGAAGGACAATTCACATAAAAGCCAATCTCCCAGAAATGTTAATGACTTGAAAGTATGTATGACAGGGACTCTATACTACTTTTTCTCTTAAAATTGATGTTGAATTCTTTAATTGTGAAAGAGGTAAGTAAAATGCCAAAATTGAAATTCATCAGTAGAGGCAACTACAGTTTAGAATTTTATTAATAGCTAAATGCATCTATCAGTAGAATCACTTAATTATTCAAGACTCAGTTATATTCCTTCTTCTTCAAAAAACAAAACAGAAAAATCATGTAAGACTGTCATATATACTTGAATTAACATTAATAATATTGAAAAGGACAAACCTCAGTATCAATATTTTAGCAGCAATAATTATTGGATCCTACATCTAATTTTATTAAGTTGGCATATTCTTTCATCTTTGTACAGTGGTTCTATGCAGCTCTTCTTTCCAAAAGTATAGTATTTTCTTGTTCTATGTCTTTATTTTTATTATTATTAGGAGGAGGAGGAGAAGGAGGTAGAGGAGAAGGAGGAGGAGGAGGAGTAATCTGAGGGAAACCTAGTTATGGACATTTTTTCACATAGAAGCTGAAAACCATATCATTAAAATTGTGGAAATTCTGAAATATTGCTTGTATAATATCATTTTGAAAGTAAAAAAATGAAAGCCTAAAAATTTTTCTAATTATATCCATGATCAAGAAGTAGATCTGTGCTTAAACCCAAAGCCCTGGTTCTTATTCTTTTGAGTACAGATATTTTCTTTTTTAAAAAAAAAATCAAGATAAAAGATGGTTATGAAAAGTATAACATTTTAATGATTGAATTCAAAGTGATTATGTTAAAAGAATTTCTGTTTAATCACACTCAGCCCTTGGTTAATATAGTTAAAGTAGTGTATACGAGAAAAAACTTTTTCATTGAATAATAGAATCATTACATTCTTCCAAACTTTTTGAGTCCCTTTTAGAATCTCAAAAGAACTTTGAGATTGTACTAGTAAAAGGACTCAAGATGTAAATTCTACTTTATTATTCTTTCATCATTCTCACCTTAGAAGCATAATTCTGAAGATGTGAACCATAATGAATCACAGAATTCTTTTCTTTCTGAAATGTAGCATTGTTAACTTCTTATTTTCTACTGTGATAAATTGTTTTTTTTTACACATGAGACCCCTTGAACCATCTTCATCCATGGAACATTTTTCATGGAGATATAATCTGGATTTTTTTATTTTCTATCAGTGAAAAAAAAGTATCAATACTTTGAAGCAAATAACACTCAAAACATCTTTAATTTGTGTACTCTTATTCAAAAAAAGGTTTTAATGAATTAACCATACCATAATGTATTTTATCATAAGAATTCTATCCTAGAGTACTGTCAGTGCTGGTATGATTATATTTTTATTGCGTTAGGAAGACACGAACTAAAAGAAGTTTCATGAATTACTTTATGATTAGATCTATCCTTATGTCTGGAAAAATTGAACCAGTAAGACTGCATAGAACATCATAAACAAGAATTTGGTGCTTAACTGCA
Source organism: Myodes glareolus (assembly GCF_982192425.1). Taxonomy (NCBI): domain Eukaryota; kingdom Metazoa; phylum Chordata; class Mammalia; order Rodentia; family Cricetidae; genus Myodes; species Myodes glareolus. The sequence continues at coordinate 67,433,519 of NC_142035.1, read as the reverse complement.
CAGGGTAAAAAAGAGACTTGGAAAATGGAGATATAAACAGAAATTTTAAGCCCAATGTGTTGTGATATAATAAATCCTCATAAGAAAATAACATCATTTCCCTGTGAAATTTGGCAAATGTGACTCTATGTGCATTTATCTTATAAAAGACAGTATACATCAACCTCCATCTTTGTAGTTCAGTTACTTATCGTCAAGTCTGTTTCCCAGTCAGAAAATTATTCCTTTACTTCTTTGTTTAAGGGTTTTTTTTTTTTGAGACAGAGATTCTTTTTGTTGTCCTGGATGTCCTGGAACTCACTCTGTACACCTAGATGTCCTGGAACTCACTCTGACCTTGAACTCAGATATCCACTTGTTTCTGCCTCTAATGTGCTAGGATAAAGGCATGTGCCACCGTTGACCCTTCATATACTTTTTCTGCTATTTCATTCACTATAAAATTGCTTCAAACAATATTTCTCTCTTTCCAGGAAACAAATGTTTTCCTTCATAGCATGTAAAACTGTCGCTATTTAGTCCCAAACTGGATACCAAACAAATTATATATTCAGGCAATGTCCACTTTCCATTGGTTCTTTTTATACAGTCATATTCTTAAAGGTAATTGGAATGCTACATAATGTCTCCCTATGTTCATCATAATTATTACCAAAGTTAAACATATTACATTATTCCTGCTTACTCAGAATAAAAATACTTAAAGCATCTTAGATCAATTTTAATTTCTTTTCTCCTATTACTATTTTTTACTATTCTAGTAAAAGCTATATGTTACTAGGTACATGCCTCATGTATTGTGCTAGGAAGCAGTTTTTTTATAGTTATACCCAATCCTCCCAGCATTTTTCATCCAAATTGGTCACAAATTTCAGTGGTGTCTTCAAGGTCATTCACTACACATCCAAATGCACAGACTGCCAGCTTATGAACTCTCTTCTCAAGCAGTAAAAGAGCTACATATGGGCCCTCCTGAGTGCTTCCCCTCTTCTGCCCACACAACCACAACTTGCAGTTATTACCTACTGTTAGGCTTCAAACAGGTTCTTAGATTTGCTTGCAATCTCTGCCTCTTAAGATCCCATCAAGCCTAAAGTGAACAAATTAAATTCTTTTTTTCCACAATGTTCCATGTTCATGACAAAAAAAATCACATTTACTAATTCAGAATCTATTTCTAAATTAATCTTTCATTAAACTCTTTTACATTGTTTCTCAAAAAAAAAAAACTTTACTGAAGTTTTCTAAAGTTACCTTAGAATTCCCTGATAGTGACATTCATCCTCTCACTTTTAAATTATACCTTATTTCAATCCTATTTTTTCAGCCTTTATTTTTGAAAAATTTCATTTTATCTTAAAAGAATAGATGGATGTTACTCATCAATGTTTATCTTTGTCTTTTATGTTATACATGTCTACTCTGTCAGATAATGGTAACCTTTTTACCTCCTCAGTACTTTAACACCAAATAAGGTAAGGAGTGTTCTGTACAAAACAGTGTTTTGACTTTCCGAGGGAGAGAAGAGAGTCTAGGATGAGAGTACAGAGAGAGCAGCACAGAGAGCAGCATTGTTTGAGGATGGAGTCAAGAACCGTGGGGACAGGAGAGCTTGGCGATCCTGCAGAAAAGAACCAAGGATGCACAACAGCAAAATTTCTGAGTTCTGATTTTTAGTCTGGGAGCTTTTATACAATGGCTCATAGCAGGTCATTAATGAGTGAGCTGAGGGTAGAATTTGCATATAACAACACTGACTTCCTTTCCATTGTCTTCTCCAAGGCAAGTGCAGAGACTCTCTTCTGGAATGAATCAACAAGGGAAACAAATCACTCTGTGGTGACTGAATTCATTTTAATTGGACTCTCTGATTCTCAAGAACTTCAGATCTTTCTGTTTGCATTCTTTTTTGTTTTCTATGTAGGAATTGTGTTAGGCAACCTTCTTATTGTCATCACCGTGACTTCTGATTCCCACCTCCACTCTCCTATGTACTTTCTGTTGGCCAACCTCTCATTCGTAGATCTGTCTCTGTCTTCTGTGACAGCTCCCAAGATGATTGCTGACTTTTTCTGCAAACGTAAGGTCATTTCTCTCAAGGGCTGCCTTGCACAGATATTTCTCCTTCACTTCTTTGGGGGAAGTGAGATGGTGACCCTCATAGCCATGGGCTTTGACAGATATGTAGCAATTTGCAAGCCTCTACACGACACTACAATTATGTGTGGCAATGTGTGTATTGGCATTATAGTTGCTGCATGGGGAATCGGCTTCCTACACTCAGTGAGTCAATTGGCCTTTGCAGTGAACTTACCCTTTTGTGGTCCCAATAAGGTTGACAGCTTTTATTGTGACCTTCCTAGAGTAATTAAACTTGCCTGTGCAGACACATATAGGTTGGACATCATGGTCATTGCCAACAGTGGTATACTTACTGTTTGTTCTTTTGTTCTTCTAATCATCTCCTACACTGTCATTCTAATGACCATCCAGCGCCGCCCTTCTGATAGATCATCTAAGGCTCTGTCCACACTGACTGCTCACATCACAGTTGTTCTTCTGTTTTTTGGACCTTTTGTCTTCATTTATGCCTGGCCCTTTCCCATCAGGTCATTAGATAAATTCCTTGCTGTGTTTTATTCTGTGGTCACTCCTCTCTTGAACCCCATTATATACACATTGAGGAACACAGAGATGAAAACCGCTATGAGACGTCTGAGACAATGGAATTTAAACTTTTGGGAAAGTCTTAGATCTTCTGTAGTTATGAGATTGGGATAATGAAATAAATTTATTAAATTATTCATCAAACCTTATGACAATTGTAATATTCCATTTTTACCTTACTTATTAATTGATAAAGAAGATTTTAAAATGCCCAGTTTATTCTATATAATCATAACTTATATTTTTATATAGTTTGGAAATTAATAACACTAATTTGGAATACCATTTCATTAATTTTCTTAAAAATTAAAGGTATTGTTATGTTATTATTTCTGTGCAACTGAGAAGATCTGGATATTTAGTGTTTGACATAATAAAATTTATTTATTTATTTATTTGACTGCTTTTCCATAAGAATATGCTAAAAATTATTACCTCCATCCTACAAAGACAATGTGTACAGACATAAGTGTTTACATGCCAATTTCAGAGGTTCATAAAGGATATTACTGCCTGCTAACCAACTATGATTTAACAATATAGATGTGTGATATATTCACTCCTCAGTGAATGTTAGATAATATTATAATAGCAATGCTAATTGTCTATGTTAGTGTTGTCAATGTTTTTATTCTTTGATATTTCACAACTTGTTTCAGGATCATGACTTTCTTCAATCTTAGTAGATGTTCCTCCGGGACATTATAGATGCAATTGGAATGTGTTCATTTAGGTGCAAATGGGTATATTTGTGTGCATACTAATGTGCACATACTCTGCCATCATAGTGAGGAATACTAAATTTCAGAACAGAAGTAAAGGAGACTATATGTTTTTTAAAATAGCAATTATTCTGCCAACTTTTATCTTTTGCATGGTTTTCATGGAAACAGACTAAAGTTGAACATTACAAACTGTGAGCCACAAGCAGCTTAACTGAATAAATTATAATATAAAGCAGTGAATAAAAATGAAAATTTATGTATAAAAGGGTTAAAATTATGCCTGATCAAATAAAAAAAACTAGGATGAAATATCCAAACAGATATTAAAATATGAGAAAATTCTAATCAATAGTAAAATAAAAAAGCTATTAATAAAGGAAGAACTCAAGAACTTGGTCATTAAAAGAACACATAATCCAATAAAAAAAAATGAGGTACAGACCTAAAAAAGAGAACTCTCAACATAGGAATCTAAAATGTCTGAAAGACAAGGAAATGTTCAACATCCTTAGTCATCAGAGAAATGCAAATCACAACAATTCTGGGATTCCATCTTATACAAGTAAGAATGACCAATTTCAAAAACACTGATGACAACTTATGCTGGATAGGTTGTGGGGAAAGGGGAACACTTCTGCATTGCTCGTGGGAATGCAAGCTGGTACAGCCCATTTGAATGTCAGTGTGGCGATTTCTCTAAAAATTAGGAACCAATCTTCTGCGAGACCCAGTAATACCACTTTTGGGTATATATCCAAAGGATGTTCAATCATACCACAAGGGTATGTGCTCAACTATGTTCATAGCAGCATTGTTTGACATAACCAGAAACTGGAAACAACCTTAATGCCCCTCAAATGTAGAATGGATAAGGAAAATATAGTGCATTTACACAATGGAGTATTACAAAGCAATAATAATAATAATAATAATAATAATAATAATGACATCTTGAATTTTGCAGGAAAGTGGATGAAGCTAGAAAACATTATTTTGAGTAAGGTAAACCAGACACAGAAAGACCATTATCACATGTACTTACTCATAGGTGGTTTTTAAGCTTAAAGCAAAGAAAATCAACCTACAAACCACAATTTCAGAGAGCTTAGACAACAGTGAGGACACTAAGAGAGACTTACATAGATCTAATCTACATGGGAAGTAGAAAACGACAAGATCTCCTAAGTAAATTTTGAGCATGGGGAGTTGGAGGGGGGCTTAATGGAGAGGGGGAGCAGAGAAAAATGTAGAGCTCAATAAAAATCAATTTTAAGAAATGAGTGGAAGCATATTATATATAACATTTTCTCTCATGGAGAAAGTCTTAATTTAATCTAAGGCTGAAAATCCAGGCACAAAGAAGCTTCTAAAAGAAAAATTTTGGCATCAAGTTTCAGGAAACAACCCAGAGATTGATAAACCAAGGACATACAGTTAGTCTTCTATCTCAACATTATCATTGTCTACTGAGCCTTGTTGAAGGGCCCAGTATTAGCACAAGAAACTTAGAGGTCAAGTTCTCAACACAATGAATATTTATTTGCCCCAGACAGACAAAGGGCAGGGAATAAGAGGGGGGCAGGAGGGAGAGATTTGTCCTTAGGGACAAAGGAGGACTCTGAAAGGAAAGGGAACAGACAAGGCTATAGGAAAATGGTAGTTTATAAAGTGAAAGGGGGAAACCTCCTGTTAGGATGAAGTATTTAATTTTAATTGTGCATGTTAATTAGAGCAACCAAAGGGGGCTTTTCATTGCTGGAGTTAAAAACTTTGGTAGCTGGACCTTGTTTATCAACATCAGTAACAGGAAGTGAACAAATAAAAGAATAAACCACGGTGGCTAGCTTTAGAAATGCAATCTAATGGTTTTAAGAAAGGCAGAAGGAATTGGAGAGAAGTACAAGAACTGCCAGAGCCATGTTTGCCATACTGGGGCCACCTAGAGACCTTTCATTTATAAGCAATTTTGGAATGCTTAAGAGACATCTGCAGGTGTGCTGATCAATAGACTTGTAGGAGTACTTAACAAAAAAGCTTTTTGAATGTCCCAAGTGTGTTGATCATTGAAATAAGTACAATAGTTTTAATTAATCAGGCAATAATGGACACAGTAGTCATGGAAATTATATTTTAGGGTATTATACAATAATAAATAATAGTTTAAGGAAGAAATTTTAGTCTCAAATTGGGATAATTTAGAAATGTCATTATAATTTATTGCTATGATTTATTATTAGACTTTATTCATGTGATTTAAAATTAAGAAAGAATAGTCCACTGCAATTTGTGAAGTGGTAACTTTTGTTTCTACTTTGCTTCAGTTTTTATTCCCATCACATTAGTGAACTGATATAAAGCAAAGGTGATGACTATGGCTAATTGACAAAGAAATTGGACAGTTTGGGGCATGTGATCATGTACAGAATTGTACTCATATAAAATACACAAAGATGGTATACACAAAGATAAACATACGAGTTTGTTCAATAAATGTCAAGGTAAACTTTATTAGAGACATAGAAGAATAGTTTAATGACATTCCTGCATACAAAGAGCATTTGTTTTTACAAATGAAGGATACACAATATTTTCATTGTTGGTCAGTAAAAATGTCATATTCTCTTTAACATGTTAAATTATACGTGTATAGGGAAAGTATTATAAAATTTTATTTTCTGATTGCTAATCTATTTCATTCAGTAAGTCTCATTATTTGAAAAAATCAGTTTACATATCTAGATATTGGAATTTTCCTTAGGGCCAAGATAGTTGCTAATGAATCTTATCATGACATTTTTCATCTCTTTGTTTCTCAGTGTATAAATAGCTGGGTTTAGTAGAGGTGTAAAAACAGAGTAAAACACAGCAAGAAATTTGTCCAACCAGATGATATTGAGTGGCCACACATAGATGAAGATGCAGGGAACAAAAAATATCATCACCACTGTGATGTGGGCACTGCATGTGGACAGAGCCTTAGATGCACCAGCTTTAGAGCTCTGGTGAACAGTGATAAGGATATATGTGTAGGAAATGAGCAACAGAGTGAAGCAGGTTATAGCCACAATCCCACAGTCAGCATTCATCAGAATATCCAGATCATGGGAATCCATGCAAGCTAGCTTGATCACCAATGGCATGTCACAGAAAAAACTATCTATTTCCTTTGGGCCACAAAAAGGCAACTCCACAATCACTACCAGGTGACTCATGGCATGAATAAAACCAGTAGTCCATGAAACCAACACCAGTCCAGAGCATCTTCTCAGGTTCATAATGGTGAAATAATGGAGTGGTTTGCATATGGCCACATAACGGTCATAAGCCATGACTACCAAGAGCACCATCTCTCCTGCAGCAATGCAATGAGCGAAGAAAACTTGAGACATGCAGCCTGCAAAGGAAATGGTCTTGTTTTCCCTGAGAAAGTCTGATACCATCTTAGGCGTGGTGACTGAGGAAAGCCACATATCAACAAAGGACAGATTGGCCAACAAGAAGTACATGGGAGAATGGAGATGACGGTCAGTAGTGATTAAGACAATGATGATAATATTTCCAGACACGATAAAGAGATAAAGTATTAAGAACATCACGAAGAGTAAAACCTGGACACTCTGTGACTGAGAAAGCCCAAAAAGTATAAATTCTGACACCCAAGTCTGATTGCCTCCATCCATTATGCTAACTGTGTACCCAGAAGTAACCTATATAAAGAAAAGAAAGATTATCAACAAGTCATATGATGAATTCTATTTCCCGTGTAGACTTTGACATTTCTTTGAAATTTACCTGAATAGGGATGCACAAATGTAAGGACAAATCTAAGCCAAATATGAGTGGCACTGATACCCAAAGTGATCTTATGAGCCAAGAACACCCCATGAAGTGAAGCATCATATGTGACTGATACGTGCCTGCTCTATTCAGAAATTCCTCTAGAGGAGAGCAGTGAGATAGAAAGACAGCAATGTAAAGCCTTAAAAATGTGTGTCATTTCTTTTTTAAAAACTGTCTAAATTTTTCACTAGCAGTTCTGACATTCCATACTGGAAAAAACGTGAGGTTTGTATTTGGAAGCTGATGAAGAGTTTCATTGAATATCAGTGTAACTGGTCTCCTAAGATTCCACCATTTTTGGAACCATGTACAACTATTCCATTTGACATCAGTAGAATTGTTTCTGTGACACAGAGAAGTGAAATTTTAGATTAACTACAATATAACTGATAGGAAAACCTCAGCGAGGAAGCATACAGAGTAGAATGCCATATAAGTCACACACAGATACCAGACTGAAATATACAAGCCAGGTTCACCGACAGCATTAACAAAAGTATATTGCAGAATTTATTTATTCAATAAAACTAATTAACAAAATACCACTACAAGTACCTATAGGGATGTACTGAACAAAGAACATGGCAAAACATATTCTAGCCTGAACTCTTAAAGTATCAATTAGTTCAGTCTTACCGGTAGGAAATATTGATCTTAAATGGCATAAACTAGTCGTGAGAACCCTTAGATTTTGAAAAATTCTAGTTTTCTCACATAAATCTATCATCAGCATATTTTATCATATCACTTATCTAATGAAAATCTTTGTTTTAAAGAACAGAATATATTATGTAAACATATAAGCAAAGTTGTCCTTCAGCTGTCAGCATTAGATGACTGTGACCTTTTACTTTCAGTGAGCATAAATTATTTACCTCGAAGCACAAGTGGACTGCTTATACTGATCTAATGGACAATACTCCAGTCAGATGGTGGACAATCATTGCCCATATTTTGCTCCCTTCAGTAACTCGCTCCATCCTTTTCTAGTATCAAGTATCAAGTCTTGTTTTGTTTTATCCTGAAGCAGGAGAACAATGAAATGATTTATGGCACAACCAGAATGATTTTACATTCTTGTTTTCTGAGGACTGAAAATGGTGGAATGAGGATGAAAGGCTAGAAAGTTCTGAAGACATCAGGTAACACATCCACTACTATAGGAGCATTATGGCAGATATGTAAACACTCATGCCTTACAGAGATTAATCAATATCTAAGGAAAATACACTGGCAAAGCAGCAAAGAATTTTTGGTCATTAATTTTATTTATTATTTCACATGTCTAAAAGTTTTAGACCAACCTGAACTTTTTGTTTTGCTTTTGTGTTATTTCTTTTAATTTTGAAGATTCTAATGAAATTACATTTCTACCTTTACTTCCTCAGTCTAAATTGTGCCATATACTGTTCCTTGTTGTCCTTCAAATTCATGATGAGAGCAAGGCCATCTAAATCAGTTAAACAAATCTCATATGAACTTAGAGAGACTGAAACAGGATGCATGGTACCTAAAGGGTCTGCAACAGGTTCTCTGTATATGTACTATAACTTTTAATTTAGTACTTTGAAGAGACTCCTGAATGTGTAAATGAATGTGTCTCTGATTCCTGTGCCTTCTCTTGAAGTTCTTTGATTTTTTTTTGTTGGTTTGTCTTGTCCAACATTGATATGATAGTTTTTATTTTATCTTATTATATTTTATTTCATTATGTTTTGCCATTATCTCTTAGAAACATGTTCTTTTCTAGTGAGAGACCTAAAAGGATCCCAAAGAGAGAAGAGGTACAGAGAAACTTGTGAGAAGTAGAGGAGAAAACTGCATTCGGATTATATTGTGTGAAAAGAGACTCATTCCCACCCTTTTCAATGTTTTTACATACAAACTATTCTGTCTACAGAATGGTATTTGTAAATACATTTCCAGGGCTGACTATTTAGTGTGCTCTTCCCTGGGTTATGTTTCTCTCACTCCCAGAATTCCTTAGTTGGCCATGGTTCTTTGCATAAGAGTGAGGAATTCTAAGCTTTCCCCACACACAGTTAGTATATCTGTTGGTGTTGGATGTTTTGAGTTTAATTTTGACAATCATAACAGCACTGTGCCACTCATAAAAGGCATTACGAATAAAGAGCATGCATTTGTGTCAAACTGTCTTTGGGAAACCTGTTACAAAATAGAAACAAGTCTAAAGTAGTACCTTTTAAATTGTATCCTCTAGGATTTTAAATTTAGGACACTACTGTATCAGACCACTTTAAAGTTAAATTACCTTACAACTACTTTCTATACAATGAGCAATCATGCTTTAACTGAAATGTTTTAATGATGCTATTCAGACTGTTTTGTTTCTATTTAGAAGCTGGAAAAATGTCGGAGATTACATTAGCATAAATACAATCAATTAAATATTATGCTGTGAATATATGGTATGAAATATACACACAGGAACTATTGAATCTTTCTACTATGCAGAATATAATGATACATGAGTTGCTTCATAAATCTTATTTCCTAGTATACCTTGAAACAAGAAAGTTTGTAAAAACCAATGCCTTCAGTGTTCATCCGAACATCATGTTTAAGAGATGCATGCCAAATATATATATTTTACTTGTGTATTTTATCTGAATATATTTATATATTTGTGCATATATACTTTATATATACTCACACATTTATAGATACATAAAACACACATATGTATGTGTTGTTATTGATATAGACACATAAAATCAACTATCTTTTAAATACTTAAAACTTACAATTAAGTTGAGATATACCTATTCAACATCTGTGAAACGCATAAATGGAAGGGACACATTCAGCATTCGAACTGTTTTTCAGGAACATAACATGCACTTCACCCTTCTCTTCTCTTGCTTGGAATCTGTCTGGATTTCAAATACCTAATGAAATACACAAATCTATTAAACTATCTCTGTAATTATTGCATCTAACTTAGTTGCAGTTTTCCTAGAAAATCTAATGCTGGATTACATGTAATAAATATAAAAGATTAATGAACAGAAACTAACTGAATAACCTTATTATGGTCTAGAAGCAAACTGATGTATTGTTCAATGTTTTTCTATTTTTATAACCCTTCTGTCAAAGTGCTAAACTTATAATCTCAGTATTCACATTCCTGTAAATATTTATAGTTATAGTCATAATTACACAATGTAAGAGACACCACGTGACAGATACTGATGACTGAAGGGTGGAGGTTCCTAATAGCTTGCTTCGCTCGCAGTTTGATTATCTTTATCTTGTGTTGATTTGGTTTTTTATTTTGTTGTTGTTATTTACTTGTATGTGTACTTTACTATTAAAATAATTTTAATTGAAGTAGAATTTCATCATTTTACCCCACCTCTTTCTTCATCAAACTACTATTAAATACTATCCCCACATACTGTCCCCATGCTGCCCCTTAAGTGGCTAGCCTCTTTTTCCTTGATTCTTATTGCTAACTATCTTGGTGTATGTACACATGTATGTATATATGTATGTATGTGTGTATACACTAATAAACATAAATTGAATTTGTTGAAACACTTTTGTTGTTGCATATGACTTCAGGATTGACCCCTCTACATTAAAGAATAAATGAGAAAACTCATTCTTTGAAGAGACTTATTTTTTCTTCTAGTAGATGATAGTTGGCAAAATATTTTTAACAATAACCACTCAACTTGTTTTTTTTCTCCCAATTCTATTCTGAATATTGTCTTATCTATGATGCACAGTTTGAACTAAAAATATTTTTCTGGTTAAGTTAAATGGAGTATTTGTATGACTTAAACAGGATAGTTCTCTTATTTGTTATCAGAAAAGAATGATAATTTCCTGATGTTTTTATGAGCTCACATGGAATAGGAGGTTTAGAGAAAACATTAATAAACTCTAAAGATATCAGAAGTAAAGGAAAATATGGAACTAAAACAAGGTGAGCATCAGTTAAAAGGAGATAAGTAGAAATAGTTAAAGAATAACTTACAGAAGAATATCATAGTGATGATTTATCAAGTTCACAATTTTCTTTTTGGTCATATTTTCTGCACTCTTATGTGTGCCTATGAAGTTAATATTGTTGTATAGAGACAAACGTCCCCTCAGCTCAACATATATTCACTTCCTGAGTTTGCCTCATGGGTGAATATTGCCTCAGTGTGTTCTGACCAAAATGATGACCCTGGAAATAATTATCATAGAAATCCCTTGGCGTTTTCTCTGTTGAGAGTGATATTGAGTATTGCAAATCTCTGGAAATAGAATATTAGACAAGTAAAACATCCTATATGTCATGTCACCAGTGATTAAATTAAATAACTTTCAAAAGTATTTATTTCATGTTTAAATGCTAAAGAGAAACTTTCTGTTGCCTTATCGCTTCCTGAATGTATATAATCAAAGTGTTTAATTTTTTTGTAGTTATGAGATCATCTGATTTAAAATGTGAGAAATGAACAGAACAAAAAGATAAACAAAAATTATAATGTGAACATAATTCCCTAGTGCATGTCAAACCTTGATTATGTAACTGATGAAGCTCAGTGTATTCTCTAACTATATGTGATATTAGCAGTTATGAGCTAGATGCAGTGATTATTACCTCTATGGAATACAAACATGTCTTTTATTGATTTTAGAAAATTAGGAAGGACACCTTTTTATACAATTTCAATAGAGATGGAGTTGCAAATAGTTCAACTGATATCAAAGTAAAATTGCTGTGTGTTTTTTTAATCAGCAAGCCTAAATTATAATTATGAGTGATTACTATACAAACTTCCATGTTATTGAGGTTGTAAAAATGGACATACATGTATGGAATGTATCTGTATAAGCATCTTTTGCAGATGGGACAACACTGAATATTAATGGGTACCTTATATGGAAACTTTGTGAATCCAATGAATAAAATACTGTTTTATATAAAGCAATAAATATTTAAGTTGAAGAGAAAATAATCTCGTGTATTTTAAGATACAGAATTAGGAAAAACAACACTATTAAAGCTTGTATGTGTTCTTTCCTGCTAGGTTCACAATATATAATGTATACTGTCATTTTAGATATAGACTGTAGCACTTTAAAATATACAATACTTTTGTATATACATTTTTTGTTGCCCTGGTAGTCTTCCTCTAAGAATTTAAAGATTTACAAGAACACTTATATAGGTCAAAATATCGCAGAAGTCTTGTTTTTTGCTGTTAGATAGATTTTAGAAAACTAAGTTACTTATCTCAGCTGATTTTAATGTCTTTGTGCTAATTAAAGCTAAAAAGTAAAACAAACCAATAACCACTAAGATTTCTTTTTTTGAAAGTAATTTTATTAAATTATAAAAGTTTCCATTTACGCCCCTCTTCCCAACACCCTCCCACTCCCCCTCCCTCTCCTCCTCCCTCTTTGTCCCTAAGGGCAGTCAGGGTTTCCTGCCCTGTGGGAAGTTCAAGTTCCTCCCCCCTCCCTCCAGGTCCAGGAAGGTGAGTATCCAAACAGACTGGATCCCAAAAATCCAGTATATGCAGAGGAAACTAGTCCCAGTGTCATTGTCAATGGCTTCTCAGAAAGACTCCGGGCCAGCCACATTCAGAGAATCTGGCCACATTCAGAGAATCTGGTTGGATCACGTGCTCGTTCAGTCGCAGTCCAACTGGCCTTGGTAAACTATCATTAGATCCGACCCCTTGTATCAGTGGGTGATAGCATCCCTCGCAGTCCTTCGTCATTTTCTTCGTCCTTCTGCTCCTCATTTGGATCTTGGGGGGCTCAGTCCGGTGCTCCAATGTGGGTCTCCGTAACCACTAAGATTTTTAATATTAGTCAAGGTATTTTTATATATTGTATGCATACTGGAAATCAATTTTAAGCTATTGCTTCTCATAAAATATAAATGCAACAATTTTCCATCTGACTAATATGTCTACATTTTAATATCTGATTGTTATTTTAATAATTTTGTTTTTTGGGCAATCTTACTTAGAGTGAGTGAGCTTGTAATATTATCTAACAATCCAAGGAATTGTGGTCATGTCTCTTAACTCAGAAATAGACCATTCTTCCTCTGATAGACAAGGAAAACTGTAATACTATAAAAACTATTGCCTCCAGTCATCCTCAGGCTGTTTCTGGATCCTCCAAGACTCCTGGTTACTGCTTGATCCTTATTATTTGTTAATCAGTTTGCTCAGCAGGACAATTAACATAAAATTCTATCTCCCACAAATCATTTTTTTTCATTACAATACTGCTTTGCCAATAGCTTAAGCATATTTCCAGGTAACTCTTACATCTTAAATTAATCCATTTCTCTTACTTTATATTTTACCATGAGGTTCATAGTTTACTCGTACCAATGCATGGGAGTCTTTCTCCTTTAGCAGCTACATGGCATCTCTCTGACTCTGCCTACTCACACCTCCTCTATCTACTTTGAATTCCCACCTTACCTTATTCTGTGTGGCAGTGGCCCCAAAGCAGATTCTTTATTAACCAATGGTTTTCACAGTATACAGAGTGGAATCCCACATCACCTCCCCTTTTCTGCCTAAATAAAAAGGAAAGCTTTAACTTTAACATAGTAAAATTACATATATAAAGCAGGTATCAAACAAAAATTACAGCTAAATATTTATATATACTTTATCTTTTAGCATAACTAAGAACAATTATAATTATATCCATCTATTCTTCAACTCCATCAATGATTCCACACGGATATATTACCTAAGTTAACAGGAAGTGCATTGTAAGCAACTTCCAAAACTCTAGAATTGACAGAGACATCTTGATGCCAGGATGGGACAGCCACCCAAAGTTCTACTGTTACATTGGCACACCCATTTTCAACCTACAGGCCTAGACTTTTTCTGGTAGACTTTTCCATTAAACAGAATATTCCAAAGACAATTCCCCCTATACTGGCAGTTTGTCAGTCACTTACTTCTGTGTCCTGCAAAATGTCTAACAGACTCTTTCAAGATGCAGGAATGCTGAAGGACTGAATCACCTTCTTTAGACAGCTTCAGTCGTCATTTTTCTGTGGGCCCTATATGTCCAGTTTATACAAATAACATCAAGAAGTACATGCAAGAGCAATTTCTTGACTAAATGACTAAGAAACTACACAAAGAGCCTTTTCAAAATCCATCAACCACTTGAAGTAGATTAGCGCTGTCAGGAGATGTGTCTCATTGTCACAAAAAGCAATAAGTTCTTAAAACATTTTAACTGCTATAATCTGTAAGTCTTTGAAAGGTTTGAAAAATTTCTGTCCATCTAAAATATATCTCTGTATATCTAGAAAACCTAACTAACATAATGACAAGCTTGACTCTTATAGTTGACTATCTATTAACCTGTATTTCTGAAGTACACATTTTTTTAATTCATTAGATTAAAAAATACCAATCCAAATTCCTACTCCCTCCCCTTCTTCTATTCCCTCCACACATTCTCTCCCCACCCCCATTTAATCCTCAGAGAGGGTAAGGCACATTGCTTTGTTGTAGGTTCAGTGTTCTCCCTACTATTTCTAGGCTGAGCAAGGTATACATCCAAAGAGAATAGGATCCAAAGAAGCCAGTACATGCAGTAGGGATAAATCATGGTGTCACTGCCAGTGGACCCTCAGTCTGCTTCAGCCATGCAACTGTCAACCACATTCACAGGATCTACTTTGATACTATGCTTGTTCCTTCCCAGTCTGGCTAGAGTTGGTGAGCTCCCATTAGTTCAGGTAGACTGTTTCAGTGGGTGAACCCATCATGGTCTTGATCTCTTTGCTCATATTCTCATTCCTTCCATTCTTCAACTGGACCTTGGAAGCTCATTCCAGTGCTCTGATGTGGGTTTCTGCGTCTGCTTCCATCAGTAGTTGGACGAAGGTTCTATGGTGATATTTAAGATAATCATCAGTCTGACTATATGACAAGTCAAGATCAAGTCCTCTGTTCCTTAGGGTCTTAGGTGGGGTCATCCTTGTGGATTCCTGGGAAATTCTCTAGAACTAGATTTCTACTAACACTTTAATGGCTCCCTCAATCAAGATATCTTTTTCCTTGCTCTCATCTGTATCCCTCCTTCATATCAACTATCCCATTCCCTCAAGTTCTGCTCAACTCTCCCATTCTCCCCTCCTTCAACTTCTACCCTTCCTACTCCCCTGTCACCATGCTCACAATTTTGTCAGTCAATCTTGTCTGTTTTCAACTTTCAGGTGAGTCTATATAAGTTTTTCTTTGGCTTCACCTTATTACTTAGCTTCTCTAAGATCATGAACAATAGGTTCAGTTTCCTTTGTTTATAGCTAGTATCCACCTATGAGTGAGTACATACAATATTCATCTTTTTAGGTCTAGGTTACCTCACTCAGGATAGTGTTTTCTAATTCCATCCACTTGCATGCAAAATTCAAGATGTCATATTATTTTTTACCGCTGAGTAGTATTCTAATGTGTAAATGTGCCACATTTTCTTTATCCATACTTCATGTGAGAGGCATCTAGGTTGTTTCCAGATTTTGGCTATTACAAATAATGCTGCTATAAACATAGTTGAACAAATGCTTTTGTAGTATGATTGAGCATATTTTGGGTATATGCCCAAGAATGGTATTGCTGGATCCTGAGGTAGGTTGATTCCTAATTTTCAGAGAAACCGCCATCCTAACTTGCAAAGTGGTTGCACAAGTTTGCATTTCCACCAGCAATGGATGAGTGTTCCCCTTACTCCATATTCACTCCAGCATAAGCTATCATTACTGTTTTTGATCTTAGCCATTCTGACAGGTGTATGATGGTATCTCAGAGTTGTTCAGATTTGCGTTTCCTTGGTAACTACGGATGCTGAATCTTTCCTTAAGTGTCTTTTGACCATTTGAGATTTTTCTGTTGAGAATTCTCTGTAAATTCAGTACCCCAATTTAATTGGGTTATTTAGAATTTTGATGTCTAATTTCTTGAGTTCTTTATATATTTTAGAGATCAGTTCTTTGTTTGATGTGGGGTTGGTGGAATTTTTCCCATTCAGTAGACTGCCTTTTTGTCTTATTGACTGTGTCATTTGCTTTACAGAGGCTTCTCAGTTTCAGAAGGTCCCATTTATTCATTATTGTTCTCCATGTTTGTGCTACTGGTGTTACATTTAGGAAATGATCTCCTGTGCCCATGCATTAAAGACTAATTCCCACATTCTCTTCCATGAGGTTCAATGTGGTCAGATTTATATTGAGGTCTTTAATCTGTTTGGATTTGAGTTTTGTGCATGGCAATAGATATGGATCTATTTTTATTCTTCTACCTGTTGACATCTGGTTATACCAGCAACATTTGTTGAAGATGCTTTGTTTTTCCATTGTATAATTTTGACTTCTTTTTCAAAGATCAGGTATTTATAGGTTTGTGAATTAATATTTATGTCTTCAATTTGATTCCATTGGTCAATGTCTCAGTTTTTATGCCAATACCAAGCTGTTTTTATTACTGTAGCTCTGTAATAAAGCTTGATGTCAAGGATGGTGAAGCCTGCAGAAGTTTTTTTTTTATTGTTTGGGACTGTTTTGGCTATCCTGGGTTTTTTGTTATTACATGTGAAGTTATTTCAGGGTCTGTGAACCATTGTGTTGGGATATTGATGGGGATTGCCTTGAATCTATAGATTTCTTTTGGTAGGATTACCATTTTTACTATGTTCTTTTTTCCTATCCAAGAACATCAAAGATCTTTGCATTTTCTGGTATCTTCTTCAATTTCTTTTTCCAAATATTTAACGTTATTGTCAAACAGTTCTTTCACCTCTTTGGTTAGTGTATTTCCAAGTTATTTTATGGTATTTGAAGCTACTGTAAAAGGTGATGTTTCTCTGATTTCTCTCTCAGTTTCTTTATACTTTGTGTAAGGAGGGGTACTGATTTTTTTTAGTTAATCTTATATCCTACTACATTTATGAAGGTATTTATCAGCTGTAGGAGTTCTCTGGTAGAGTTTCTGGGTTCACTTATATACACTATCATATCATCTGCAAATAACAAAAGTTTGACTTCTTCCTTTCCAATTTGAATCCACTTGATATCCTTTTGTTGTCTTATTGCTATTTTTAAAACTTCAAGAACTATGTTGAAGAGATATGGCGAGAGTAGACAGCCTTGTCTTGTACCTGATTTTAGTGGAATCACTTTGAGTTTCCCTCCATTTAATTTGATGTTATCTGTGGCTTGCTGCATATTACTTTTATTATAATTAGATGTGTTTCTTGGATCCATGATCTCTCCAAGACCTTTATCATGAAGGGCTGTTAGATTTTGTCAAATGCTTTTTTTGGCAGCTAATAAAATCATCATATAGTTTTTTTTCTTTCAGTTTATTTGCATGATGAATTACATTGATAGATTTTCATATGTTGAATTAGCTCTGCATCTCTGTGATGAAGTCAAGTTTATTATGGTAGATGATTTTTTGATGTGTTCTTGGATTTTGTTTGCCAGTATTTTATTGAATATTTTTACATCTATGTTCATGAGTGAAACTGGTCTGTAATTCTCATTCTAGATTGAGTCTTTATGTGGTTTTTCTGTCATGGTAATTGTAGCCTCAAAAAAAGTTTGGCAATGTCCCTTTTGTTTCTATTATGTGGAACACTTTGAGGAGTATAGGTATTAGCTCTTTTTGGAAGTTCTGATAGAATTCTGCCCTAAGCCATCCATGCCTGGGCTTTTTTGGCTGGGAGGTTTTTGATGACAGTTTCTATTTCCTCACAGCTTATAGGACAATTTAAATTTCTCACCTGGTCTTGATTTAATTTGGTATATGATCTCTTTTTTAAAAAATTGTCCATTTCTTTTACATTTCCCAAATTTGTGTATTATATGTTTTTATAGTGTGACTAAATGATTCTCTGTATTTTCTCAGTGTCTTTTGCTATGTCCCCCTTTTCATTTATAATTTTGTTAATTTGGATGTTCTCTCTCTATCTTTTAAGTAGTTTGGATAAGGGTTTGTCTATATTGTTGATTTTCTCAAAGAACCAGTTCTTTGTTTCATTGGTTCTTTGTATTGTTTTATTTTTTTCTATTTTATTGATTTCAGCCCACAATTTGATTATTTCCTGTCTTATACTATTATTGGGTGACTCTGTTTCTTTTAGTTCTAGGCCTTTCAGGTGTGCTGTTAAGTCAGTAATGTGAACATTCTCTATTTTCTTTATGTTGACACTTAGTGCTATGAACTTTCCTCTTAGCACTGCTTTCATAGTATTGGAGGGAGGGGGCTGCTTGTTAGTCCTGACCACCAAGCTAGGTTTTATCTGAAATAATCACATTGAACCTGTATTAATTAAATCACTGCTTGGCCCATTAGCTCTAGAATATTATTGGTTAACTCTTACAACTTAATTCAACCCATCTCCATTAATCTGTGATTCACTACAAGGTAGTGGCCTAATATCAATGTTTTAGCATTTCTGACTCTGGCAGCATCAGCTCCATTGCATCTCTCTGACTCCACCCTTCTTTCTCTCAGCATTCAGTTCTGTCTTTCCTGCCTACCAAAGTTCTGCCCTATCCACAGGCCACTGAAGATTCTTTATTTCTTAATGTTTATCACAGCACACAGAAGGAACTCCCACATTACTTACTTTTTTCTGTTTAAAATAAAAGAAAGGGTTTTAACTTTAATATAGTAAAATTACATATAACAAAATAGTTCTCAAGCAAGAATTACAGTTACAATATTTATATATACTTTATTTTTATCATAACCAAGGAAAACTATTTCCTGTCTATTTTTCAATTTCATCAAAGACTCCAGAAGGATATAATACTACCTAAGTAAACAGGAAGTAAGTACATTGTAAGAAACTTCTAAAACTCTAGAATTGACAGAGACATCTCGCTGCCTGAACAGTCATTCCAAGTCTTTTGTATAGTTGGTGTATCCATCTTCAGCCAACACGTCCATGGTATCCAGCTGATTTTTCCATGAAGTAGGAAATTTCAAAGACGGTTCAGTCCCTTTCTTCAGTATCCTGCAGAATATCTCTTAGACTCTTATAAAGCAGGAACCCTGAAGGATCATCTCACCTTTCTGGCAAGTTCAGCAGTCAATTGGATCCTGCATATCCAGTTCATCTAACAAACTCCATAAGGATCCTCTTTGCTGTCCATCTTCTTCAAGTAGCGTGATGCTGCCAGCAGCAGATGTGTCTCATTGTCATGAAAAGTCCTAAGTTATTGAAACATTTTCAGGGCCATATTCTTAAGGTATCTGAATGATTTAAATAATACCTACCTGAAGTATATCACTATATATCTATAAAATCTAACTTACATGACTACAAGTTTGACTATTAAAGATTACTGTCTATCAACCTTTATTTCTTAGTTATATATTACATTTTTAAAGGAACTACACAATCAAAAACTTTAATCAAGAGCAGAAATATGCATATAACAAAATTGATCTTAATTTGTTAAAATAAACCAAGAGCCATACCAAAGCAAACTATCTATCTCTGTAGCATATCCCCCTTTAAATGTAAACAACATTTATAAACAATATTTTGGAATATGGGTGTAGATTTGTTCATACTGCTTCCTGCTGTTTGGGGGTGCTGTTAACCAGGTCGTTCATTATATATCCTGTGTGCTAGGCTCAACTCAGTCAGCAGTTTGTTGAAATAATTTTTGTGGGTGTTCACAGAGACTTTTCAAAGGGTCATGCTCTCTCAACCCTATTAGTCTGGGAGGATTCCACAGGTTCTCACCCTCTGCAGAAACAAAAGTGAAACCTCTTTTCCAATGCAGCATTTCCTTAGAAACACATTTTGAATTCAAGATACCTTTGAAATATATACATTTTGGCTTAGCTTAGCAGTCTCCAGAATCAATGTCTCTCAGCAGTCAAAAAATTCAAAGAAAACACAATAATATATATTATCCAGACTCTGTGAATTTTCCATTTTTACATGGCTTATTTTTCTTTACTCCTTTTAATCTATGACTCTATCTCTTTAAAGACTTTACCCCCTTTTTAAACCATTAACTCTTTTCCAACTCTCTATACTCTTTTTCTTCTCTCTTCTAAGCCTACATACATTTATCTAACACTGTGTCCCATTTAGATGTCTTTTATGTCTGAATCTGTCCTACTGTGTATCTGTAATTCTTTATTGTCCAGGAGAACTTCTTAAAATGTTGTGCCCTTCTTGAAAAGTTAAGCTGCAGTCAGGGAAGGTAATGCCTCTGGAAGTATTTTTATTGTATAGGATTGTGAGCTACAGTAATGAAAACAGCTTGGTATTGGCACAAAAGCAGAGATGGAATTGAATCAAAGACACAGATATTAACCCATAAACCTATGAATACCTGATTTTTGACAAAGGAGCTAAAAGTATACAATGGAAGAAAGAAATCATCTTCAAAAAATGGTGCTGGCATAACTGGATGTCAACCTGTAGAAGAATGAAAAGCGATCCATATATATCACCATGCACAAAACTCAAGTCCAAATGGATTAAAGCCCTCAATATAAATCTGACCACATTGAACCTGATAGAAGAGAAAGTGGGAAGTAGTCTGCAACACATGGGCACAGGAGACCATTTCCTAGGTAGAACCCTAGAGGCACAGACAATAAGAGCAACAATGAATAAATGGGACCTCCTGAAACTGAGAAGCTTCTGTAATGCAAAGGACACTGTCATTAAGATAAAAGGCAACCTACTGAATGGGAGAAGATCTTCACCAACCCCACATCAGACAAAGGTCTGATCTCCAAAATATATAAAGACCTCAAGAAACTAGACATTAAAACTCTAATTAACACAATTAAAAAATGGGGTACTGAACTGAACAGACAATTCTCAACAGAAGAAGTTCAAATGGCCAAAAGACACTTAAGGTCATGCTCAACCTCCTTAGCGATCAGGGAAATGCAAGTTAAAACTACTTTGAGATACCATCTTACACCTGTCAGAATGGCTAAAATCAAAAACACAGTCAAGTCAACAGACTTCACTCTAGAGGGGTTCCCAGGTGTCCAAGTAGATGTACCCAGCTTGTTCCTTGGGCAGCAGAGGAGAGGGTGCCTGAACTGGCCTTATCCCATAGCCACACTGATGCATGTCTTGCATATCACCATAGAACCTTCATCTGGTGATGGATGAACATAGAGACAGAGAACCACATTGGAGCACTAGACTGAGCTCCCAAGGTCCTTATGAAGAACTGGAGGGAGAACATGAGCAAGCAAGTCAGGACCACGAGGGGTGCATCCACCCACAGAGACGGTGGGACTGATCTAATGGGAGCTCAACAAGGCCAGATGGACTGGAACTGAAGGAGCATGTGATCAAACTGGACTCAAATGTGGCTGACAAGGGGGCTGACTGAGAAGCCAAGGATAATTGCACTGGGTTTTGATTCTACCGCATGGACTGACTTTGTGAGAGCCTAATCTGTTTGGATGCTTACCTTCCTAGACCTGGATGGAGGGGAAGGACGTTGGACTTCTCACAGGGCAGGGAACCCTGACTGCTCTTAGGACTGTAGAGGGAGGGGGAAGGGGAAAGAGGAGTGGGAGAGAAATGGGAGGAATGGAGGAGGTGGAAATTTTAATAAATTAAAAAAAACATAAAAAAAATCTTAAGCAGCATCATTGCTAAGGGAAATACAGAAGTGTCTGCTTGCCCATCTCAGCCCAGCTCAGCATAGTGGAGTTGCTTGCACTTTTAAGTCACACAAACTGCCCTACTTCCAGTCAAACAGCAGGTCCAAGTTGTCATCAAGCAAGCTACAGGACTCTGCACACAAACCACATCCAAAAACTTGGTCTAACGAAAGATCCAAAAGACGTGCTTGCAGCATAGCCAAGAAAGCTGGCATTTTAAAACAGTCATGCCTTTTTTCTGCTACAGCTGAATCATGGAAATCTCACTTATTAGAGCTGCGACAAGTGCCAGCAAACAGCAAGAAACTGTGTTAAACTCTGTATATTTCTGTCTACAATTCCTTTTCAAGCCCCCTCAGGTTTTTAAGTGGATTTAGTTGGTCATGTGGGTGGAGCAGAGGGGCCTGCTTGTTCTTCCTGGCCTTCTGGCTAGCTTAAACCTAAAATAATCCCACAGAAATTGTATAATGAAATCACTGCTTGGCCCATTAGCTTTAGTATCTTATCATAGTGTTCCACCTTTTTTGGATATGTTGTGCCTTCATTTTCATTGTGAATTCAATGAAGACTTTAATCTCTTTATTTCTTCCTTGAGCCAGGTGTAGTTCAATAGTTTACTGTTCAATTTCCATGAGCTTTTAGGCTTTCAGAGAGTAGTATTGTTGTTAAATTCTAACTTTAATCCTTGGTGATCCCTTAAGGCACAGGGGTTATTCCAATTTTATTGTACCTGTGGAGTTTTGCTTTGTTTCAGAGTATGTGATCAATTTTAGAGAAGGTTCCATGAGGTGCTAAGAAGAAGGTATATTCTTTTGTGTTTGGGTGGAATGTTCTATAGTCGTCTGTTAAGTCCATTTGATTCATTACATCTGTTAGTTCTCTTTTCTTTCTACTAAGTTTCTGTCTGCTTGACCTGTCCATTGGCAAGAGTCCCAAAAATCTTAATACTCTGAAAGAATGTATAAGAGGAACTCAGTACTATGCTTTCTCTTAAAACTACTGTTTTAGTTATGAAAGAGGTAAACAGAATGAAAAAAATAAAATCCATCAGTACAAGCAACTAAAGGTTAGAATTTAGTTGGTAGTTAAATGCTTTGTCTCAGGAAATTTGTTGTGCAGAATCTAGAGGGTTTTTTCTTAAAAAAATGGAAAATCTTCGAGGGTTGCCTCAAATATTTACAAAAATTAACATGAGTTAACATTAAAGAATAACCCTTTTTATGAGTGTTACAGTAGCAATAATTATTTCCTCCTAAAACTAATTTTATTTTTTAACTTATTTCTTCCTCCTAATTTAGTGGATTTATAGAATTCCTCTGTCCCTCAAAATCTAACATTTTCTGTGTGCGTATGTGCGGCCTTCTGGGAGCCTGCCTACATGTGTGTGTGCATGAGTGTGTGTATTTATGTACTCCCAGTGAAGTCTAGCATAGAAATAGCATATGAAATAGCATTTATTTCATATAAATGTTGCAAAATTTATTGTTAGAACTGTAGAAACACTGATAATTAATCATTGGATTGATACACTTTGAAAATACAACAATGAAGGCCCAGAAATATTTCTTAATGTAGCCATGATCAAGCAGTGGGTCTATGCATAAACCCAAAGCCTTGATTCTCATTCCTATGAGTACAAAGATGTTTTTCCTAAAAGAAAAAGTCAAGGTAAAAGTTTTTCATGAAAAACACAAAATTTTAAGGATTGAATTCAAAAATATTGTAGTGAAAGTATTTTCTCTTTAATCATATTTGGTCCTTTGTTATCACAACATAAGCAGTATGTAAGATGAAGGAGAATCCCATCAGTATATGCAAATTTAACAATAGAATCATAACAACTTCTTCAGTTTTTTAAAGAGTCCCAAATGGACTTAGAGGAACTGTACTGATGAAAAGGACACTTGATAAGCATTTCATTTTTATCATTCTCTGCTTAGCAACATAAATTATGAAGATGTCATCCACAGTGAGTCACAAACTTCCTTTTTCCTGAAAAATTCCATTTTTAAATTCTTTTTTTCTACAATAAATTTTGGTTTAATATACATGAGAACACTTAAAACATCTTCATCCATAGCATATTTCTCATGGACATATGATCAAGAATTTTTATTCACTGTCAATGAAACAAAATATACCAACATTTTGAAACAAGGCCAAAAGGCACTTAAGGTCATGCTCAACCTCCTTAGCGATCAGGGAAATGCAAATCAAAACAACTTTGAGATATCATCTTACACCTGTCAGAATAGCCAAACTCAAAAACATCAATGAGAGCCTATGCTGGAGAGGATGTGGAATGAGGGGAACACTCATCCATTGTTGGTGGGAATGCAAACTTGTGCAGCCACTGTGGAAATCAGTGTGGTGGTTTCTCAGGAAACTGGGAGTCAGTCTCCCTCAGGACCCAGCAATTCCACTCTTGGGAATATACCCAAGAGATGCCCTATCATACTACAAAAGCATTTGTTCAACTATGTTCATAGAAGCACTATTTGTAATAGCCAGAACCTGGAAACAACCTAGGTGCCCCTCAATAGAAGAATGGTTAAAAAAGGTGTGGAACATATACACATTAGAGTTTTACTCAGCGGTAAAAAACAATGACATCTTGAATTTTGCATGCAAATGGATGGAAATAGAAAACGCTTTACTGAGTGAGGTAAGCCAGACCCAAAAAGAGGAATATGGTATGTATTCACTCATATGTGGATTCTAACCATAATTAAAGGTTTTTGAGCCTATTATTCGTGATCCTAGAGAAGCTAAATAAGAAGGTGAACCTGATGAAAATCTTGTAGCTATCTGCCTGGAGATTGGAAATAGACAAGAGTCCCAGGTAACCTCGGGTGCATGGGGGGGGGGGGGGTTGGAGGGTTGTTGGAAGGGGAGAGGGTTAGAGAGAAGGGAGTAAGGGAGGAATGGGGAAAGCTAGGTGGACTGGGATGGGGGGAGGGAGGAAGGATGGATATGGGATCAGGGAAGAATATATTTCAACTAAGGGAGTCATTTTAGGGTTTATAGGAGACTTGATTATAAATGGGATCCCAGGTCCAAGGAGAGATCCCCAGGTTGTTCTCTGGACAGAAGAGAGGGTGCCTGAACCGGCCTTGGCCCATAACCATACTGATGAATATTTTGCTTATCACCATAGAACCTTCATCTGGTGATGGATGGAGATAGAGACAGAGACCCACATCGGAACACTGTACTTAACTCCCTAGGTCCAAACGAGAAGCAGAAGGAAAGAGAACGTGAGCAAAGAAGGCAAGACCAGAGAGAACCTTCATCCGACGATGGATGGCGATACAGACGGAGACCCACATTGGAGCACCGGACTGAGCCTCCCAAGGTCCAAATGAGGAGCAGAAGGAGGAAGAAAATGAAAAAGGAAATAAGGACTGCGAGGGATGCGATCACCCACTGATACAAGGGGACGGATCTAATAAGAGTTTCCCAAGGCCAGTTGGACTGGGACTGAACGAGGACGCAATCCAACCAGATTCTCTGAATGTGGCCGGATTCTCTGAATGTGGCTGTCCCGGAGTCTTTCTGAAAAGCCATTTAGAATGACACTGGGACTTGTTTCCTCTGCATATACTGGATTTTGCGGATCCAGTCCGTCTGGACACTCACCTTCCTGGACCTGGAGGGAGGAGGAACTTGAACTTCCCACTGGGCAGGAAACCCTGACTGCTCTTAGGGATGGAGAGGGAGGAGGAGAGGGAGTGGGGGGAGTGGGAGGGTGGTGGGAGGAGGGGCGGAAATGGAAACTTTTATAATTTAATAAAATTACTTTAAAAAAAAACAAAAAACAAAACAAAAAAAGAAAACTCAAAACAACTTTAATTTACATAGGATGATTCTAAAGAAAGGCATTAGTGATCTAGTCACACCATAATGTATCTCACAATAGGAATCATCTCTTTGAGTATTACAATGTTGGGATGATTATGTTTTACTGAGTAAAGAATATACAAACTGGAAGAAGTTTCATGAGTTATTTTGTGATTAAATCTGTCTTTAGTTTTAGAAAAACGGATCCACTAAGTTTCATAGGAGCTTGTAAACAGTAATTTGATTCATAATTTGACAGATGTAAGAATGATCTGGAAGAAAATAGGTATAAACATAATTTCTAAGCACAAAAGGTGGAATAAATCTTCAAACAAATAGCAAATAACAGCATTCTGTCTAGAAATTTAAGAAATATGACCCCTTATATGCTCATGACACAGTGTTGTTAAAATAATCTTTAGATATTGATATTATGAATATCTAATTCATAATTAGATATTGATTTCATCTCTGCATATCGGCAGCTAAGGTGCAATTATGCATGAATTATTTAATTTTATTTTTAAACAATCTTTTCTCATTTTACAAACAAATCCAAGTTCCCTCTCCTTTCCCTGATTCAAGTCCCTCCTCCGTGTTCCCCAACCCCTCCCAAACACTTCTCAGAAAGAGTAAAACTTCCCATGGGGAGCCACCAATGTCTGGCACATGATTTTCAGGAAGGACCAAGGACCTTCCCCCTGTTTTTAGGTTGAGCAAGGTATCCCTCCAAAGGAAATTGGCTCCAAAAAACTAGTTCATGCACTAGGTATTGATCCTGGCCCTGCTGTCAGGGACCCCACTGACTACCCAAGCAACACAACTGTCACCTACATTCATAAGGGTCTAGTTTAGCTCTATGTATGTTCCCCTATTGTCAGTCTGGAGTTAGGGAGCACTCACTAGCTCTATTCAGCTGTTTCTGTGGGTATCCCCATCATGGTCTCTATCCAGATGACAGACAGCTTATGCTGGAGAGGTTGCAGAGTAAAGGAAACACTTCTCATTGTTGGTGGGAGTGAGAACTTAGACAGACATTTTGCAAATCATTATGGCAGTTTCTCAGAAAATTTGGAATCAATCTATGTCAGGCCCACGAAATATTACTCTTGGGCATACACCCAAAGGATGTATACTGATACCACAATGCCATGTGCTCAACTCTATTCATAGAAGCATTATTTGTAGTACCCAGAACCTGGAAACAACCTAGATGCCCATCAAATGAAGAATGGATGAAGAAAATGTGATAGATGTACACAGTGGTACATTACTCAGCAGTAAAAATTTTATTTTAAATTTGCAAGGAAAAGAATATAATTAGAGAAAAGCACTCTGAGTGAGGTAACATAAACCCAGAAAGACAAGCATGGCATGTATTCACTTAAAAGTGGATATTAGGTGTTAAGAAAAAGATAATCAGCATAGATAGTCTACTACCCCAGAGAAGCAAGGTAAAAGGGAGATCTCTAAGGGAGACATGCATGATCCTCCTGGAATGGAGAAAATGGACAAGATTTCCTGAGTAAATTGGGAGCGTGGGGGTAGTAAAAAGGAAAACAGCATGTCCACAGGAGGGGAGAAGGGGGGAGAAGAACAGAAGGGAACTGGATGGTGAGATGGGGGAAAACAGAAGGAGAGCAAAGAAAGAGATATCTTGATTGAAAGAGCCTTGGTGGTTTAGCAAGAAAACTGGCACTAGGGAAATTATCAGGAATCCACAAGGACACACGCAGTAATGGAGAGGGTGCCTGAACTGGTCTTCCCCAGTAATCAGATTGACCACTACCTTAATTGTCATTACAGAACTTTCACTCAGTAACTAATGGAAGCAGATACAAAGATCCACAGCTAAGCACTGGGCCAAGTTCCCTGAGTCCTGGAGAAGAGAGGCAAGAGAGATATTATGAGTAAAGAAGTATACACAATTTTAAATTGTCATATTCTACAATCTTGCTGCATTCATTCATTGTATCAATTAATTACTGTTTGGATTCTTTAGTATTTTCTGAACAAATATTTATTCTATCTTCCAATTTAAAGAGTTCTACAATTTTTAATTCTTATATTCTTTTTTGAATTTGTACGTTGTCTAAGACTTCAAGAACAATGAATAAAAATATGAGAAAATAAATAAATTTTTACCTTACACTGAATCCCAAGGAAAAGGTATAATAATTTAGGTAACTTCATGTATTTCCTCTTAGCTGATAAACACATATGTGCAAAAATTTCTATATTTTGTTATAATCTGTAGTGTTATCAAAAACACTGGTATATCATCACCTAATTACTTTATTATTTTCTACTTCACTGATCAGAGTAATTGACATTTTATCAAGTTCATGCAAAATTTAATCAAAACACTGCAAAGATTCCAGTGTTAATTTATTTATAATAATAATCATTAATTTTATGTGTAGATATTGTCAACTCCAATAATGAGCTATTTGCCAAATGCTACCATAGTTGTGTTTGTGAAATTTTTCTTAGATAAAATTATAATTTATGTCACTAGGTTTTTAATGAAGTAAATTGTTATCTGTACAAGGTTTTTCTTCAGTCAACTTAAAATATTAAGAGAAAACAGGTTAAATTCTGCCTCTGGATACCCTTGGAACTCATCAGCTCCAAATATCAGCTATGTCAGTGCTTCCCTGGCTATTCAACCAACATAGCCTGTCAAATATGTAATTAACAACCTTTATGTATGTCTTTTTGGAGCCAATTTTTCAAAATAAATTCATACTCCTCACACAATTGTTTCTATCTCTGGGAATCTCTAATACATGATTCACCTATTGGTCTATTTTCTATTTCATTGATTTCTCATTCTATTTCATTGATTAATCTACCAGAATTTGCTCCATTGGCTTATTTGAATTTTAATTATTTCTAGCTCATTTTTACCCCTTTATTAAAACATAATTGGTAAATAAATAAGAATAATAACAATTTTAATACATGTGTTCTCTATGAAGAATATACATAATAAAGATAATGAATATCTCTGTGATTTGTTTTTTATGTTACCAGTGAATGTATCAAATAAGAATACTTCAGTCCTCCCCTGTAAGCAATTTTGGAATGTAAATATTGTTAACTATTCTAAAAATGAGGTATCTTTAAATGATACTTTGCATAACAAACTCTGCCATGCTCTAGCTCACATGCCCACAAAGTGAGCAAATGATTTCAAAAAAAAAATGATTTAATTTATATTTTAATAAATAAAGGTTGCCTGAAGGTCAGAGAATAAAAGAGCTGCCCTGATAAGCTTACAGATGAGGTGCGGTGACACACAGATTTAATACTAGTAACCACATTAAATTGCCATAGAAACCAAGCAATGATGGTACATGCCATTAATCCCAGCCCTAGAGAGGAATATAAGACAGGAGGAGAGAGCTCTCAGACTCAGTCTCATTCTGAGGATTTCTAGAGGCAGGATTTATAAAAACAAAGAGATGGATATTAGGGTTCATCCTGAAGGTTAGAAAAGCAAAATAGTCAGTCATTGGCTCTTACCTGTACGTCATTCTGAAATGACGATCCTGCCTCCCAGAATCCTCTGAATGAGACTGACTAATCTTCAGGAAAGCTTATTTATTAAAATACAAATGAAATATTACTACAATAAGAGATCTAGCTCTTACACTTCTTCAGGCTTCACCCAAGTCACACTAACCCAGGAGTCCTATCTCCACACCAGACCTAATAAGAGACCTGGTTATGTCATTTTATAATATCCTGCTGCAGGGCCCACATTGCCAAGTCATGTTTTATTGCACTTTATGAATCTGATTTAAAGTAAAAACACTAAGTATAATCCACTGTTATTTTGTGAAGTAATGAGTGTTCTTCTCTCCTTAATTTCTCCTGTCAAAAAGATTAGTGTTTTGCTAGATAGCTGTTATTAAGCAAGAGTGAGAACTTGGCGAACTGACAAAAACATTGTACAATCGGGCACATGGGTGTTAAACAGATCTATACTCAGGTAAAATTTAATAAGACATAATGCACAAGGATAAACATATGAGTTTGCTCAATAAATGCTACGTTAAACTTTATTAAAGCCATAGAAGTGTAGTTCAATGGCATTTCGGTATACAAAGAGCATTCGTTTTCAGATTTAAGATGAAAGATTCGCTTTCATGGTTGGTCAGTAAATTATCATTTCTCTTTAACATGTTAAATTATATCAATATAGGAAAGTTAACAGAGACTTTTATTTCCTGATTTACAGTCTATTTCACACAGTTAGTCTCATTATTTGAAGTAATTAGTTAGCATTCTGGGTTTAGAGATTTCTTTTAGGACCAAGGTAGTTACTTACGAACCTTTTCATAGCATTTTTTATCTCTTTATTTCTCAGTGTATAAATAGCTGGGTTGAGGAGAGGTGTGAAAACAGAGTAAAACACAGCAAGAAATTTATCTAACCAGATAATATTGAGTGGACATACATAGATGAAAAGACAAGGCACAAAGAAGATCATCACCACTGTGATGTGGGCACTGCATGTGGACAGAGCCTTAGATGCACCAGATTTGGAGCTCTGGCGAATAGTGTTAATGATATATGTGTAGGAAATGAGCAAGAGAATGAAGCAGGCTATAGCAACAACCCCACAGTCAGCATTCATTAGAATATCCAAATCATGGGAATCCATGCAAGCTAGCTTGATCACCAATGGCATGTCACAGAAAAAGCTATCTATTTCCTTCGGGCCACAAAAAGGCAGCTCCACAATCACTAACAGGTGACTCATGGCATGAATAAAACCAGTAGTCCATGAAACCAATACCAGTCCAGAGCATCTTCTCAGGTTCATAATGGTGAAATAATGGAGTGGTTTGCAGATGGCCACATAGCGGTCATAAGCCATTGCCACTAACAGCATCATCTCTCCTCCAGCAATGCAATGGGCAAAAAAAATCTGGGACATGCAGCCTGCAAAGGAAATGGTCTTGTTTTCCCTGAGAAAGTCTGATATCATCTTAGGAGTAGTGTTTGAGGAAAGACACATGTCAACAAAGGAAAGGTTGGCCAACAAGAAGTACATGGGAGAATGGAGATGGCGGTCAGTGGTTATTAAGACCATGATGACAGTATTTCCAGAAACAATAAAGAGATAAAGTGTCAAGAACATCACAAAGAGTATAGCCTGGACACTCTGTGACTGTGCAAGTCCCCAAAGTATAAATTCTGACACCACAGACTGATTGCCTCGATCCATTTTACCCAGTGTGTCATAAGAAATGACCTGCAATGAAAGAAAGATTATAATATAGTCATATGAAGAAAATAACTTTCTTTGTAGAATTTGCATTCACTTTGAGACTTAATGGACCATAAGTGCATTAATATAAAGAGAATTCTAAGCCAAATATAATGACACTGCTGCCCAAATTGAGATAAAGTGCAAATGTGCCGAGCAACAACTCAAGGAGAGAAGCATCAGTTGTGACTTTGATACACCTGCTCTATCGTGAAATTTCCATAGAGGTGAGCAGTGAGGAAGCAGAATAGCAATGTGAGAAACCAAATAATGAGTGTAGGGCTTCTTTTTTAAAATATCTAAATTGCTTACTAGCCTTGATGACATTCCACAAAGAAAATAAGGAACAAAATTGGAAATTGGTGGGGAGTCAGACTGAATATCAGTGAAAAAGGTCTGACAGGACACTGCCATTTTTGGCACCATGCATAATGATTTCATTGGACATCAGCAGATTTTTTCTGTGATATTATTTATAAAAATTTTAGCTTAAACATATAATATAAATTGTTGGAAAACCACAGTGAGGAAGCATACAGAACAGAACACCATATTCAATATACCCAGGTATCAGATTGAAATATACAAACCAGGTTTACAGTTGTTCATGTACAAATACATATTACAACAAATACTTAAATTAACTGATTATAAAGTACCACTACAAATACCAGTAGAGACGTATTGGCTGAAGAGCATGGCAAAGCATATTCAGACCTGAACTCTAAAGGTCACAGTTTTTGCAGACTTAGTGGTTAAAAAATAGTAATTTTAAATTGCATAAAAATCTTTAGAACTGTTAGATTTTGAAAAATTCTAGTTTCCTCATATGAATAATATATTATGTGTCAATATCTATCATCAGTATATTTTCTCATTTTACTTCTTGCTTACTGATCATCTTTCTTTTAAAGAACAGAATAAATTTTATAAACATGTAAGCAAAGTTGTCCTTTGGCTGTCAGCCTTTGATGAGTAAGACACTATTATACTTTCAGTGAGCAGCAATTATTCACCCCAAAGCACAAACAAGTTGCTTATACTGATCTAATAGACAATACTCAAGCCAGATGGTGGACAATAATTGCCCAATTCCAGCTACCTTCAGTAACTTTCTTGTTGCTTTTCAATTTATGGGTTATATTTTATTTTTTTCCTAGAACAGGTGAACAATGAAATAATTGATGACATAATCAGAATTATTTTACTTAACAGTTTTCTACCAACTGAGAAGGGTGGAGTAAGGATGAAAAATCAGAAAGTTCTGAAGACATCAGGTAACACATCCATCTGCAGATATGTAAATGCATGCACCTTACAAAAATTTAGCAAATATCTAAGGAAAAGACACTGGTTTTACAGCATACAGTTTGTGTTCCTTGATGTTTTTTTATCATTTCACATCTCAAGAAGTTTCAGGACAACCTGAACTTTTGGAGGTTTTATGTATTTTTTTAGCTTTAGATTATAATGTAATTATAACATTTCTACATTTATTTCTTCCTTCCAAATTTTGCCATATACTGTTCCTCACTGCCTTTCAAATTCAAGAGGAGAACAGAGTCCTCTAAATCAACTAAACAAAACTCATTTGAACCAATAAGCATGCAGCCTACATAATTCTATGCCATATTTTCAGCATATACCATAGCTTTCAGTTTAGTACTTTGAAGAGATTCCTGAAGGTGTAAGTGAGTGGCTTTCTGATTCCTGTGCCTTATCTTGGGGATTTTTGAATTTTCTGTTGGTTTGTTTTGTTTACTGTTAATGTGATGGTTTTTGTTTTGTCTTACTGTATTTATTTCATGATGGTTTGTTGTTATTTCTTAGAAACCTGTTGTTTTCTAGTGGGAGACTTAAATCAAGTAGATCCAGATGAGAGAAGAGGTGCAGAGGAACTATGAGAAGTAGAGGCGGGGGAAGCTGTATTTAGACTATATTGTAGTAGAAGAAAATCTAGGTTTAATAAAAGGGGTAGAAAAGAAATTCATTATTCATTGTTTATATATACAAACTATTCTGCTTGTATTAAGTTACTTGCAACTAAATTTTCAGAACTGACCACTGATGTTAGATAGCCAATTGATGTACTTTTCTGGGATATCCTTCTTGCAGTCCCATGATTTCTTAGTTGGCTGTAGTTCTTTGCATAGGATTGAGGAATCCAGGGCTTTTTCCATCCACAATAATATGGCTATTGCTATTGGATGTATTGATTTCAGTTATAACAATCATGATAAAAGGTTTACTAAGAGAGAGCATTCATTTGTGTCAGTCTCTCCTTTGTGACCTCTGCTCCAAAGTAGAACCAAGTCTCAATAATGCGTTTTAAATAGTCTCTTCTAGTATTTTAGATGTATAATACCCATGTGAAAATAAAGTATCTTACAGCTACCTTCTGATTTATAGGAGCAACTATGTTTTAACAGACCTGTTTTCATTATGCTGCTCAGATGCATTATTAGATATGCAAAAGGACACCTGCATATATGTGTGTTCATATATATATTAAATCATCTTTCTTTAAAATAATTGTTACTTACATTTTTTCTAAGTTGGCATATACCTAATTTGTATCTATAAAACATAAAATGAAAAAGCATATTTAACAAGCAAATTGCTCTTAGAAACATGACAACCATTTCACCCTTCACCACTCTTGCCTAGGATCTATCAGTATTTTCAAAGACCTAATGAAATACACTAACTGTCAGATGATCTCTGTAATTCTTGAATCTAACATAATAGCAGTTCTCCTAGAAAATCTAATGTTGACCTATTTATAAAAAAATATAAAAAACTAGTGAGTGGGAGGAAACAATAATCTTTATATTTTCAGAAGCAAACTAATAATTTTCTTCTTTTTTCATTTTTTTCTTTATTGATCAGTCTTCTATCAAAGTGCTAAACCTTACAATACTCTCTGTATTCAAATTTCTATAAATATTTATAGTTCTAGTCATAATTACACAATATAAGTGATACCATATGATAGACACTGGTTACTGAAGGGTGGATTTTTGCTGTTTTCTAACAGATTGCTTGGCTAGCAGATTGATTGTTTCTATGATATGTTATTGCTTTGCTTTATTAACTGGTGTTCTTTGTTTTCTTTGGTTGTATGCATATTTTACTATTTAAATATATTTTTAATTGAAGGAGAATTTCATCATTTTGCCTCTCTTTTCTTCCTCAAACTACTATTAAATACTCTTCCCACATACTGTACCCACATTACCCCTTAAGTGAATAGCCTCTTTTTCTTTGATTCTTATTGCTATGTATCTGGCTGTATGCATGCATATACATATGTTTGGATCGATGGATGTATATACACAATTGCACATGAATTCAATTTTCTGAATCCATTTTTGGTTTTGCATGCTTTCAGAACAGACTCCTCTAATTTAACAATAATTTAGAAGACTTATTAATGGAAAAGACTAATTTTCTTCTAGCACACAATATTTGGCAGAATGTTTTAAACTTATTTCCAAAATCATCACTTAACTTTCTTCATTTCTACTCCTAATTCCACTCTGAAAGCTATCTTATCTAATATGAACTTTTTGGATTAAAATATTTTACATGGTTCAGTTAAATGGAATATTAGTAATTCTCTTATTGGTTATCACAAAGAATGATGAATTCTTGATGTGGACATGAGCATACATGGAAAGGAAGATTTGAAGAAAACATAGTAACTGGACTCTAAAGACAGCAGAGGTAAAAGAAACTATTCAACTGAAACAAAATGGGCGTTGTTTAAAAGAGATAACTTGAAAATTCAAAGAATTAAACTTACAGAAGGGTGTCACAGTGATGAGTTTTCTCACAATTTTGTTTTGGCTCATATTTTCTGCCAGTCTGATGTGTGCTTATGAAGTTATTCATGTTATGTGGAGATAACCTTCCCCTCAGCTTGACCTATCATCACGTTCTGAATTTGCCCCAGGGGTGTAATTTGCCTGTGTGTTTCTGACCAAATTGAGTACCATGGAAACAATTATCTTAGAAATCCCTTAGGTATTTCTCTGTTAAGAGTGATATCATGTATTCCATTTTTGTGGAAATAGAACAAGAGACAAATAAAGCCTCCTTATGTCATATCAGCATTGGTATTGTTAAACAACTTTTCAAAATTATTCACTTCAACAATAAGAACTAAAGAGAAACTCATTTCTTACTGAATGTATATAATCAAAGTGGTTATTTTTTGAAGTTATGAGACCATTTGCTACAAAATGTGAGCTATAGCCAGAATTTAAAAAAAATTATACTCAAAAAATAATTTCCTATTGTATGGCAAATCTGTGTCAGATCATGGTCTTTTGACTAATGAAGTTCAGTGTTATCTGTAACTATATGTGATATTAACAGTTATGAGTTGGATGCAATGGCTTATCTCAGTAGAATACAAAAACTTCTTGTATTGATTTTTAAAATTAAAAAGGATATCCCTCTACATAAATTCACTTGACTTGGGGTTTTAATAAATTCAGCTGATTCTAAATAAACTTTCTACATATGGGTATTTTGAATCAACATACCTAAATTGCAATCATCAGTGATTACAGTACAGACTTCCATGTTATTTTGGTTGGAAAAATGAACATACATGTGTGAAATTTATCAGTATCATTTTTCAGATGAGACAACAATAAATATTAATAGATATCTCTTATGGAAAATTTATGAATTTCATGAAAAATATTAGTTTATATAAAGCAATAAATACGTAAGTTGAAGAGAAACTATTCTTATGCACTTTAAGATACAAAAGAAGAAAAATAAACACTATAAAAATTTTTTTATAAATAATTTATAAAAATTTCCACTTCCTCCCCTCCTCCCAATACCCTCCCACTCCCCCTACTCCCTCTCCTCCTCCCTCTCCAGTCCTAAGAGAAGTCAGGGTTTCCTGCCCTGTGGGAAGTTCAAGTTCCTCCCTGCTCCCTCCAGGTCTAGGAAGGTGATCATCCAATCAGACTAGGATCCCAAAAAGTCAGTAGTGCAGATGAAAGCAGTCCCAGTGCCCATTATCAATAGCTTCTCAGTGTGTGTTCTTTTCTGCTGTGTTTGCAATGCATATGTATATTGTCAAAAATCAGGTGTTCGTAGGTGTGTAAATTGGTATCCAGGTCTTAAATTTGATTCCAGCTGTCCTCCTATCTCTTTTTATGCCAACACCAGGCTGTTTTTATTGCTGTAGCTCTACAGTAGAGTTTGAAAACAGGAATTGCGAACCTTTCAGAAGTTAATTTATTAAACAGAATTGTTTTGACTATTCTGAATTTTTTGTTTACCATAAGAAGTTGATGATTGTCTATCAAAGTCTGTGAAGACTTTTGCTGGACGTTGCATTGATTTGTAAATTCCTTTTGGTAAGATTGCCGTTTTTACTATGTTAATTCTATCTACCCAAGAGCATGGAAGATCTTTCCATTTTCTTTCTTCAATTTCTTTCTTTAAAGATTAAAAGTTCTTGCCATACATGTTTTTCATCTGTTTGGTTACAGTTACCCCAAGATATTTTATGTTATTTGTGGCTATTGTGAAGGGTGATGTTTCTCTGATTTAATTCTCAGCCCATTTATTTTTTGATTAAAGGAGAGCTGTGGATTTTTTTTTTAGTTAATCTTGTGTCCTGGTACATTATTCAAGGTGTTTATGAGTTGTAGAAGTTCCCTAATAGAATTTTTCTCTACACTTATGTATGCTATCATATCTTCACGAAATAGTTAGAGTTTGACTTCTTCTTTTCCATTTTGTAACCTCTTCATCTCCTTCTGTTGTATTGTAGCTCTAACTAGAACTTTGAATACTACATTGAAAAGAAGAGAGTGAATAATCTTGTCTTGTTTCTGATTTCAGTGAAATCTCTTTGAGTTTTTCTCCATTCAGTTTGATGTTGGGTGTTGACTTGCTATAGACTCATGTAGGTTTTTTTTTCTTTCAGTTGTTTTATGGATTATATTGACAAATTTTCATGTGTTGTACCATCCATGCATCTCAGTGATGAAGCTTACTTGATCATAGTAGATAAATTCTTTTGATGTGTTTTTGCATTTGGTTTGCCAGTATTTTATAGAGAATTTTTGCATCAGTGTTCATGAGTGAGGTTGGTTTTTAATTCTCTTTCTTAATATTGTATTTGTGTGGTTTGGGTATAGGGTAACCGTGGCCTGCTAAAAAGTGTTTGACAATGTTGTTTCTTTTTCCTTCATGTGGAACAAAATGACTATTGGTATTAGTTCTTCTTTGAAAATCTTATATACTTCTGTGCTTAAACCAGCTGGTTCTGGTTGTTTTTTTTTTTTGATTTTTTTTCCCTTAGGATACTTTTGATGATGGTTTCTATTTCCTTAGCATTTATAGGTGTATTTAATTTACTTATCTGGTCTCGATTTAATTTTGGTAAGAGATGTTTATCCAGAAAATCGTCCATTTTCTTTAAGTTTTCCAATTTTATGGAATATAGGTTTTTCAATTATAACCTAATGATTCACTGAGTTTCTTCCCTGTCTGTTGTTATGTTCCCCTTTTCATTTCTGATTTTGTTAAATTAGACATTTACTTTTCATTAGTTTGGATAAATGTTTGTCTGTTTTGCTGATTTTTCTCAGGGA
Source organism: Myodes glareolus (assembly GCF_982192425.1). NCBI lineage: Eukaryota > Metazoa > Chordata > Mammalia > Rodentia > Cricetidae > Myodes > Myodes glareolus. The sequence goes on along the minus strand of NC_142035.1, from coordinate 67,395,859 downwards.
AACCACTTTTGCCTCATTGATTTTGGTGATTTCATTTCTCAACTTAATTTTTTCCTATCATCTAGTCCTCTGTGAGTTTGCTTCTTTTTGTTCTAGAGATTTCTAGTGTTCTGTTAACTCATTAGCATGGGATTTTTCCAGAATTTTTACATAGACATTAAGTGCTATGAATTTTTCTCTTAACAGTGCTTTCATTGTCCCATTTTTTGAGTTTGTTGTGCTGTCTTTTTCTTTGGATTTTAGGAAGTCTTTAATATATTTCTTTATTTCTTCCTTGACCCTTTGGTGACTCAGGTGATCATTGTTCAATTTCCATGTGTTTGTGGGCTTCCTGAAATTGATGTTGCTGTTAAACTCTAGCTTTAAGTCGTGGTTATCTGATAAGATACATGGTTTGTTCCATTTTTTTTAATCTGTAGAGGTTTGCTTTGTTACAGAGTATGCAGTCAGTTTTTAATGAGGTTCCATAAGGTGCTGAGAAAAAAGTGTTTTCTTTGATGTTTGAATTGAATCTTCTATAGATGTCTGTTGTTGGGTTGGGGTTTTGTTGCAAAAAGGAGAAGGGATGGAATACCCAGATTAACATTCCTGCAGTTCCAGGAACTCATAATTCTGGGAAAGATATAATGAGGTATTATGGAAAAAGGTCACCAACCATCAGGCTGTACAATAACATACAGCAAATAGCAAACCTTTAGAGGTACCAACAGCCCTACCTTTAAAATGATTAACTGAGAAGCCAATATGGATCAAGCAGGAGCCTCTAGCTGAAGATAAATTACAGGCTTTGGAACAGCTGGTAAAAGAGCAACTAGATGCTCACCATATTGAAGAATCAGCCAGTCCTTGGAATTCTCCTGTGTTTGTTGTAAAAAAAGAAATCTGATAAATGTAGAATGGTGACAGATTTAAGAGCTATCAACAAGGTAATTCAACCTATGGGTCCGCTACAATCTGGAATTCCTTTGCCTTCTCTATTACCTAAAGGATGGCCTCTTATAGTTATTGATTTGAAAGATTGTTTTTTCACTATACCTTTACAAGAAAGTATAAAGAAAATTTTGCCTTAAATCTACTTATAATAATTCTCAGCCAACTAGAAGATATCAATGGACTATCCACCCACAAGGGATGCTCAATAGTCTCAGATTGTGCCAATATTTTGTAAATCAGCCATTGGAAATAATTCATAAGCAATTTTCGAAGTCAATAATTTATCATTACATGGATGTCATTTTGTTATCTGATTCAAATAAAGATACTTTAGAAAGGATGTTTGAAGAAGTAAAGAAAGTCTTGCCTAAATAGGGATTTCAAAGTGCTCCTTTTACAGGGTTTTCTTTCTAGTACATACTGTGGAGCTGGATTTGTGGATAGCTATTGTTTAAATCTGGTTTTGTCATGGAATATATTATTTTCTCCACTGATGGTGATTGAAAGATTTGCTGGATATAGTAGTTTGGGCTTGCATCCATTGTTTGTTAGTGTTTGCAGCACATCATTCAAGGGCTTTCTGACTTCCATGGTTTCCATTAAGAAATTGGTTTAATTCTAATAGGTCTGCTTTTATATGATACTTGACCATTTTCCTTTGCAGCTCTTAATAATCTTTCTTTACTCTGTATGCTTTGTGTTTTGATTATTATGTGGTGAGGGTACTTTATTTCTTTTTTTCTTTTTGGTCCAGTTTATTTGGTGTCCTGTAAACTTCTTGTACCTTCATAAGGGTATCCTATTTTAGATTTGGAAAGTTTTCTTCTATGATTTGGTTGAATATATTTTCTGTGCCTTTGAGCTAGATTTATACTTCTTCTTCTCTCTGTATTATTCTTAAGTGTGGGTTTTTTTGTGGTGTTCCAGATTTCATGGATATTTTTGTTAAGATTTTGTTGGTTTTGATGTTTCCTTGACCAATGAATCTATTTCCTCTATAGTATCTTCAACATCTGAGATTCTCTCTTATGTCTCTTGTATTCTGTTGGTTATGCTTGTATCTGTAGTTCCCAGATTTTTATATCCATAAGTCCCTCTATTTTGTTTTCTTTATTGCCTCTATTTTGTTTGCTTTACTTTTGATTTTTACTTGGATTTATTGGGTTTTTTTGAAAGATTTATTTATTACAGGTTTTGTTTGTCTTTTCCTCCATTTTTTAAGTGAATTTCTCATTTCCTCTTTAAAGGTCTACAGCACCCTCATAAAGTCATATTTAAAATAATTTTCTTCTGCTTCTTCTGTGTTAAGGTGATCAAGTCTTCCTGTTGTATGATTTTGGGGTTCTGGTGTTACCATTTTGCTTCTTAGGTTGTTGGATGAATTTTTGCATTGGGGCCTACCTATCTCTTCTATCAGCTGGTGCTGGCAGTGTCTTTGCCTCTTGATCCAATCCTTGCAGTGGCTGTCTGTGTCACTGAGAACTGTTCAAGGTCTGCTCTATACTGTCACAGGCTGTGTTTTTGAAGCTACTGAGGTATCTCTTGGTACTCTCTTATTTTCTGCTCTCTTGGTCTCGTCTGTAGGATCTCAACTTATGCTTCAGAATTCCTCTCTTGGTCTTCTTATTTAGTCCTCTCTGTGTAGTTGCAGTTTGTGTTTCAGCATTCCTCTGAGGTTGCTAGGGGAATAGGAGGATTTGAGGACAGAATGGGACTTTTAGCTTTCAGGGTCTGATGGATGGTTTGAGTGTAGTGGAGCAGCCTACCTTGTAGAAAACTTGTCTGCTGGCTGGCTGGAGAATCCAAGGCAGGTAATGGAGGGCCTAGTAAGTGGGGTATCCTGCTGGGTGAGTGGTCACTCACCTCTTTGTCCTCTCTGTGTAGTAGCTGGCTGTGTTTCAGAGTTTCACTGAGGTTACTGGGAGATTTGTACTTGAAGTCATAGATCATGTATAAAATCAAAAAGAAAAACAAGGATTAAAAATTATAAAACTCTTTAAATTGGAAGGTAGCATAAATATTTGTTCATAATGTACTAAAGAATTCAAACAGCAGTTTCTTGATACAATGAATGAATTCAACAAGATTTTAGAATACAACAATTTAAAACTGTATATACCCCTTTGCTCATATTATCACTCCTACCTCTCCTTGACAGGACTCTGGGAGCTTGGTCCAGCGCTTAGCTGTGGATTTCTATATTTGCTTCTTTCAGTTATGGGATGAGGGCTCTGTGATAAAAATAAGGGTAGTCATTAATCTGTTTACTGGGGAAGGCCAGCTAAATTACCCTGTCTACTATACCTTAGGTCTTCACTGGCATCATCCTTGTGGATTCCTGGTAATTTCCTAGTGACAGGTTTTTCACTAACCCCATAATGACTCCCTCAATTGATATATCTCTTTCCTTGCTTTCCTTTTGTTTTTCCCCATATCAACTATTTATTTCCCTCATATTCTCCTCTTCCTTTTCCAATTCCCTTCCCCTTCCACTCTTTTTCTCTCTCCCCCATGCTTCCAATTTATTCAGGAGATCTTGTACATTTTCCGCTTCCCATGGGGATCCACTTAAGTCTCCCTTTAGGGTTCTCTTTGTTAACTAGCTTCTGTGGGGTTATGGACTATATAGGGTGATTATCCTTCTCTTTAAATCTAATACCCTCTTCTGAGTTACATATCATGTTTGTATTTCTGTGTTGGGTTACATCACTCAGAATAGTTTTTTTTTCTAGAGCCAGAAAGAAGAACATGGTATGTACTCACTCACAAGTGGATACCAGCTGTAAAGCAAAGAATATTGAGACTAAAGTTCATGATCCTAGAGGTATTAAGTAAGAAGGTAAACACTAAGAAAGACATATATAGATTCACCTGGTAAAGAGAAATAGACAAGATCTTATGACATAATTGGGAGCATGTGGATAAGGGGAAGGGAGAGTGGAAAGGGAAGAGAAGGGGTGTAGAGAAGGGGGAGAAGAACTTGAGAGACCTGGATAATCGAGATGGAGAAAGGACAGATGTTGCAAATGAGCTCAATATGGAAAATAACCAGGCCAGATTAAGGATAACAATTATATTTTTAATGGTTACAATGGGAAACTTACAGCACAAGAATGGGGAGTCTGAGTTCCTCTGTGTCTGGTGGGAATCACTGAGAGTGTGGTTACCTGGTCTCTCTCAGTTTTTCTTCCTCTGTTCCACGTAGCCATGCCTTAACTGGGTGTGATTGGTTAACAGAACTTCCCCATCATCTCCTCCTTTTGTCTATACAAGATCAATCCAAACCCAATACAACTATATACAATAGGAACAGATACCAAATATAAAACTATAAATAATAAACAATATTAAGCAAGGAATGCATAATAAAAGTTTTACCAAACATTCCATTTCAAGGAGTCTAAATCTTTCATTGAAATTAAGCTTGGCTAAATCATGAGAAAGGTAACTACAACTATCTAATCTTCAATCCCATCGAAGATCTCAGAAGGGAAACAATATTACTTGAGTAAACAGGAAGTGCAATTGAGAAACTTCCAAAGTATACAACAAATGACAGAGACAACTGGCTACCTGAGTAATCACCCAAAATCTCATTAGCAATGTTGAAGTAACCAAATTTGGCTAATGTCTAACGTAACTGACATACCATTCTCAAAGGCAAGAAACTTTTCAAAACTATTTTACCCTGTATTGGCAGGATTCCACAGTCCTGTTTTATCCATTTATGGATACTATGTATTTTTGTCAGTGGTTGAGGTATGGGCATTTCTTTGCCCAAAGGCCAGTTCTGCCAAGAAGAAAGCAAGCTCCCAGTGAAGTGTCTCTGGTGCACAACATTCTCTTGGGAATAGATAGGTGTTGCCAGGAGTGATTGTGCCTCACTATCACAGAACTCTAAGTTAGACTAAATTCCATTTTCTACAGTTCTTTGAAGAGGTTGAGGATCATATGTCTATAAAGAATATAATCTCTATGTATCTAAAGAGCCTGATTAGTCTAACTATAAATATGACAAATAGATGACTAGTGATCTATGATTCTTAATACCTATCTAATTTAAAGACTAAGACAACAACTATGCAATAACCGAGGACAATGACCTCCAAATATAAACAATTTATAAGTACTTGATCAAAGGTAGAAATGTACACTGCAATTTGGTAAATATATGTATCAATACATAAACAATGTTTTAAACAGAGGTAAAAGCATACCTGCATACAATATTCAATATAATTTAACTTTGTATCAGCATACAAGAATCTATACCAATGTAATTGTCCATAAACAATAACTCACAAATACCAATCTATTATCCCATCATCCAATTTTTCCTCTTTTTTTAAAAAAAATCCCTGAGTTTATGAAATTCCTCTCCCAATCCTCAGCCATATACCAATTATAATCAACCCCTTAATGATTTCCCTAAGCCTGAGGGCAAAGTTTGCTGGGAGAGGGGACATCATCCTCTAAAATTACTTCCAGCTGTCATGGGGGCAATGTTCTTTCTAGGAGATCCTGTGAAAGTAAAATGATGGTTAAATTCCAAGATCAATGTAAGATTGTAAATGATCTCTGAGTATTTTGTGGAGGTCTGGCCAGAATGTTGTAAAAGAGGTGCACCATTTCAGCTAACCAAGTTGGAACTGTCTTGTGCAGCTGGTACCCAAAACAAGTCTTGTAGTAGCACTATCAGTATCGTGAAGTCATATCAACCAGGTGGAGCTGTAGTGGGGCCCTTCTTTCTGGAAACTTCAAAGACTATTGCAGGACAATTCATTGTTCATTTGTGGAAAAAATAAACATTAATTATATAGACATATACAGATATATATATATTCAACAAAAGCTATTATAGATATGAGGAAATACAAAGATGTTTTCTAAATTCTTTTTTTTTTTCTTCTGTCCCATATCATGGCTCTTGACATGAGACAGAAATTCTGGGTGATTCTCTAAAGAACAGGCTTGGAATTAGAGAGGGACTGAGTAAGAGTCCAACTCCAAAACCATCTCTATATACTTATTGATGGGGAATCTCAGGCAATCACATTCTGCTTAAGGTGTGTCCCCCTGGGGCCACACAAGACAAATAAATGATAAAAGTGCCTTGCCACTTCCTCTCTCTTGGCCCCTGCATTCTCAGACGGACCCTTGGGACTCTGGTGTAAGTTTTTCTTCATTCTGTTTATTTAAGCTGTTTCTTTTATATTAAGCTACTCTGGCTAATTTTTAACTACTGATCGACCATGCCCTTTCAATTGGTGCCCAACCCGAAGTCGTGAGGCCCTTCGGTTAAACTGCCTCCACCTCTGCACAGAACACGGAACAACCAAACCGACCTTAGGCAGCTAGAGTACTGCCAGTATGCCGAGGGCCAGCTCCCAGCTAACTTCAGGTAGGATGGGGGAGTAGGAACTTCCTTTGCACTACCGCGATCAAGGCCGTGGCTTATCGGTCCAGCATGCCTAGCGCCGCCACCCCAGCTGAGTTGGCCGATTAAGGCCGCTGCTTGACTCTAACCCACACAGCAGATAGTCTGTGAATTTAACCTCAGGATTTGAGTATATATATTTCAGAATTTTCCTCCGGTTCTGACTCGCCTGCCACATGGATTCAGGTGCACTCCGCCACCTACTGGTAGGCAACGGTCATTACAGGTAAGATTTTTTTTTCTATTGAGAATAAATAAATAAAATAAATACAAGTAAGATTTCTTTTGATTGAAAATGTCGGACAACATTAATGTTCAAGATTTCTGTAGCCTTTTTAATTACACTATAGATGAGATTTTGCAAAATGTTTCTGATATTCCTCTTACTTGGTTTTTTCTGGGGCTTATCATTTTTTTTTTTTTTTGGTGTTTGGCAGTCTTTTGAGGATGATGCAGTCCTTACAGACTGAATTCAGAATTCTAAGAGCAGAGATTCAAACCTTAAAGAAGGGCACGACTGTTTTGAATGACGTTTCAGTTGATTGAGGTAATTTCAAAAACAATTCAGACTGACACCAACCTCCTCAAAAAGAGTTTGAAGGAGGAGACTAGATCTTTGTCTGATATGACTCAGTAGACTGACCAAATTTTTGAGAAGGTGCAGTCTAATATTATTTCTTTAAAAGAGAGCTTCACTGCTCTGGAGGAGGGAACAACTAATAAACTCCAGTAAACTCCAGTCCATGACTGTAAGTGCTGAGACATTAGCTGAGAAGATTAAAACCATTGAATGTGAAAATTGGACTTTATCAAAAGGGTATGATAGATTAGTTGACAGGATTTCCATGCAAGAAGGCACAGTATATGCCATGAGGATTATGTCCAAGGATGAGATGATATCTCTAATGGACAAACTTCATACCTTAGAATCCTCAAGAAAGGCTTTGGGCATAATATTGGACAGGAGATTCAGGACTTACAGAAGGCAATGGTAAACAGATTTAAAAAGATTGAGGAAATTATAGACTCTGATGAACAGGAGAAAAAGGTAGAAAGGCAAAATTTAACTCTGAAAAACTCTTGGTTTACCCAGAGTTCTACCTGCCTTTCCAGTAATAACATCAGAAAAAATAACTGGCTCCAAAAACCCTAATATCAATAACGAACATACATGGGAGCCTGTACATATGAGTGATCTGAAAGAATTTAAACAAGCAATTGTAAATTACAAACTACATTCATCCTTTGTTAGAGAGATGCTCAAAACCTGGGCTCTCAGTAATCAGGTCATGCCCCACGACTAGAATCAGCTCGTGTCGGCTGTCCAGAGAGCAGACCTCTATTACATTGGAAATGCCTTTTCAAACAAGAGGCCAGACTTCTGGACCAACAGGAAAGAGCTAAAGGAACTGAGATTTCCCTACATCAAATTCTAGGTGAAGTACTGTACTCTGATCCTCAGGAACAAGCTCTTTATGATGACCACCTCTTATTCATATGTGCCAAAGCAGCTTTAAAGGCTTGGGACAGGGTTCAAGACAGGGTTAAACAGGATCAGAGAGAACCCTTTAGTGACTTTATACAAAGACTAACTAAGGCTGTACAAATAGGGATCTGACCCAGAAGCAAGATGTATAGTAATAGAGTCTTTGGCTTATGAAAATGCCAACATAGAGTGCAAAAGGATCCTGGGGCCTTTAAAGACCAGATCAGTGCTCTTGGATGAATGGGTCTTGCATACAGTGAATGTTGATACATTTGACTATGGCACTGAAGCATGGGTAGAAGAAGCAATTTCCAATGGTAAAATGTAACATCAGATTACCAAATATTTTCATTGTGGTAAAATGGAACATATGAAAAGGGACTGCAGACAACGGAATTCCAGGAATAATGCCAGTTCTAAGAATAACAGGAATAGGAGGACTCAGCCTTCAGGGTTTATGTAGGAGATGTAGAAAAGGCAGGCATTGGACAAATGAGTGTAGATCAACAAGAGATAACCAAGGCAACCCGTTACCATCGGGGAAACCTGATAAATAAGGTGCCTCTCACAGGCCCCCATGGTGAATGTGGTCCAGTCATTTCCTGTCACGGCAGAGAACGTGCCTCTTCAGGGAAATTAGAAAGCACTATGCCTGTTGTTAAAAGCAATAATGGCCTGAAGGATGAGTTAAATGTGGTGAATGAATTAAGGAATCTGGTAGGACAAAGTAAATACTTATTTTGGCAGACTTCTATAAATGAACAAAGACCAAAGCTAAGAGTGTTTGTAAATGGCATTTTTATTACTGGCTTACTGGACACAGGTATGGATGTAAGTATCATTACTCCAGAATCTTGGCATCCACATTGGCCTCTTCAAGTGGTAGATATTCAGTTCCTGGAAATTGGAACTTTATCTCGAGTAAGACAAAGCATGAGATGGGTTGAATGCATAGGGCCAGAAGGACAAATGGGAAAACGAAGGCCATATGTAGCCAATATTGCAGTGAATTTATGGAGCCATTACCTATTGCAGCAATGGAATAATGAAATTAACATTCCTGTTGCTTCTAGAGCCTATATTTCTGAGGAAAATATTAAAAGATATTACAGATGGCAGAAACCAGCCATTAGGGCTGTACAAGAACACAAAGCAATTGATGGCCCTTCAGAGGTACCAGCAGCCCTGCCTCTAAAATGGTTGACTGAGAAACCAATATGGACTAAGGAATGGCCTATAGCTGAGGAAGAGTTGCAGGCTTTAGGACAGCTGATACAAGAGCAATTAGATGCTCGACATATAGAAGAATCTATCAGCCCTTGGAATTCTCCTGTATTTGTTGTTGAGAAAAAATCTGGTAAATGAAGAATGATGACAGATCGGGCTATCAACAAGGTTATTCAACCTGTGGGCCCTCTGCAATCTGGAATTCCTCTGCCCTCTCTGTTACCAAAGGGATGGCCTCTTACAGTTATTGATTTGAAAGATCGTTTCTTCACTATACCTTTACAAGAAAAATTTAGAGAAAAGTTTGCCTTCACAGTGCCTACTTATAATAACTCTCAGCCTTCTAGGAGGTACCAGTGGATTATCCTCCCACAGGGCATGTTAAACAGTCCTTCATTGTACCAAAATTTTTGAATAAACCATTGGAAATAATATGCAAACAATTTCCAAAGTCTATCATTTACCATTACATGGACGATATATTGTTGCCGGATTCAAACACAGATACCTTAGAAAGACTGTTTGAAGAAATAAAGATAATTTTACCTAAATGGGGATTGCAGATAGCTCCTGAAAATAAAGGGAGGAGATTCTGTCAATTATCTAGGTTATAAAATAGGTTTACAAAAAATTAAGACACAAAAGGCACAAATCAGGAGAGACCGGTTACAGACTCTTAATGACTTTCAAAGATTATTAGGAGACATATTCAGCCTATGACTGGCTGTTGGGATAACACCTGACCTAATAATTCATTTAAACAAAACCTTAAATGGTGATAAAAATTTAAACACTACTAGAGAATTAACAGCTGAAGCAGAAAAGGAACTGACAATGATTGAGGAAAAATTACAAGAGGCACAAGTGGATAGGGTGAATCCAAACCTTAGTTGTATTCTTGCCATATTGCCTTCCAGAATTTCTCCTACAGGAATCTTAATGCAGAGAGATGATATTATCTTAGCATGGATCTTTTTACCACACAAACCAAGTAAGAAATTAAAAACTTATATGGAAAAAGTCTCTGAATTAATTATAAAAGGAAAATTGAGACTTCCTCAATTAGCAGGTATAGACCCAGCAGAAATTATAGTGCCTTTTACTACTGATGAGATAAAACAGTTTGGGAAGACAATGAACCGTAGCAAAGAGCTAGTGCTAATTTTTTTGGAGAAATTAATAACAACTATCCCAAAAGCAATAGGCTTGACTTTATAAAGAGAACTTCTTGGATTCTTCCTCAAATCATCCATGATGCTCTGATAACCAGAGCCCGTACATTTTATACTGATGCTAATAAATCAGGGAAGGCAGGTTACAAATTAGAAGAATTGAGTAAGGTGGAACAAAGTTCTTATGATTTTGCCCAGAAGGCAGAATTATATGCCATTCTTATGGTGGTGAGGGATTTTAAAGAACCTCTTAATGTAGTTACTGACTCACAATATGCAAAAAGAGTTATCTTGTATATTGAAACTGCGCAATTTATACCAGATGATACAGAACTGACTTCATTGTTTATCCAGGTAAAAGACATGTTCAGGAATAGATTTTGCCTTATGTATATAACATACATCCTATCCCATATGGGTCTGCCAGGTCCTCTAGCACAAGGTAATGCAGACATTGATCAATTATTGATTGGAAGTGTGATGCAGGCATCTGAATTTCATATAAAAGATCACATCAATAGCAAAGGCTTAAAGAAAGAGTCTTTTATTACATGGCAGCAGGCTAAGGAGATTGTAAAGAAATGCCCTACTTGCTCTTTCTATAAGCAAACACCATTGCCTGCAATGACTAATCCAAAGGGTACTCAGTGGAATGAAATCTGGCAGATGGATATGTTCCACTTTGCAGAATTTGGCAAATTGAAATATGTACACCACACCATTGACATGTATTCAGGTTTCCAATGGGCAACTGCTTTAAGCACAGAAAAAGCTGATTCAGTACTCATTCATTTACTAGAAGTTATGGCCATCATGGGTATATCTGCACAAATAAATACGGATAATGGTCCAGCTTATTGCTCTAGGAAAATGAAGCAGTTTTTTGCTTATTACAATATTAACCATGTTACAGTCTTACCATTCAATCCAACAGGTCAAGCAGTTATAGAAAGATCAAATCAAACTATAAAGGATGTGTTAAACAAACAAAAGGGGGTAGAAAATACCCCCAGAAATAGGTTACATAATGCTTTATTAATCTTAAATTTTCTCAGTGCTAATGAAAAGGGAACAATGGCCACAGAAAGACATTGGCTAATGTAAAAGTCTGCTGAATTAAATCAACCAATTTATTTCAAGGATGTGCTGACCTCTCAATGGAAGCCAGGAGATGCTTTGTGTTGGGGAAGGGAGTTTGTTCTTGTCTCCACAGGAAAGGAAAAATTGTGGATACCATCAAAATTAATAAAGGTTCAATTTGAAGAGGAGAAGCCTCTTGGAAGAGATAAATAACAACTCATTCACAGGGATAATAATCACACCAAAGGTTAAAAAAAAGCATATAGGTTGGGGGCAGGGTTCTTTTCTTAACTCCACAGGAAAGCACTCACCTTCCAAGAATTTAAGGGACCCTGGATGTTTGAATACTGATGGATGGAAACTAGTTATAACCCAATATGGATCAGCAATACAACTAAATAGGTTCAGTAAGTATGAACATTTTTCTAACATGTATTTATAGACATTCATTTATAAATATATAGAGCTGGTTTTGAAGTTGGAGTCTGGCTCAGTCCCTCTCCAATTCCAAGCCTATTGATAAGAGATATCTCAGAATTTCTGTCTCATGTCAGGGGCCATGATATGGGTCAGAATAAGAATAATAATATTAATAACAATTGATAAACTTTCTTTGTCTTTCCTCATATCTGTTTCTGTCTTTATTACACCTTTGATTGAATATATATGTCTGTATATGTCTTTGTAGATAATGTTTAACTTTCCTGTAACAAACAATAAATTTTCCTGCAGTAATCTTTGAAATTTCCAGGACAAAGATGGGGCCCCACAACATCAACTCCACCTGATTACTATGATGTCATGATGTTGATAGCACTACTACTAGACCTATTTCTTGGTACCAGCTGCACAAGACAGTTTCAAATGGTGCACATTTTTTTGACAACAATCTGGCTGGACCCCCTCAGGATATTCAAAGACTATTTGCAATTTTCTCAGACCAAATATTGATCTTGGGATTTTACCACCATTTCTTTTCACAGGACACCCCCTAAGAAGAGCGTCACCCCCATGACAGCTGGAAACAATCTTAGAGGACAACGTCCCCTCTCCCAACAGAGTTTGCCCTCAGGTTTAGGGGTATCATTTAGGGGTTGGTTATAATTGGTATAGGGTTGAGGGGTAGGGGAGGTGTTTTATAGGTTCAGGGATGTGTATGTATGTATGTGTGTGTGTGTGTGTGTGTGTGTGTGTGTATTGTATGTGAGTATGCTTCTACCTCTGTTTAAAACATTTGTTATGTATTGATATATATATATACACATATATATATAGTATTGATTTATACATATATTTATCATATTGCAGTGTACATTCTATCTCTGATTAAGATACTTGTATATTATTTATGTAATGATATACATTGTTTACATTTGAATGTCATTGTCCTCATTTATTGCACAGTTGTTTATTCTTTTAGTCTTCAAGTTAGATAGATATCGAGAATTATAAATCAATAGTCATATATGTTTGTCATATTTATATTTAGGCTAATCTTGTTCCTTAGATACATAGAGATTATATTTAGTATAGATAGTATAATCTTCAGCCTCTTTGAAGAGCTGTGAAAAATGGCCTTTAATCTAACCTAGAATTTCATGCTAATGAGACACAATCACTCCTGGCAACACCACTCTACTCCCGAGAGAACGTTGAGCACCAAAGACACTCCACTTGGAGCTTGTCTTCTTCTTGGCAGAACTGGCCTTTGGGCAAAGAAAAGCCCATACCTCAACCACTGACAGAGTTACAGAATATCCGTAAATGGATAAAAACAGGATTGTCTTATCCTGCCAAGACAGGGTAAGATAGTTCTAAAAAGTTCCTTGCCTTTGAAAATGGCATGTCTGTTAGGTTAGGCCTTAGCCAAAGTTGGTTGCCTCAACATTGCAAATGAGAATTTGGGTGATTACCCAGGTAATCAGTTGTCTCTGTCATTTATTACACATTTCAGAAGTTTCTCACTTGTACTTCCTGGCTGCTTAAGCAAAATTATTTCCCTTCTCAGATCTTTGATGAGGTTGAAGATTAGATGTTGTAGTTACCCTCTACATTATTTAGACTCCTTAGTAAAGCTTTTGTTATGTTTCTTGCTTAATACTGTTTGTTGTTTGTAATTTTATATTTTGTATCTTTTCCTACTGTATATAGTTGCATTGGGTTTAGTTCAATCTTGTTTAGACAAAGGCGGAGATGATGGGGAATCTCAGCCAATTACATTTTGCTTAAGGTGTGTCCCCCAGGGGCCACATAAAGCAAATAAAAGATCAAAGTGCCTTGCCACTTCCTCTCTCTTGGCCCCTGCATTCTCAGATTGACCATTGGTACTCTGGTGTAAGTTTTTACTTCATTCTGTTTATTAAAGCTGTATCTTTTATACTAAGCTACTCTGGTTAATTTTTAACTACCAATCGACCACGCCCTTTCATACTTATGAATATAAATAAACACATGTATATATAAACATTTTTACTTACAGAACCTATTCGATTTTCTTGCTGATCCATATTGGGTAGTAATTTTTTCCATCTGTCAGTATTCAAATATCCAGGGTCCCTTGAATTTTTCGAAGATGAATGTTTTCCTGTGGAGATAAGAACAGAACCCTGCCCCCATCCTATATGTTTTTCTTACCACCAGTATGATTGTCATCATTGTGGATAAGCTGTCATTTCTCCTTTTCCAAGAGGGTTCTCTTCTTCAATCCCTGCCTTTATTAACTTTGATGGTATCCACAATTTTTCTTCTCCTGTGGAAACAAGAGCAAAACCCCTTCCTCAATGAAGCACATCCCATGGCTTCCTTTGTGAGGTCAGCACATCCTTGAAATAAACTGGTTGATTTAGTTCAGCAGACTTTTTCATTATCCAATGTCTTTCTTCTGCTGTTGTCCCTTTCTCATTAGCATTGAGAAAATTCAAGGTTAATAAGGCATTGTGTAATCTATTTCTGGTGATATTTTCAATCCCTTTCTGTTTGTTTACCATATCCTTTATAGTTCGATATGATCTTTCTATAACTGCTTGACCTAGAGGATTGTATGGTATACCTGTAACATGCTTAATATTATAATAAGTAAAAAACTGTTTCATTTTCCTAAAGAAGCAAGCTGGACCATTATCCATCTTTATTTGTGCAGGTATACCCATGATGGCCATAACTTCTAATAAATGTGTGATTACTGAATCAGCTTTTTCTGTGCTTAAAGCAGTTGCCCAGGGAAAACCTGAATAAGTGTCAAGGGTGTGATGTACATATTTTAATTTTCCAAATTGCCAAAGTGGAACATAACCATCTGCCAGATTTCATTCCTTTAAGTACCCTTCTGGTTAGTTCCTGCAGGTAGAAGTGTTTGGTTATATAAAGAGCAAGTAGGACATCTCTTTATAATCTCCTTAGCTTGATGCCACGTAATAGAAAACTCTTTCCTTAAAACTTGCCATTGACGTGATTTTTTTTTGAAATTCAGATGCCTGCATCACACTTCCAATCAATAATTGATCAATGTCTGCATTACCTTGTACTAGAGGACCTGGCACACCCATTTGGGATCAGATGTGTGTTATGTACATAGGACAAAGCCTATTCCTGATCATGTCTTGCACGTGGATAAATAATGAAGTCAATTCTGTATTATCTGGTATAAATTCCACAGTATCAATATGCAAGATAACTCTTTTTGCACATTGTGAATCAGCAAGCATATTAAGAGGTTCTTTAAAATCCCTCATCACCATAAGAATGGCAAAGTAATTTTACATTGACATAGCTCTTCAACTCATACATACTTTTTTTGTCAATGATAGAACTGCTGAGTACAGTCTTTCTGATCACATATCATAGTCAGCCTAAAGAAAACAGAGAGTAGTGGATTCCAACCTTAAGCCTCTCAGAAACTAATGCAAAGAAGCAATCTCCTGTGATCCTTGTTTTTTCCACAGAACAGAATACCAGAGTACTAGTATTTAAGGGTTGTGTTGATAGGCTCAGGAATGTATGGTAGAGAGCACTCACTGTTTAGACCTCAGAGGTGTTGGAGATGAGGGCAGAAAGCAAGGAGACTCCACTTTCCATTATAGTACCATGGAAGAGTCGTTGGCACACAGGGGACACAACATGTGAAGAAACATTTGTGCCACCTGCACACTCATCAAAAATAGTGACTAGGCCAGGGTTGCCTCCAAAGTGGGTGATATTCTGCTGGACACATTGTAGGATGACAATTTTGTCCAGGTATCCCAGTTGCCTCCGGCATGCTTGCTGTGGGCCATGCCAGAGAAGCAGCTAGTTGCAATTGAAGTTCTAGGTGTCAGCCCACCAGAAGGGAATCCTCTGGTAGGCCAATCTTATTTAGGCAAGGTAACAAGTCTACAGACCCTGTAAAGTCTTTTGCATCTGTTGTGCTTTACAGGTTTACTGGGGCTCTCTTTCTCTGGTATCTAACATGGTGTGTGTAGACGTGGGGAGATCTCCACTTCCTGTAATATAGTGTAAAATAATAATGAAATCTTATATTGAGTTTGATGAATAAAGTAAATATCAGGATACCGTTCATAGCCAGGGTCTGTGAGTTTCACTTAAGGAGCTACATGGATTGTGACTCAAGGTATGATTAACAGTTGAGTTCCCATACCCCAACTACTTTTAGTTCTTTTAACTTAATGTTGAGAGAGATCTATGTAGGCCTAGCAGTGCATAACAGATGAATCAGTGTTTTGAAAATCACAAAGTTAGTCCAAGATGTTTCTGTTAAATAACTTTAAGGTGGAAAACCTGAGAAAAGCACATAGTTGAATGTAGAACTCTTTAAGGTGAAGGAACAAGAACAACAAAGCCCAGTTATTACTGGCTGATGTACTCTTCTTGCTAGGTTTGATTGGTGACCAAAAGTGATAATAAGTTCCTTATACCCATTTATGTCCTCAATCTCCTGATATGAAAATAAAACAATTAAGGAAGAGATGTATACCCTAACAATTTAAAGTAGAGCTGACTGATTAAAATTCCTAATAACTTTACTTATCAAGGTGAATAATAAAGTAATTTGCCCTTTCTTTGTAACTACAAAATTTAGCCTGACAGTATAAGACCTGACAAAAATACTTTGCTTGCCATGTGGTTAATCTATAACAAGTTGCTTAGTTATGAATGTATGTGAGTTTTTGGGATAGGGGGTTCTCATCTGTAACACGGAAAATTTTTAATCATGTGAGGGAAATGAAAAACATGTTTTTACCTATAATTATTCACTTGAAAAATGTAATGCAATTGTTTGACTCTTGTACTGCCTGGAAGATTTTGTTGGGATATAAAAACTGTAAAACAATGTGAAATGAAAGAGAGAGAGAATAAAAAAGAGAAAGAATGAAGAAGGAAATCATCAAGAGAGTTTGTGGGTGCCTTTTTCTTAGGCCCCCTCAGATAGAAAGGATTGGCCTCACCAACTCCATGGACTTCTGTCAAAGCCTTGTGTGGCTGGAGGCTGGTCACACAGGCAGCAGTGCATGTTTGTCTTTAGTGCTGAGAAATAGGAAGAACAGAGACAACAGAATTGTCCTATTTCTGCTCAGTCTCATTACCATGATTTGCCCTACATTCGCCAAAAGAAGCCCAAGACACCCAATCTGTCCTGGATAGTGACCATCACCACATCTTTAATGACTGCCAACATGGGCCGATCACATCTGGAAGCAATGTCCCAAAGAAGTCAACCACAATGGATCCACACCTTCACCAGGAGAATTCGAGATAGATGCCAGGAGAATCCTACACAGCTCAAGCTCCAGTGATTGTTCCACTGAATTAAACCTCTAAAATGTAAGACACCCAATTAAACATTTTCCCTTTATCAGACTTCAAGTACAATAAAGAGAAATGTGAGAAATGAATTTTTACCTTATATTGAATCATAAGGGAAAGGTATAATATTTTTTTGCAACTTCATCTATTTCTTCTTAACTGATAAACACATATGTGTAAAATTTCCATAGTTTGTTGTAATCTACAGTATTATTAAAAACACTGGTATATCCTAACCTAATTATTCTCCAATTTCATTCATCACAGTAATTGACATTTTATCAAGTTCTTTCAAAATTTAATCAAAACACTACAAAGATATCACTTTTGATTTACTTAAGGGCAATCATTAACTTTTTGTGTAGATATTGTTAATCCCAATAATGAGCTTTTTGCCAAATGCTGCCATACTTGAGTCTGTGAATTTTTTCTCAAATAAAATTGTCATTTATGTCAGTAGATTTTATGAAATAAATTATTAACTGTATTTCAAGAACTTTCTTCAGTCAACTTAAGGTATTAAGAGAAAACATATTTTTGATATTGAACCATCCCTGCATTTCTGGGATGAAGACAACTTTAACATGGCCCATGATTTTATTTATGTGTTCTTAGATGCATTTTGTCAGGATTTTCTTGAGTATTTTTGCATCAATGCTCATGAGTGAGATTAATCTGTAATTCTCTTAATTAGTAATTTTTTTGTGCTTTTGTTATCAGGGTATTTGTAGCCTCATAAAAAGAGTTTGGCGATGTTACTTCTGTTTCTATTGTGTGGAACAATATAAGGACTATTGGTATTCATTGTTCTTTGAAAATCTTGTAGAATTCTGGGCTGGGGATTTTTTATGACTGTTTATATTTCTTTGGAAGTTATATGTATATTTAATTATTCGGTCTTGATTTAATTTTGGTACATAATTATATCTATCCAGAGATATCTGTCTATTTTCTATAAGTATTCCAATTTTGTGGAGGACAGATTTTTGAAAAATGTACTGATTTCCTCCTTGTCTGTTGTTATGTCCCCTTTTCATTTCTGACATTGTTAATTTAGATATTCTCTTTCTGTCTTCTGTTTAGTTTGTCTATTTTGTTGATTTTCTTGAAAAACCAACTCTTGAACTCATTGATTCTTTGTATTGTTTTATTTATTTCTATTTTGTTGATTTCAGCTCGTAACTTGATTATCTCCTGCCATCTAGTCCTCCTGGGTGATTTTGCTTCTTTTTGTTCTAGAGATTTCAGGGGTTCTATTAACTCAATAGTATGGGATTTTTCCAGCTTCTCTGTAGGTATTTTTGGCTATGAACTTTTCTCTTACCACTGCTTTCATTGTGTCCTATAAATTTGTCTATGTTGTGTGGTCATTTACATTGAATTTTTGGGAGTCATTAATTACTTGTTTTATTTCTTCCTTGACCCATTTGTGATTCCAGTGAGCATTATTTAATTTTCAAGTATTTGTGGGATTTCTGAAATTAGTGTTGCTGTTGAATTCTACTTTTCACCCAAAATGATCTGATAGAATAAGAAAAATCGTTCATCATGATCAAGTCAGCTTGATACTGGAGAGGCAGGGATAGTTCAACACATGAAAATCTGTCAATGTAATCCACCATATAAACAAATTGAAAAAAAATGACACAAGATCTTCTTATTAGATGCTGAAAAACTTTTCACCAAAATACAACATATCCTCATGATTAATGTCTCGGAGAGATCAAGGGATACAAAGAATATGCTTAAACATAATAAAGGCAATCTAGAGCAAATCAACAGCCAACATGAAACTAAATTGAGAGAAACTCAAAGAGATCCCACTTAAATCAGAAACAAGACAAGGTTTCCACTATCTCCATATCTATTCAGTATAGTTCTTGAAGTTCTAGCTAAAGCAATAAGACAACAATAGGAAATAAAAGAATACAGAAAAAAGAAGTCGAATTCACCTATTAGCTGATGATTTGGTAGTTTACATAACTGACTTCAAAAATTCAACCATGGAACTTCTATAATTCATAACCACCATGAGTAATGTAGAAGGATACAAGATAAACTCAAACTCAGTAGCCCTCCATTACACAGATAATAAATAAGCTGATAAAGTTTTCAGAGAAACACTACCCTTCACAATAGCCACAAAAAAACATAATATACTTTGGAGTAACTCTAACCAAACAGGTGGAAGACCTGTATGACAAAAACTTTAAATCTTTGAAGAAAAAAGTTTAAAATACACTAGAAATGAAAAGATCTACCATGCTCTTGAGTAGGTAGAATCATCATAGTAAAAATGGCAATCTTACTAAAAGCATTCTAAGATTCAATGCAATACCCATTAAAATTAAAACATAATTCTTCACAGACCTCAAAAGATCAATATTCAACTTCATATGGAGAAACAAAAAACCACTATGATCAAGGAAGCTTCATCGCAGAGATGCAGGGATGGTTCAACATATGAAAATCTATCAACATAATTCATCATATAAATAAACTGAAAGAAAAAAATGTGATCATTTCATTAGATGATGACAATGCATTTGACAAAATTCAACACCCCTTTATGATAAAGGTTTTGGAGAAGTTAGGGATACAGGGATCATACGTAAATATAATAAAAGCAATATATAGCAAGCCAACAGTTAATATCAAATTAAATGGAGAGAGACCCAAAGCCATTCCACTAAAATCAGGAAAAAGACAAGGTTGTCCACTCTCACCATATCACTTCAACATAGTGGTTTGAGTTCTAGAAGTAACAATAAGACAGCATAAGGAGATCAAGGGGATTCAGTTTGGAAAGGAAGAAGTCAAACATTCATTATTTGCAAAAGATATGATAGTGTACATTAGTGACCCCAAAACCTCTACTAAAGAACTCCTATAGCTGATAAATACCTTCAGTGATGTGGCAGGAACAAGATCAATTCAAAAAAATCAGTAGCCCTCCTATGCACAAAGGATAGAGAAGCAGAGAAGAAAATCAGAGAATCATCACCTTTTATGATAGCCACAAATAGCATAAAGTATCTTGGGGTAACTCTAACCAGGGAAGTGAAGGATCATTTCGACAAGAACTTTAAGACATTGGGGAAAGAAATTGAAGAGGATACCAGAAAATGGAAAGATCTCCCATGTTCTTGGATGGGTAGGATTAACATAGTAAAAAATGGCTATTCTACCAAAGGCAAACAATAAATTCAATGCAATCCACATTAAAATCCCAACAAAATTCTTGACAGACCTTGAGAGAATAATAATCAACTTTATATGGAAAAACAAACAAACAAACAAAAAACCCAGGATAGCCAAAATAATCCTATACAATAAAGGAACTTCTGGGGGCATTACCATCCCTGACTTCAAACTCTATTAGAGAGCTACAGTAATGAAAACATCTTGGTATAAAAAAAAAAGAGAGAAGTCAACCAATGCAATCGAATAGAAGACCCGGATATTAACCCAGAAACCCATGAACACCTGACTTTTGACAAAGGAGCTAAAAGTATACAATGGAAAAAAAGCATCTCGAACAAATGGCGTTGGCATAACTGGACCATGTCAACCTGTAGAAGAATGAAAATAGGTCCATATCTATCACCATGTACAAAACTCAAGTCCAAATGGATTAAAAACCTCATATAAATCTGACCACATTGAACCTGATAGAAGAGAAAGTGGGAAGTAGACTGCAACACATGGGCACAGGAGACTATGTCCTACATATAACCCCAGTAGCACAAACAATAAGGGCAACATTGATTAAATGGGACCTCTTAAAACTGAGAAGCTTCTGTAAAGCAAAGGACATTGTCATTAAGACAAAAAGGCATCCTACTGAATGGGAGAAGATCTTCACCTACCCCACATCAGACAAAGGTCTGATCTCCAAAATATATAAAGAACCCAAGAAACTAGACTTTAAAATTCTGATTAACCCAATTAAAAAATGGAGCACTGAACTGAACAGAGAATTCTCAACAGAAGAAGTTCAAATGGCTAAGAGGCACTTAAGGTCATGTTCAACTTCCTTAGTGATCAGGGAAATGCAAATCAAAATAACTTTGAGATACCATCTTACACCTGTCAGAATGGCTAAAATCAAAAGCACCAATGATAGCCTTTGCTGGAGAGGATGTGGAGTAAGGGGAACACTCATCCATTCATGGTGGAAATGTAAACTTGTGCAATCACTTTGGAAATCAGTGTGGCGGTTTCTTAGGAAATTCGGAATCAACCTACCTCAGGATCCAGCAATACCGCGCTTGGGAATATACTCAAGAGATGCACAATCATAATATAAAAGCATTTGTTCAACTATGTTTATAGAAGCATTATTTGTAATAGCCAGAACCTGGAAACAACCTAGATGCCTCTCACTGGAAGAATGGATAAAGAAAGTGTGGAATATATACACATTAGAGTACTACTCAGTGGTAAAAAAACAATGACATTTTGAATTTTGCATGAAGATAGATGGAAATAGAGAACACTATCCTGAGTGAGATAACCCAGACCCAAAAAGATGAATATAGTATGTGCTCACTCATTAGTGGACTTTAGTCATATACCAAGGTAGTTAAGCCTATAGTTCACAAGCCCAGAGAAGACAAATAACAAGGTGAACCCAAAGAAAAATGTATATAGATCCTCCTGGAAATTGGAAACAAATAAGATTTCTGTACAAAAGTTGGGAGCATGGGGGTGGAATGTGGGGTGATGGTGATGTTGGGGGAATGGGAGAAGGGGAGAGAGAAGGGAGAAAGGAAAGACTGGAGAGAGCTTGGGGGAGTAGGAAGGTGGAGATGGAGGAAGGGCAGACATAGGAGCAGGGAAGAAGATATCTACATTAAGGGAGCCATTTTAGGGTTGGCAAGAGACTTTGCTCAAGAGGAGGAGATCCCAGGTGTCCACAGGGATGTCCCCAGAAAGGTCCTTGGGCAGCAGAGTAGAAGGTGCCTGAACTGGCCTTGCTCCACTATCACACTGAATTATCTCAAATATCACCATAGAATCTTGTTGGGGGACAGATAGAGATAGAGACCCTCGTCAGAGAAATGGACTGAGCTCCCAAGGTCCAGTTGAAGAGCAGAAGGAGGGAGAAGATGAGCAAGGAAGTCTGGACTGGGAGGGGTTGGTCTACCCACTGAGACAGTGTGCTTGTTCTAATGGGAGCTCACCAAAACCAGTTGGACTGGGACTGAATGAGCATGAGATCAAACCAGACTCTCTGAATATGGCTGACAAGGAGGACTGATTGAGAAGCCATTGATAAAGGCACTGGTACTTATTTGTACGGCATGTTCTGGCTTTTTGGGACCCTACTCTATATGGATGCACAGCTCCCTAGACCTGGATGTATGGGGGAGGGCCTTGGACTTCTCACAGAGCAGGGTTCCCTGCCCTCTCTCAAGAAGGGTGGGAGAAGAAGGAGGGGGTTTGGGGGAGCGGGAAGGGATTGGGAGGAGGGGAGGAAGTGTAAATATTTGAATGAGAAAAAACCCAGGATAGCCAAAACAATAATAATGAAACTTCTGGAAGCATCACAATCATTGATATCAAACTCTACTGCAGAGCTTTAGTACTGAAAATGTCTAGTTGGCATAAAAAAAGACAGGAAGACCAATGGAACCAAATTGAAGACCCGGATATCAATCCACACACCTACGGACATCTGATTTATGACAAAGAATTAAAAAATATAAAATGAAAAAAGAAAGCATACTCAACAAGCGATACTACCATAACTGCATACTAACATGTAGAAGAATGTAAATAGATTCGTACCTATTGCCATGCACAAAACTCAAGTACAAATGGATCAAAGATCTC
This sequence comes from Myodes glareolus, assembly GCF_982192425.1. Classification (NCBI taxonomy): domain Eukaryota; kingdom Metazoa; phylum Chordata; class Mammalia; order Rodentia; family Cricetidae; genus Myodes; species Myodes glareolus. The sequence continues at coordinate 67,372,887 of NC_142035.1, read as the reverse complement.
AACATAAAACTAGCCACTTTGAACCTCATAGAAGAAAGAGTAGAAAGTATACTTGCACACATTGGCATAGGGGATAACTACCCAAGTATAACCAAGTAGCACAGACACTTAGAGAAACAATAAATGAAACCTCCTGAAACTGAAAAGCTTCTGTAAATCAGAGGACATAGTCAACAAGACAAAATGGCAGACTACAGAATGGCAAAAAAATCTGCAGCAACCCCACATTTGACAGAGGACTGATCTCCAAATATACAAGAATTCAAGAAATTGGTCAGCAAAAGAGCAAATGATCCATTGAAAAGGGGCACAGACCTAAACAGAGTGCTCTCAACAGATGAATCTAAAATAGCTGAAAGACACTTAAGGAAATGCTCAATGGATGGTGGTGGCACAGGCTTTTAATCCCAGCCTTCAGGAGGCAGAGGCAGGTGGATCTGAGTTCAAGGCCAGCCTGATCTACAAGAAATGCTCAACATTCTTAGTCATCAAAGAAATGCTAATCAAAACAGCTCTGCAATTCCATCTTATACCTGTAAGAATGAATATGGCCAAGATCATAAATACTTATGAAAACTTATGCTGAATATGATGTGGGGTAAAAGTAAACTCTGCCATTGCAAGTGGAAGTGAAAACTGGTACAACTGCTTTGGATATCAGTATGGTAACTTTTCAGAAAATTAGAAAACCTACCTCAACACCCAGCAATACCACTTTTGGATACCAAAGGATGCTCAATCATACCACAAGGACATGTGCTATACTATGTTCATAGCAGCATTGTTTGTTATTGCCAGAAACTAGAAACAACCTAAAAGCCCCTAGACCAAAGAATGAATAAGAAAAAGTTGGTACATTTACACAATGGAACACTAAACGTCAGAAAAAAATTAATGACCATCTTGAAATTTGTGAAGCCCATTCCTCTGCAGTTGTGAGCCTGCCACAGACCAAGCAAGATGTGACTGCCTTGCTGAATAAGGTACCCAGCTAATACAGATAAGAATAATGGGCTAATATAAGTTATAAGAGTTAATAAGAAGCCTGAGCTAATGGGCCAATCAGTTTAAATTTAAGTAAATCACCTCTGTGTGATTTTTTTGGGACTTAATGACTGTGGGAACCAGGGAGAACAAGGACTGGGTGGAACAGAAAACTCAGATAACACATGATGGAGAATCTACACAGATAGCTTGGGCCTCTTGGTTTCGGCGCTTGGTTCCGGCTCCTGCTCCAGCGACTGGGCTCCCTTCCTGACGGTTTATGCTGTATGTAAGTTTTACCCCCCAAAACAAATACCCCCTTAAAGCATAATTGTTGTGAGATTGATTCACCATTATTTGGCGCCCAAAGTGGGGCCTTTTTCCCACCTCGTGGCGTGGGCCTAGCAGCCTGAGCACACACAGCACCTTGGCGGCCCCACGGCCTTTACAGAAAAGCCTGCACTGGATCCCAGCTCCATTCAATAGAATCGTCCTCTAGAATTACTTCCAGCTGTCATGGGGGTGAGGTTCTTTCTGGAGGATCCTGTTAAAGTAAAATGATGGTTATATTTATTTCATACAGAAGTTGCAATATGTATTGTTAGAACTGTAGAAATTCTGAGAATTATGGATTGGGTTGTAATACTTTGAAAACAGAAGAATGAAATCCCAGAAAGTTTTCTTAATACATCCTGGATCAAGCAGAAAATCTGTGTTTAAGCCCAAAGTCCTGATTCCCATTTCTGTAAGTATAAAGATGTTTTCTTTTAAAAAAGAGAAAGAAAGAAAAATGTCAAGGCAAAAGACACTTATGAAAATCACAATATTTTAAGGATTGAATCCAAAGTTAATATGATGCAAGGTTCTCTCTTTAATCACTCTTGAACCTTACATATTCCAATAAAATCAGTGTGTAAGATGCAGGAGGACCTCTTCAATAAATGCAAATTTAATAATAAAACTATTACATTCTTCTAAAACTTTTTGAGTCTTTTTAAGAGTCCCAAATAAGACTAAGGGGACTGTACTGGGAAAAGGATACTTGATGAAGATTCCATTTTATCATTCTCCTATTAACAATATAAATTCTTAAGGCATGACCCAGAGTTAATGTTAAATTTTTTTTCCTATAAAGCAATATTCTGTAATTCTTGTTTTCTACTATGATGGATTTTGATTGTTCTGCACATGAGAACCATTGAACCACCTTCATCCTTGTCATACGTACCATGAGGATATGATCCGAAATTTTTCCTTCCCTATCAGTAAAATTTAATGTTTCAAAATTTTGAAAATAAGCAAACATTCAGAACAACTTTAATTAGCATAATATGATTCTAAATAATTCTAAATAAAGTATTTAATGAACTACTCATGCCATAATGTATCTCAAAAGAGAAAACCTCTTTGAGGATGAACAATACTATGATGATTTTATGACGCTGGGTAAAGAAGACAGGAGCTAAATGAAGTTTCATAAATTATTTTATGATTAAATCTGTCCTTATGTTTAGAAAAAAATAGCGTCACTAAATTTTATGAAAATTTGTAAACAGTAATTTGATTCTTAAATGGGAAGGGATAGAGAGATCTGTATGAATTAACAATTTCTGAGCACAATGGGTTGTGATAAAATAAATACCCCAAAATTAACAAATAACAGAATTCTCACAAGAAATTTGAGAAACATAGCTCCTTATATCCTCACATTTCCCATATGACATTAATCACCATACCCATCTATCTTTTATGTTATACATATTTACTGTGCCTCATAATCTTTTTAAATCATATATTTTTACATATTTTGTTCTAATTTCTACCTTTTGCTTCCTTTAGGCAATTTTTTTCTTCTAAACAATTTAACATAAAAAATATAAGGAATGTTCTATACACCACAGTGTTTTGACTTTCAGAGAAAAAGGAAGCCAGCAAGGATAAGAGTGGAGACAGATAGAACAGCCAGGACGGTAGCATTGTGTGAGGATGCAGTTTATAACCATGGAGACATGGAAGCCTTTGCTACCTTAAAAGAGCTCAAGCAAAGAGCAATGTAGTATAAATTAGGAGTTGTGATTTTTGCTTGGGAGCTTGCATGAAGTAGATCATAACAAATCCTTAATGAGTGAGCCAAGGATAAAATTTGCACATAACAACACCGATTTCCTTTCCATTGTCTTCTCCAAGGCAAGTGCAGAGACTCTCTTCTGGAATGAATCAACAAGGGAAACAAATCACTCTGTGGTGAATGAATTCATTTTTCTTGGACTCTCTGATTCTCAAGAATTTCAGATCTTTTCTGTTTACATTCTATTTTGTTTTCTATGTAGGAATTGTGTTTGGCAACCTTCTTATTGTCATCACTGTGACTTCTGATTCCCACCTCCACTCTCCTATGTACTTCCTGTTGGCCAACCTCTCATTCTGTCTCTGTCTTCTGTGACAGCTCCCAAGATGATTGCTGACTTTTTCTGCAAACGTAAGGTCATTTCTCTCAAGGGCTGCCTTGCACAGATATTTCTCCTTCACTTCTTTGGGGGAAGTGAGATGGTGACCCTCATAGCCATGGGCTTTGACAGATATGTAGCAAGTTGTAAGCCTCAATACTACACTGCAATTATGTGACAATGTGTGTGTTAGCATTGTGATTGCTTCATGAGGAATAGGCTTCCTACACTCAGTGAGTCAATGAGCCTTTGCAGTGATCATGTTGACTGAAGTTTTTGTCCTGCCTGGTTCCCACAGTCATTATGTCCAAAAGAAACACACATTAATTATAAAACTACATTAATTATAAAACTTATTGGCCTAGTAGCTCAGACTTCTTATTAACTCATAACTTATATTAGCTCATTATTCTTTACTCTTTTAGCCACATGGGTCAGTACCTTATTCAGTGAGGCAGTCATATATTATTTCTTCTGTGGCTGGGTCATGACTCCAGACGGTGCTTTAGTCTTCTGAGCATTCTTGTTGCCCACCTCTACTTCCTGCCTGGTTGCCTCCCCCCCACAATGCTTCCAGCCTGGCTATTGGCCAATCAGCATTTTATTAAAAATAGTACAAGTGACAGGATAAAAGACCCTTGTCCCACAGCACTTCTCCCAAACAAGAACTCTGATTCAATTCTCCCTTGTTTAGCTTTCTTCCTGACCATTATCTATAACAACTTGTAATCAACATTCTAAACGAAGGAAAATATCCATAGCCCATTTTGGGGGGGATGTGGGCATAGTTTTTTACTACTTCCTGATGACTGGGGATGCTGATATCTTATGGAGACCTAAAGAAAATTGAGAATTATGATCAAAAATTATGACGAGAGTATCCTGTGAAACTTGATCATCTCTGGCAGCAGTGTTGAATCTGTTCTAGATGAAGAAATCGCATCTATCGGAGATTTCTCAGAGATCTTCCTTGATAAAACCTGATTTTTCTTAACTCAGAATGAATCCACAGCCTCTCATTACCAGCTGAAACAAAAGCAAAACCTCTTCTCAAAAGTAACAGATCTTTTGACTTCAATTTTGAAGTCAAGGTATTTTCAAAATACCTATCTTGGATTAACTCGGACAAACAAATATATATAAATAAATATCTTCTGGCAACTGTTGCTCCTTCCTCAGCATTCAAAAAATTCGAAGAGAACATAATAAAATACAATATCAGACTCTGTGTATTTTTCATCTTTATGTGGCTTTATTTTAACCTTTATTTCTTCTATTTTTATTCCTAATTTTTGGCTTTTTGAGACAGGGTTTCTCTATATATTTTCGGCTGTCCTGGAACTCCCTTTGTAGACCAGGCTGTCCTAGAACTCACAGAAATCTGCCTGCCTCTGCCTCCCAAGTACTTGGACCAAAGGTATGTGCCACCACACCTAACACTCACAGAGATCTATTTGCTTCTGCCTCCTAAGCATTGGGATTAAAAGTGTGTACCACAATACCCAAATACTCTCTTCATTTCTTTCTTAAGAACTTTAACCTTTTTTCTTTTTTTAAGTCTGCATATATTTATTTTACTATTAAATACTTTTTTTATTTTTTTTTAAAGTTTATTAAATTATGAAAGTTTTCATTTCCGCCCCTCCTCCCAACACCCTCCCACTCTTCCCTCCCCCTCCTCCTCCCTCTTCATCCCTAAGAGCAGTCAGGGCTTCCAGCCCTGTGGGAAGTTCAAGTTCCTCCCCACTCCTTCCAGGTCCCTGAAGGTGAGTATCCGAACAGACTGGATCCCAAAAATCCAGCATATGCAGAGGAAACAAGTCCCAGTGTCATTGTCAGTGGCTTTTCAGAAAGGCTCCGGACCAGCCACATTCAGAGATCCGGCCACATTCAGAAAATCTGGTTGGATCACATGCTCGTTCAGTCCCAGTCCAACTGGCCTTGGTGAACTCTCATTAGATCAGTCCCCTTGTATCAGTGGGTGATCGCACCCCTCGCGGTCCTGAGTTTTTTTCATGTTCTTCCTTTTTCTGCCCCTCATTTGGAGCATGGGGTGCTCAGTCCGGTGCTCCAATGTGAGTCTCCAACTGTATCGCCATCCATCATCAGATGAAGGATCTATGGTGATAAGCAAAATCTTCATCAGTATGGTTATAGGCCAAGGCCAGTTCAGGCACCTTCTCCTCTGTCTAGAGAACATTCTGGGGATCTCTCCTTGGACCTGGGATCCCATTTATAATCAAGTCTCCTGTAAACCCGAAAATGACTCCCTTAGTTGAAATATATTCTTCCCTGATCTCATATCCATCCTTCCTCCCTCCCCCCATCCCAGTCCACCTAGCTTTCCCCATTCCTCCACTACTCCCTTCTCTCTAACCCTCTCCCCTTCCAACAACCCTCCCACCCCCCCCCCATGCACCGAGGTTACCTGGGACTCTTGTCTATTTCCAATATCCAGGCAGATAGCTACATGATTTTCAACAGGTTCACCTTCTTATTTAGCTTCTCTAGGATCACGAATAATAGGCTCAAAGACCTTTAATTATGGTTAGAATCCACAAATGAGTGAATACATACCATCTTCCTCTTTTTGGGACTGGCTTACCTCACTCAGTAAGGCGTTTTCTATTTCCATCCATTTGCATGCAAAATTCAAGATGTCATTGTTTTTTACTGCTGAGTAGAACTCTAATGTGTATATGTTCCACACCTTTATTAACCATTCTTCTATTGAGGGGCACCTAGGCTGTTTCCAGGTTCTGGCTATTACAAATAGTGCAGCCATGAACATAGTTGAACAAATGCTTTTGTGGTATGATAGGGCATCTCTTGGGTATATTCCCAAGAGTGGAATTGCTGGGTCCTGAGGGAGGTTGACTCCCAGTTTCCTGAGAAACCGCCACACTGATTTCCACAGTGGCTGCACAAGTTTGCATTCCCACCAACAATGGATGAGTGTTCCCCTCATTCCACATCCTCTCCAGCATAGGCTCTCATTGGTGTTTTTGAGTTTGGCTATTCTGACAGGTGTAAGATGATATCTCAAAGTTGTTTTGATTTGCATTTCCCTGATTGCTAAGGAGGTTGAGCATTTAAGTGCCTTTTGGCCATTCGGAGTTCATCTGTTGTGAATTCTCTGTTCAGTTCAGTACCCCATTTTTTAATTGGGTTAGTTAGAGTTTTAGTGTCTAGTTTCTTGAGTTCTTTGTATATTTTGGAGATCAGACCTTTGTCTGATGAGGGATTTGTGAAGATCTTCTCCCAGTCAGAAGGTAGCCTTTTGGTCTTACTGACAGTGGCCTTTGCTTTACAGAAGCTTCTCAGTTTCAGGAGGTCCCATTTATTCATTGCTTCTCTTATTGTCTGAGCTCCTGGAGTTCTGCTTGGAACTGGTCTCCTGTGCCTATATCTTGTAGACTACTTCCCACTTTCTCTTCTATCAGGTTCAAAGTGGTCAGATTAATGTTGAGGTCTTTAATCCATTTGGACCTGAGTTTTGTGCATGGTGATAGATATGGATCTATTTTCATTCTTCTACAGGTTGACATCCAGTTACGCCAGCACCATTTGTTAAAGATGCTTTCCTTCTTCCATTGTATACCTTTAGCTCCCTTGTCAAATATCAGGTGTTCATATGTTTGTGGGTTAATACCCGGGTCCTCTATTCGATTCCATAGGTCGACTTCTCTGTTCTTATGCCAATACCAAGCTGTTTTCAATACTGTTGGTCTGTAATAGAGTTTGAAGTCAGGGATGGTAATGCCTCCAGAAGTTCCTTTATTGTATAAGATTGTTTTGGCTATCCTGGGTTTTTTGTTTTTCCATATAAACTTGATTATTGTTCTCTCAAGGTCTGTGAAGAAGTTTGATGGAATTTTGATGGGAATTGCGTTGAATCTATAGATTGCTTTTGGTAGAATTGCCATTTTTACTATGTTGATCCTCCCAATCCAAGAACAGGGGAGATCTTTCCATTTTCTGGTATCCTCCTAAATTTCTTTCTTCAAGGACTTAAAGTTCTTGTCAAATAGGTCTTTCACTTCCTTGGTTAGAGTTACCCCAAGATATTTTATGCTATTTGTGGCTATCATGAAAGGTGATGTTTCTCTGATTTCCCTCTCTGCTTCTTTATCCTTTGTGTATAGGAGGGCAACCGATTTTTTGGAGTTGATCTTGTATCCTGCCACATTACTAAAGGTGTTTATCAGCTGTAGGAGTTCTTTGATAGAGTTTTTGGGGTCGCTTATGTACACTATCATATGGTCTGCAAATAACGAAAGTTTAACTTCATCCTTTCCAATTCGAATCCCCTTGACCCCCTTATGTTGTCTTATTGCTATTGCTAGGACTTCAAGCACTATATTGAAGAGGTATGGAGAGAGTGGACAGCCTTGTCGTGTTCCTGATATTAGTGGAATGGCTTTGAGTTTCTCTCTGTTCAATTTGATGTTAGCTGTCGGCTTACGATATATTGCTTTTATTATATTTAGGTATGATCATCGTATACCCAATCTCTCCAACACCTTTATCATAAAGGGGTGTTGAATTTTGTCAAATGCTTTTTCAGCATTCAATCAAATGATCATATGGTTTTTTTTTTTCAATTTATTTATATGATGGATTACATTGATAGATTTGTGTATGTTGAACCAGCCCTGCATCTCTGGGATGAAGCCCACTTGATCATAATGGATAATTTTTCTAATGTATTCTTGGATTCGGTTTGCCAGTATTTTATTGAGTATTTTGGTGTCAATGTTCATGAGTGAGATTGGTCTGTAATTCTCTTTCTTGGTTGTGTCTTTGTGTGGTTTTGGTATCAGGGTAACTGTAGCCTCATAAAAAGAGTTTGGCAATGATTCTTCTGTTTCTATATTGTGAAATACATTAAGGAGTATAGGTATTAGCTCTTCCTGGAAGTTCTGGTAGAATTCTGCATTGAAACCATCTGGACCTGGGCTTTTTTTGGTGGGGAGGTTTTTGATAACAGCTTCTAATTCTTCGCAACTAATAGGTCTATTTAGATTGTTCACTTGCTCTTGATTTAACTTTGGTAAATGGTATTTATCTAAAAACCAATCCATTTCTTGTACATTTTCCAACTTTGTGGCATATAAACTCTCGTAGTAAGATCTAATGATTCTCTGAATTTCCACTGTGTCTGTTGTTATGTCCCATTTTCATTTCTGATCTTATTAATTTGAGTGTTCTCTCTCTGCCGTTTGATTAGTTTGGCTAGGGGTTTGTCAATCTTGTTGATTTTCTCCAAGAACCAACTTTTTGTTTCGTTGATTTTTTGGATTGTTTTCTGTGTTTCTATTTTGTTGATTTCAGCCCTCAGTTTGATTATTTCCAATCTTCTACTCCTCCTGGGAGAGTCTGCTTCTTTTTTTCCAGAGCATTTAGGTGTGCTGTTAAGTCTCCAATATATGCTTTTCCGTTTTCTTTAATTGGGCCCTTAGCGCTATGAACTTTCCTCTTAGAACTGCTTTCATTGTGTCCCATTGGTTTGAGTATGTTGTGTCTTTATTTTCATTAAATTCAAGGAAGACTTTAATTTCTTTCTTTATTTCTTCCTTGACCCAAGGATGATTCAGTAGTTGACTGTTCAACTTCCACACATTTGTAGGCTTTCTGGAATTCGAATTGTTATTGAGTTCTAACTTTATTCCGTGGTGATCTGACAAGACACAGGTGATTACTAATATTTTTTTGTATCTGTGGAAATTTGCTTTGTTACCGAGTATGTGGTCAATTTTCGAGAAGGTTCCATGAGCTGCAGAGAAGAAGGTATATTCTTTCCTTTTTGGGTAGAATGTTCTATGGATATCTGTTAAGTCCATTTGATTCATTACCTCTAGCAATTCTCTTATTTTTCTGTTGAGTTTCTGTTTGATTGATCTGTCCGTTGCTGAGAGAGGTGTGTTGAAGTTTCCTACTATTAGTGTGTGTGGTTTGATGACTGCCTTGAGTTCTAAAAGTTTTTCTTTTACATAAGTGGGTGCTTTTATATTAGGGGCATAGATATTCAGGATTGAGACTTTCTCCTGATTAATTGTTCCTGTTAAGAGTATGAAATGTCCATCTCCATCTCTTCTGATAGATTTTAGTTTGAAGTCAATTTTGTTAGATATTAGAATGGCCACACCAGCTTGTTTCTTAGGTCCGTTTGCTTGGAAAACCTTTTCCCAACCCTTTACTCTGAGTAGATGTCTATCTCTGTGGTTGAGGTGTGTTTCTTGTAAACAGCAGAATGTTGGATCCTGTTTTCTTATCCAGTCTCAAAGTCTGCGCCTTTTTATAGGTGAGTTGAGTCCATCAATATTAAGTGATATTAATGACCAGTGGTTGTTGATTCCGTTTATTATTTGTGTGTGTGTGTGTGTGTGTGTGTGTGTGTGTGTGTGTGTGTGTAGTAGAGTTTGTGTGTTTCTCTTCTTTGAGTTGTGGTTGTGAAGGGTCGCTAGATGTCTGGGTTATTGTAGGCAGTGTTGGCAATGTTGGATTCCTTGGGTTGCGATTTTTCTTCTATTACTTTCTGTAGGGATGGATTTGTGGCTACGAATTGTTTAAATTTATTTTTATCCTGGAATATTTTGTTTTCTCCGTTGATAGTGAGTGATAGCTTGGCTGAGTATAGTAGTCTGGGTTTGCATCCATGGTCTCTTAGTTTCTGCAGTACCTCTATCCAGGATCTTCTGGCTTTCATGGTTTCCATAGAGAAGTCTGGTGTAAGCCTGATAGGTTTACCTTTATAAGTCACTTGACCTTTTTCCTTTGCAGCTCTTAATATTCTTTCTTTAATCTGAATGTTTTGTGTTTTGATTATTATATGGCAAGGGGACTTTTTTTTTGATCCAATCTATTCGGCGTTCTGTATGCTTCTTGAACCTTCATAGGAATATCGTTCTTTAGATTGGGAAAGTTTTCTTCTATAATTTTGTTAAATATATTTTCTGGGCCTTTGATCTGCAGTTCTCCTTCTTCAATCCCTATTATTCGGTTTTTTTATTGTGTCCCAGATTTCCTGAATGTTTTGTGAAAAGAATTTGTTGAATTTGCTGTTTTCTTTGACCAGAGCATTTATTTTCTCTATGGTATCTTCAGAATCTGAGATTCGTTCTTCTATCTCTTGTATTCTATTGGTTATGCTTGATTCTGTAGTCTCCACTCATTTACCTAGGTTTTCCATATCCAGCCGGTTTTCGTTTTGTGTTTTCTTCATTGCCTCCATTTCAGTTTTCAATTCTTGGACTGTTTCCTTTACTTGTTTGATTGTTTTTTCTTGGTTTCTCAGGGTATCATTCACGGATTTACTTATTTCTTCAAACTTTTTGTTATATTTCTCATCCATTTCTATACTCATTTCTTCAAACTTTTTGCTATACTTCTCGACCAGTTCCTTAAGGGAGTTATTCATATCCTGTTTAAGGGACTCTATTGCTTTCATAATGGCACTTTTTTCCACTTCATCTGCGTCAGAGTGTTCAAATCCTTCTGTTGTAGTGTCGTTGGGATCTGATGTTTTCATGTTGTTTTTCAGATTGTTGGAGGATGTCTTGCCTTGGCGTCTGCCCATCTCTTCATTCAAATGCTCTCTATTGGAACTTCTGGTAGCGGGTCAGGTTCCCTTGTTGGGCAGGGAGTTCACTGATAGAATGCCTACCTTTCCTCAGGCAGGCTATTGAAGCACAGGCACTCTCTCTTTCCGGGATGTGCCTACAGAGCAGGCCCAGTGTGCAAGGCAGCTGAGCTGGGGAAATTTTATGGTCCCAGTGGGAGGGGAGAAATATAGAAATTTGTACCTGGATGAAAGCTGGGATGGCAGGCGGGAGAGCTTAGCAGGGTGGAACCAGCACTGCAGGTTGACCTGGGAGTCTATGGGGTCGGGGAAAGTCCGAGCTCCTCCTCGCCAGGCCCCTGCCGCTGGCCTGAAGCAAACTCATCCCTCCGATGGCCCACTGGCTGGAGGCTGGGATGGCTGGCGGGGGCGCTAGCAGGGTGGAGCCAGTAGTGCAGGCTGGCCTGGGAGCCTATGGGGTCGGGGAAAGTCCGAGCTCCTCCTCACCGGGCCCCTGCCGCAGGCCCGAAGCAAACTCACCCCTCTGATGGCCCTCTGGATGGAAGCTGGGATGGCTGGCGGAGGCGTTAGCAGGGTGGAGCCAGCAGAGCAGGCTGACCTGGGAGTCTATGGGGTCGAGGAAAGTCCTAGCTCCTCCTCGCCGGGCCCCTGCCACGTGCCCAAATTACACTCACCCCTCCGATGGCCCTCTGGATGGAAGCTGGGATGGCTGGCGGACTCTGCATATATTTTTAAACACACTGTAAACCATTTAGAGATTTTCTTTGTCTTTGAATCTATCTTTACTGTATATCTTTTCTTTTCTGATCACATGAGTCTTTAATTTGCTAAGCAATATTGCTAGGATTAAAGCTCCGGCTTTGATGGTTGGCGCTAGTCCATTCCTTATCTTTCTGAAATTCCAACCTCATGGTGGAGGTACCACCAGAGCCACGTTAATTGCTACAACTCTATGGTGTTTCAAGGTGACTGCAACAACTGAAAAACATGTGGTCAGCTCTTCATCAACACCATTTAATTGTTTTGTGGCAGGACTGTTTTAAAAGCTAAAGCTGATTCCAGAATTCTCTCTTAAATGAGAGTGCTTGCTAGCCTCTAGCAAGCAGAGTAGACCCAAGAAATTGCTGCTACCAAGAAGCTATGCTTAGACTGTCATTTTATGTCTAGAATTACTTCCAAAGCTCTCTCAGGTTTTCTGTGGATGCAATTATCCGTAGGGTGGGCACCATTATGTTGACTGGGGATTCTGTCCTGCCCAGTTCCTGCAGTCATTAAGTTCTAAAGAAACACACAGAGGTCTACATTAATTATAAAACTGATTGGCCTAGTAGCTCAGACTTCTTATTAACTCTTATAACATATACTTGCCCATTATTCTTGTCTATGTTAGCCATGTGGCTCGGTACCTTATTTGGTTTGGCAGTCACATCTTGCTTCTTCTGTGGCTGGGTCACAACTCCAGACTGTGATTTCCTCTTCCCAGCATTTTCATTGCCCCACATCTACTTCCTACCTGGTCACCCCCCATACTTCCTGCCTGGCTACTGGCAATGTTTTATTAAAAATCATACAAGTGACAGGATAAAAGGCCATTGTCCCACAGCATGAACTTACCATTTTGTGATCCCAATAAGGCTGACAGCTTTTATTATGACCTGTCTAGAATAATCAAACTTGCCTGTGCAGACACATAGAGGTTGGACATCATGGTCATTGCCAACAGTGGCATAGTTACTGTTTGTTCTTTTGTTCTTCTAATTATCTCTTACACTGTCATTCTAATGACCATCTAGCATCACACTTCTGATAGATCATCTAAGACTCTGTCCACACTGACTGCTCACATCACAGTTGTTCTGTTTTTTTGGACCTTGAGTCTTCATTTATGCCTGGTACTTTCTCAACAGATCATTAGATAAATTCCTTGCTATGGTTTATTCTGTGGTCACTCCTCTCTTAATCACATTATATACACAGAGATGAAAACTGCAATGAGACGTCTGAGGCAATGGAATTTAAACTTTTGGGAAAGTCTTATATTTTCTGTAGCCATGAGATTAAGATAATGAAAGAAGAAAAATCTTAAATTATTCCTCAAACCTTATGACAGTTGTAATATTCCATTTTTACCTTACTTAGTAATTGATGAAGGTTTTAATACTGCCTCAATTTATTCTAAATGATCATAACTTATATTTTATATAGTTTCCAAATTAATGACACTAATTTGAAATACCATTTCATTAATTTTCTGAACAATTAATTGTATTGTTATGTTATTATTTATGCACAACTGAGACTATCTGGATATTTAGTGTTTGACACAATAAAAATAAAAGCTGGAATATTTTACATTAAAGAAAATTTTATTTGGTTCCTTTCCCATAAAAGCATACTAAAAATTATTACTGTCCAAGTTATGAAAACAATGATGATAGTCATAAGTGTCTATATGACAACTTCAGAGTGTCATAAAGGAAATTTCTGCCTGATAACCAGCTATGACTTGACTTCTACTGCTAAAACAAACCATTAACTATTAGTTAGTTTTCAGATGTGATAGAAAAACTAAATTTGCCAACATAATTCATCTTCTAGGTGTTTGATACCCTGTGTCATACAGCAATGTAACATGAGGGCCTGATTGTTGGAATTTCTGTCCTGCCCATTTCCCACGGTCATTATGTCACAAAAAAATCACACAGAAGTCTACATTAATGATAAACTGATTGACCCATTAGCTCAGGCTTCTTATTAATTCTTGTAACTTATATTAACCCATTATTCTTATCTTTGTTAGCCACATGGCTCAGTACCTTTTTCAACAGTGCAGGTCATATCTTCCTTCTTCTGTGTCTGGGCAGGATTGCAGAGCAATGGGTTTCCTCCATCTCAGAATTCTCCTGTTCTCATTGACCCACCTCTACTTCCTGTCTGATTGTCCCACCTATACTTCCTGCCTGGCTACTGGCCAATCAGCATTTATTTAAAACATAATTGACATAATACAGACAATTGTCCCCCACCACAGCAACTGGTTGTAAGACACTAAATTGAATTAACAGTGTTCTAGTCTCTTACCACATTGATGCAAGCCATATCACTTACATACATTCCATTTGCAGAATTTTAAATTTTGTTTAAATTCAATTGTTGAATTCAATTACACATAACCTTACTAAACATAATGTGAGCATTTAATTAACTTTGTAAGATAAGGTTCCCTCATTAATATAAAGGAGATCATTATATGTATTAAATATGATTGCTATAGAAAGTAATGTAATAGCAGAGACACATAAAACAATATAAATGTGTGATATATTCACTACTCAGTAAATGTTATGTGATACTATAATAGCAATGATAATCATCTATGTTAATGTTGCCAAGAGTTTTCACCTGTTAGTAGAAATACTAACACAACTTGTTTCAGGGGCATGACTTACTTCAATATTAGTAGATATTCCTTATTGCTGAAGAGAAATGCTTAAAAGAAATACCACAATAGCTCAGATTTGAGAATAATAGAAGATTATTTATTTAGGGGTAGACTCAAAACAAATATCCTCTGCTGGAATGGAGAATAGTAACCAAATCCCATACCAAGAAAAGAAGTGAATGCATACTTTATATCAACATAAATAGTATAAGAGGCCACGCCCTAGTGGGTGAGTAACCTAAAGGGCACTGGCAGTAGAAATAGAAGTAGAGGAGGCACTACAGTACCTCCTCTATTTGTTTAAATAAGCCTAACACTAGAGGAAATACAGCAAGCAAGAAAACGTGATAAATGTTTCAATAATTATCCTATCCCAATGAGTTTATGTCTTGTATAATAAATAACGTTGCCAAGTCATGAGAGGAAAGTAACTACAACTATCTAGTCTTCAATACTATCAAAGATCTGAGAAGGGAAATAATATTACTTGAGTAAGCAGGAAGTGCAATCAAGCAACTTCCAAGAATGTACAAGAAATGACAGAGCAAACGGCTACCTAGGCAATCACCCAAAGTCTCATTTGTAAGGTTGAAGCAATCAGTTTTCCCTAAGGCCTAGCATAAGTGACAGACCGTTTTTCAGAGGCAGGAAATTATTCAAAACCATCTTACCCTGTCTTGGCAAGATTTGCCAGTCTTTTCCCTTGTGTCCTGCTTATCCATTTCCGGATAACATGTTGAGGCCTGGGCAGATCCTTGCTCAAAGCCCAGTTTTGTCAAGAAGAAAACAAGCTCCAAGTGGAGTGTCTTTGGTGCTCAACATTCACTCAGGGATAGATCAATGCTGCCAGAAGCAATCATATCTCACATCAACAGAACTTTAAGTTATTTCAATAAATATTCTACAGTTTTTTGAAGTTATTGAAGATTACTTATCTATGGAGAATACAATGTGTATCTAAAGAACCTGATTAGTCGAACTATAAGCATGACAAATATAGATGACTATAAATCTATAATTATTAATATCTATAAAACTTAAAGACTAAGACTTCATATTAGAAGATTATACAATAAACAACTATGCAACAAAAGAGGACAATGACATCAAAATGTAAGCAATGTATAAGTATCTTGATTAGAGGTAGATATGTATATTGCAATATGATAAATATATCCTAAAATTTTGTCAGTATCCAAAAAATGTTTTGAGCAGAGGTAGAAACATGCATGAATACATTATGACAAAATAACTTTGGCTAAATATACAAAATTTGCAGGCAAAAATAGGAACATATTCAATATAATTTCAGTTTGTATCAATATATAAGAATCTATTCCAATATAAATTGCATATAAAAATTAACTCACAAGTATTCACTCTATTACTCATAAATATTATTACTGTGAGTAAGCTCACATTAATCTATTATCTCATTCAGTTATACCCCCCACACACATTTTTTTAAAGGGGTCATTGTGCCTAAATAATTTTCTTCCCAACCCCCAACCGTATACCAATTATAACCAACCCCTAAATAATGTCCCTAGCCCTGAGGACAAAGCTTGTTGGGAGAGAGTACTGTGTCTTCTAGATTTACTTCCAGGTGTCATGGGGGTGATGTTCTTTCTATGGGATCCTGTGAAAGCTAAATGATGGATAAGTTCCAAGGTTATTGTCGGTATAATTGCAAATAGTCTCTGAATATTTGATAGGGTTTTTTTGTGTGACATTCCTATTTGGATTCCTGGCAGAATGTTATTTAAAAAAAAAGTACACCATTTCAGCTAACCAAGTTGGAACCATCTTGAGCAGTTGGTACCCAAAGAGGTCTTATAATAGTGCTATCAGCATCTTGACATTATATTAACCAGGTGGAGTTGTTGTTGTGGGGCCCCATCTTCTTGCTGAAAACTTCAAAGATTACTACAGGAAAATTCATTATTCATTGTGGAAAACTTAAACATTATTTATATAGACATACACACACATATATATTCAATGAAAGGTACAATAGAGACAAAAATAGATATGGAAAAAAGTAAAATTTTTTCAAAATTCTTTCTTCATTATATCTCATAGTCTATGACTCTTGACATGAGACAGAAACTCTGAAGATTTTAACAACATGCTTGGATTTAGAGAAGGACAGAGCCACTGTCCAACTCTAAGGCGAGCTCTCTCTCTCCCTCCTCTCTCTCTCTCTCTCTCTCTCTCTCTCTCTCTAATATATATATAATATATATTATGAGATAATATATATATGATATATCATATATATATGATAATAATATATATATGATAGTGTGTGTGTGTGTGTGTTTAAATGTATGTGTATCAGTTACCTGACCTCATAAGTCATTTTCTTTTTTTTCTTTTTCTTTTTTTATTTTTAAAATATTTTTTATTAATTAATTTATTTGTTTATAAAAATTTCCACTTCCTCCCCTCCTCCCCATACCCTCCCATTCTCCCCACTCCCTCTCCCCCCCCCCACTCCCTCCCCTCCTTCCTCTCCAGTCCTAAGAGTAGTCAGGGTTTCCTGCCCTGTGGGAAGTTCAAGTTCCTCCCCTCTCCCTCCAGGTCTAGGAAGGTGAGCATCCAAACAGACTAGGATCCCAGAAAGCTAGTACATGCAGACAAAACAAGACCCAGTGCCATTGACAATGGCTTCTCAGTCAGCCCCCATGTCAGTCACATTTAGAGACTCCAGTTTGATCACATGTTCGTTCAGTCCCAGTCCAGCTGGCCTTGGAGAGCTCTCATTCGATCAGTCCCCTTGTATCCGAGGGTGAACGCATCCCACCCGGTTCTGATTTCCGTTTTCATGATCTCTCTCCTTCTGCTCCTCATTTGGACCTTGGGGGCTCAGTCCAGTGCTCCAATGTGGGTCTCCGTCTCTATCTCCATCTATCGTCAGATGAAGGTTCCCTCTAGTCCTGCCTTTCTTGCTCATGTTCTCCCTCCTTCTGCTTCTCATTTGGACCTAGGGAGTTAAGTCCAGTGTTCCAATGTTTGTCTCTATCTCTATCTCCATCCATCGTCCGATGAAGGATCTATGGCGATATACAAAATATTCATCAGTATGGTTATGGACCAGGGCCAGTTCAGGTACGCTCTTCTCTGCTGCCCAGGGAACAATCTGGGGACCTCTCCTTGGGCCTGGGAACCCCTCCGGAATCAAGACTCTTGCAAATCCTAAAATGGCTCCCTTAGTTGAGATATATACTTCCCTAGTCCCATATCCATCCTTCCTCCCCCCTCCCATTACCCCAATGGTCCTTAGTGGATAGTTATTTTTCCATCTATCAGCATTCAAACATCCAGGATCTCTTGAATTTTTGAAGATGTGTATTATCCTGTAAAGATAAGAGCAGAACCCTGCTCAAACCTATATGAGGTTTTCTTATGATCTGAAAGGTTTTCACCTCTGTGGATGAACTGTCATTTCTCTTTTTCAAGAAGTTTCTCCTTTTCAAAGTAAATCTTTATTAATACATACGGTATACACAGTTTTCCTTCTCCTTTGAAACAAGAGAAAAACCCCTTCGCCAAAATAGCACATCTCTTCTGGTTTCCATTGTGAGGTCAACACATCCTTGAAATACACTGGCTGATTTAATTCAGAAGACTTTTCTAATATCCAATGTCTCTCGGCTGCTGTTGACCCTTTCTCATTAGCGTTAAGGTAAAAAAAGCATTATGTAATCTATTTCTGGGGATATTTTCCACCCCTTTCTTTTTGTTTAACATATACATTATAGTTCAATTTGATCTTTCTTTAACTGTGTGTCTTATAGGATTGTGTGGTATACATGTAATATGTTTAATATTATAATAAGCAAAAAATTGTTTCATTTATTAGAGACATATTCTGGACCATTATCTGCATTATTTTTGCAGGCATACCCATGCTGGCCATAACTTCTAATAAAACTGTTATTATTAAATCAGCCTTTTCTGAAATTAAAGCAGTTGCCCACTGAAAACCAGAATAAGTGTCAATGGTGTGGTGTACATATTTAATTTTCCAAATTCTGCAAAATAGAACACATCCATCTGCCAGATTTTATTCCTTTAAGTACCCTTTGGGTTAATCCCTGCAGCTAGCAGGGTTTGGTTATAGAAAGAGCAAGTAGGTCATCTCTTTATAATCTCTTTAGCTTGTTGCCATGTAATAAAAAACTCTTTCCTTAAAACTTTGCTATTGACATGTTTTTTTAATGAAATACTGAGGTCTGCAACATGTTTCTAATCAATAATTGATCAATTGATGCGCTACCCTATGCCAGAGGACCTCGCAGACCCTTATGGGATCAGATGTGTGTTTTATATATATAGGACAAAGCCTATTCCTGATTATGTCTTGCACCTGGATAAATAATGAAGTCAATTCTGTATCATCTGGTATAAGTTCAGTGGTTTCAATACGCAAGGCAACTCTTTCTGCATATTGTGAATCAGTAACTATATTGAGAGGTTCTTTAAAATCCCATAGCACCAGGAGAATAGCATATTCTGCCTTCCAGAAAGAGTAATAAGGGCATTGTTTCAACTTACTTAATTCTTATGATGTAACCTGGCTTCTGATATTTATTTGCATCAGTATAAAATATTTGGGCTACAATTATTGAAGCATCACATACTGTTTGGGGTAGAATACAAGAAGTTCTCTTTATAAGGCTAAGTCTATTACTTTAGGATAATTGGTATTAATTTCTTCCAGAAAATTAGCACAAGAAACATTACCATGGTTCATCATCTTCTAATAACTTTTTTACTTCATCACTAGTGAAAGGCACTGTAATTTCTGCTGGGTCTATAATTGCTAATTGATGAAGTCTAAATTTTCTATTTATAATTAATTCAGAGCCTGATGAAGTCTCATTTTTATAATTAATTCAGAGACTGATGAAGTCTCAATTTTCTTTTTATAATTAATTCAGAGATATGGTCTAAATAATTTTTTAAGTTTTTATTTGGTTGATGTGGTAAAAATATCCATTCTAAGATAATATTATCCCTCTGCATTAAAATTCCTATATGAGAAATTCTGGAAGGCAATATGAATGGAATACAATTAAGATTTGGATTTGCTTTCTGTAATTTATCCTCAACAATAGTCAATTCCTTTTCAGCTTTAGCTGTTAATTCGCAGGAACTATTCAAGTCTGTATCACCATCTAAAGTTTTGTTTAAATGAAAGTTTAAGTTGTGTTATCCCAACAGCTGGTTGTAGAATGGAAATTTCTCCTAACCATCTTTGAAAGTCATCAGGAGTCTAAAACTGGTCTCTACTAATTTGTGCCATTTGTGTTCTAATTTTCTGTAACCCTATTTAATAACCTAGGTAATAGATAGTCTCCTCTCTGTAATTTTTCAAGAGCAACTTGAAAAAAACCCCATTTCGGCAAAGAGTTTCTTTATTTCTTCAAACATTCTATCTAGAGTATCTTTGTTTTCATCAAATATCATCCGTGTTATGGTAAGTAAGAGCCTTAGGATATTGCTTATGCATTATTTCCAATGGCTGACTTACAATATATTGGCAAAGGGTGAAGCTATTGAGCATTCTTTGTGGGAGGATAGTCCATTGATATCTCCTAGTAGACTGAAAATTATTATAAGTGGGCACTGTAAAGGCAAATTTTTCTCTGTGCTTTTCTTGTAAAGGTATAGTGAAGAAACAATCTTTCAATCAATAACTAAAAAAGGCCATCCTTTTGGTAATAAAGAAGAGAGAGCGATTCCAGATTGTAGAGGGGTCATGGATTGAATTATTTTATTGACAGCTCTTAGATCTGTTCCCATTTTCCATTTACTTTTAACAACACATACAGAAGATTTCCAAGGACTATTTGCTTCTTCAATATAAAGAGCATCTAGTTGTTGTTATACCAGCTGTTCTAAAGCCTGAAGCTTTTCCACAGCTAGAGGCCATTACTTAACCCATATTGGTTTCTCAGTTAATCATTTTAAAGGTAGGGCTGTTGGTACCTCTAAATGTCTGCTAGTTGCTTTATGTTCTTGAACAGCCTGAATGGCTAGTGACCTTTGTGTGTAATTACTTATAATATCCTTCCCAGAATTGTGAGTTCCTGGCTATATAGGAATGTAACCTGGGCATTCCACTGCTGCAGCAGGTCATGACCCATAAATTTACTGCAATATTAGCCACATATGGCCTCAGCTTCCCTATCTGACCTGCTGGCCCTCTGCAGTCAACCAATCTCGTGCTTTGTTTAACTTGAGATATGGTTCCAATTCCTAGTAATTGAACATCTGCCTCTTGAATAGGCCAATTTGGGTGCCAAGATTCTGGGGTAAAGATAATCATATCCACACCTGTGTTTTGCAATCCAACAATTACAATGGTATTTATACACATCCTTAGCTGTGGTCTTTGATCATTTATAGAAGTCTGCTAGAATATACATTTCCTATTTCCTATCAGAATTTTTGATTTATCCTCCATGTTTATTCCATTAACCAGAACAGTATGGTCTTTTACAGAAGGCTCTGGATTTTTTAATTTTCCTGGTGAGACATGTCCTCAACAGTGACTGGGGATGACTGAACCACTTTTGGCTTTGGGTCCTGTGAGAGACTCCTCACAGAGTTTCCCGATAGTATTAGGTTGCCTTGCCTATCTTTTGTTGATCTGCATTTATTGGTCCAATGTTGGCCTTTACCACACCTTCTACATATACCTGAAGGCTGAGTCCTCCTATTCTTGCCATCCAAGAGGAGATATTATTCCTAGAAATTCCTCGTCTATAATCCCTTCTCAGATGTCCTATTCCACCACAATTAAAGCATTTGGCATTTTGACGTCTCCTCATTCCTCTGGAAATTGCTTCTACTACCCAAGATTCGGTATTATAGTCAAATATTTCAATGTCCATTGTATGCAGAATCCATTCATCCATAGGTACTGATCTAATCTTTAAAGGCCCAAGTATCTTTTTGTATTCTAAATTGGCATTTTCAAAAGCCAGAAATTCAATAATTCTCACCTAGCATCTGGGTCTGTTACTCCTATTTGTACAGCCTTAGTTAATCTCTGTAAAAAGTCAGTAAAGGGTTCTCTCTGGCCCTGTTTAACCCTGGTATATGATTCAATTTGTTTTCCTAGTTTTTCATTCCTGTCCTAAGCAATAAAGACTGCTTTATGGTATAGCAATAAGATTTGTTCATCGTAAAGATCTTAAACCTATGGATCAGCATAAGTGCCCTCACAAAGAGTTTGCTCTTGGGAAGTCTCAAGTCCTTTTGCTCTTCTGTTGTTCTAAAGTTTTAGCCTCTTACTTTGAATACCGTCTAAGTATCAGCTGGGGTCCATCACCCAGGACTGCTGAAACTAATTGAAGGTAGTCATGTGGTGTTGCCTTAATGCTAGAAGACGATGTCTATATCATACCCCTGACAAATGTGGAATGCAAGCTATAAGTTATGACAGCTTGCTTCCTTTCTTTAAGATTATTTTTTTCTATAGGCATCCATCTACCTTCTTTGGATCCTTTGGGGTCTTTGGAATTCGATGATATGCCAGAGTAGATTACAGGGTAAGGAGCTAAAACCCTGGATAAGTCTTCAATGACACTGCTGGCAATGTTGAATCCTGTCCTTGTACCTTCTTTCCCTATTCAACAGCTCCAATAATTTCCTCAATCATTTCAAATCTTTTTACTGTTGTCTTTTGTGAAGCCTGAATCTCCTGGCCTGTGTATGTTTCTAGTGATTTTATTGAAGTACCTAGTCTTTGGCCCTCATTCTTCACAAGTGATTCTAAGGTCATAAGTTTCTTTTTTAAAGATAACACCTCATCCTTGTACATTATTTGAATAGTGTGCAGATTGCTGTCCTGGAGAAATACTCTATCTGTCAACCTATCATAACATTTTAACAAATTTTGATTGTCAAATTCAACAGTATGAATTCTTTCAGATAATTTCTCAGCTCCCTTAGATATGGATTTAATTTTGTCTGTCAAATTAATGTAACCCTTTTCAATAGTATTAATTTTTTCAGGTAACTTTTGATTTTCGATGGTATTAATCCTGTCAACTATCTGTTCATTATTAGTCTGTAAAAACTATATTATTTCTAAAAATGCCACAGTTTTTTTTAAAGATATAATATAAAGAAAAAAACTGAGTCCCAATGTCCAATAAATGATTGTATTGCCATAACCATATAAGCCTTGAAGAATGCATTCCATAGTATAAGCAAAAAATAAAGTTACTAATAGTTTCAGTGTTTATATAGTCTGCTATATTGATTTGTTAATCACCTGTTATGAGAGCCAGCAAGTTGTTTTAGCTGTAATAATCTTTATTGTCCAGTAGGTGTGGTGGTTGCAGAGTCATGATTAACAGAGATGCAACTGGTGGTGACAGGAATGGTCCTGAGCTGCTTTAGTTTCCCACCTTGGTACTGGTTAAATACTGAGAAATATGCTTTGCATGACAAATTAAAAGCAATTAAATCAATTCCATACATGGAGGAAGAAACCCAGAACTCACAGGTATGGAACATAAACCGGAAGCTGTACAAGTCACCATGCATCAAGGAACTGTGCCAGGGAACTGCGCCAGAGAATGAGACAGATGGGGTATGGGACTAGTGTGCACTTGGGGAATTTCCAAGCCACTTCACGCAGTAAGCTTCAGTGTGGCATAGGTTCTACAAAAACCACTTGGTAAAAGCAAGCCAAGCAGTCAGAGTGGGAAACTTTCTGGATCATGATCCAGTCAGGCCTTTACACTGTCTACCTGGTAGATCTGGAGTCCAAATCCATGTGGGGCTCCAGATGAAGAAGGACGCTTAAAAGAAATCCCACAATAGTTCAGAATTGAGAATAATAGAGGGTTATTTATTTAGGGGTAGACTCAAAATCAATATCCTCTGCTGTAATGGAGAAAGCAACCGAATCCCACAGCCAGAAAAGAGCCAGTTGCATGCTTTACATGTATATACATAGTATAAGAGGCTATGCCCAAGTGGCGGGTAACTTAAAGGCTTCTGACAGTAGGAATTCCTACAGCATGGTGCATTATAAATACAATTGGAAAGTATTCATTTAGGTACAAATGTGTATATTTGTGTACATACTAATGTGCACATAGTCTGCCATCACAGTGGGGTTTTCTAAATTCAGAACAGAAGCAAAGGAGACTATAATATTTTAAAAATAGCAGTGATTCTGCCAAACTTTAATCTTTCCATGATTGTCATAGAAACAGGCTAAAGTTGAATATCACAAACTCTGAGTAACAAGCAACTTAGTTGAATGAATTATTATATGAATTAGTGAATAAAAATGGAGATTCATATATAAAATGGCTAAAATTAACCTGCTGAAATGAAACACCTTGGATGAAATATTCACAAGAACATTAAAACATAAGAAAATTCTAATCAATGGTAAAATAAAGGAGCTATTAATAAATAGGTTGAAAAAATTGTGTGATGTAGAAAAGGATCTATTCACCATATCACAGGATAATGAATGAATGAATTGAAGTTGTGAATCTGTATAAAAACTGTACAAACATTTTGAAGTATGTGTTACTATCTTCATAATGCATAAATTTATAACATATTTCTAATAAAAATATATGTGTAATTAATTATGATTTTATATTAAAATATTTAAAAAGTAAATAAGAAAGGGTGGATTAATTATACTCTAACAATAATAATTTAAATACTTATATAATAATGGTTATTATATGAGTTAAGTAACTGTTATAATTATGAGAACAGTTCCAAATAAATACAAGAGCTAAGACATATATTTAGAAAGCCTTAATATATAAAAACTGCA
Organism: Myodes glareolus; assembly: GCF_982192425.1. Classification (NCBI taxonomy): domain Eukaryota; kingdom Metazoa; phylum Chordata; class Mammalia; order Rodentia; family Cricetidae; genus Myodes; species Myodes glareolus. The sequence goes on along the minus strand of NC_142035.1, from coordinate 67,348,603 downwards.
TGGTGTCCACCCATATTAAATAAGCAAAGTCCTGTTCCCTCTAATGTTAAAGAACAAAAATGGAGCTAGCCATTTTTCTTTATAGTAGGTTCTTGACAATACAAAAGATATTGTCATTGGCATTCTGGGCCAGACGTGTTCTATGTCTACTTCTGTCATTCTGGGATTTGTCCATTTCTGTCAAAGTGTTCTCATTCATTTGGCAAGAGCATTCACATGAAACTTCAAATTACTCCTGGGAATGTTCTTCTCAAAAGTAGCTAATGACATGAAGAAAGCCAAAGTACAGAGTTCTTTCTGACACAGAACTCCATAAATGTCATCCTTGTAACACATCTTATTCCTTCTCTGTTCAAATGCATGTAAATACTGAATGATTTATATACTTGAATATGATTGAACTGTAAAGGCAAATTGATCGAAGTATACAACAAGTCCAACAACATTCTATGGTACCACTGGGTTCCAGGAAAGGAGCACACGTGGACACCCAGCTTTCTTTATGTCCACATTGCACCCTGATGGACTCCTTCTGTGGTAGTGATGGGTCATGGGAATGGCATTGTTCTAAGTTGGTGTCCCATTAGAACTTATACATATGTTTTTAAAACCTGATGTAATGGTGAAAATAATGTCACTGTTATAAACTTAGAAGCCAAATAGAAAATTAGCAAAATTTTATGCATAAGAAGAAAACCATATTTGCAATAAATATTTTCAGACATTTTCATGCTAAAATATATACAAGCTGAAATTGCATTTAAATATTATGTCTGGACTACAATGTACCTAACATCAATATTTAATAATGGACCTAGAGAATGAAGCTACAGAGAAAGAAGAACCATCCACAGCTACAAACAACTTTTCATGTCATACTTAAAAGTGCCTAAATGATTTCTGTTATGATAAAGCAAAAAAAAAAAAAACACAGAAAAAATAAACAATCTGCCAGTAACAAGAAATGGACAATATGAGTACTAATGATATACTTCCATGCTAATGATCAGTAAGAAAAGATTAACCATAAGTACATAACAGCATCCACAAAATAATCATTATATAAAAATGGGATTTTTTTCACTGAGAATGAACCTAATAAGCTAACTATTGTTCTTTTAAAAATATATGATGATGGGATGCCCTGGGCGGCATGCGAGCCAGGCAGAGGCTGCCGCCGCCAAAGCAGTGCAGGGTCCCCCCGGCGAGCGGCAGAGTCAGGCGGCTGGATGCGGTGGATGGCAGAGTAAATGGACATAAGGCTATACATAAAGCTAGACATTTATTACTTTAAAAAACGGAGACATAGACAAACAGAGAAAACAAAGACACACGTACACACGACACGAAACACACACACACACACACACACACACACACACACACACACAAGAGAGAGAGAGAGAGAGAGAGAGAGAGAGAAGATGGTGGCGCGGGAGGTCCGAAGTGGCTGGGGTGGGCGTGGTTAGTTCTTAAAGTGACCCAACGGAATAACACTAACATTAGTGGGCAAGAGTTTGTCATAAATTTAAAGGAGTTATATAAGCAGATAAATTGCAAACAAAGATCAAGATTCATATCATATGGAGAAAACGAAGTATAAGTTAAGTAATGAGTTTAATTAATAAAGATTATCTGACTAATGAAAGAGAAGCAGGAGAGAATTGTGTAAAAAACTACTATGCATACTGACTAAAATAAAATCAAGCATGGAATCCTCAATTGGACAAATTGTTTGAAATAACTACTAAATTCAGGAAGTAAAAGGTAGATATGAAGAGAGAACAAACTGAAAGCCTGCAAAGACATTAAACATTTCAATAATGAGTTTTGCCAAGATCCTTATTTGATCAAGCCAATTGTCATTAATGATTTTGAGACAATCAACAAAATTTGAGTAACAAGGAAATGTGTGTTTATGCCAAATATAGATTGTCAGATATAGCACAGAGAAAGGATCAAGAGGATGGAGGTGAAGAAAAACAAGACAGGGAGAATAAGAAGCAAGGAGAGAAGAAATTTGAAGAACAAAGATTATACTGAAAAAGAATGCCCATTAAGAGAAGAATAGCATATTGTATAACATTTTCTCTCATGGAGAAATTCTTAATGGAATCTAAGACTAAAATTCCAGGCACAACGATGCTCAAAAAAAAAAAAAAAAACAGCATCAAGCCCTCAGGACACAACCCAGAGATTGCTGAACCAATCTAACTCAAACTTCTCCTTGTTTACTAAGCCTATTGAAGGGACCAGTATCAGCATAAGAAACCCAAAGGTCAAGTTCACAGCACAAAGGAGATTTATTTGCCCCAGACAGACAAAAGGCAGGAAATAAGGGGGGGGGGGGTAGGAGGGAGAGATTTGTCCTGAGGGACAAAGGAGGACCTCTGAAAGGAAAGGGAACAGGCATGACCAATTATAAAATGGCAGTTTATAAAGTGAAAAAGGGAAACCTCCTGTTAGGATGAAGTGTTTAATTTTAATTGTGCATGTTAATTAGGGCAGCCAAAGGGAGCTTTTGATTGTTGGACTTAAATACTTTGGTAGCTGGACCTTGTTTATCAACCTCACTAAAATGGAGTGAGCAAATAAAAAAATAAACCATGGTGGTTAGCTCTAGAAATGTAATCTTATGGTTTTTAGAAAGGCCAAAGGAATCAGAGAGGAGGACAAGAACTACCAGAGCCATGTTTGCCATACTGGGGCCACCTAGAGCCCCTTCATTTATAAGCAATTTTGAAATGTTTAAGAAACATCTGCAGCTGTGTTGATTAATAGAATTGTAGGAGTACTTAACAAATATGCTTCCTAAATGTCCAAGTGTGTTGATCACTGAATTAAGTACAATAGTTTTAATAATTAATCAGGTAATTTACGCACACAGTCCACTTGGAGATTATATTTCAGGATATTATACAATAATAATTTAATAAAAAATTTTAGTCTCAGATTGAGACAATTTAGAACTCTCATTAAAATTCATTGCTATGCTTTATTACTAGGCTTTATTCAGGTGATTTAAAATCAAAAATGTATAGTCCACTGCAATTTTGTGAAGTAATAACTTTTGTTTCTACTTTGCTTCAGTTTTTCTACCCACCATATTAGTGAACTGATATAAAGCAAAGGTGATGACTATGGCTAATTGGCAAAGACATTGAACAATTTGGGGCATGTAATAGGGTATAGAATTATACTCATACAAAATATACAAAGATGGTATACACAAAGATAAACATATGAGTTTGTTCAATAAATGTTAAGGTAAACTTTATTAAAGACATAGAACAGATTAATGACATTCCTGCATACAAAGAAGATTTGTTTTTATATTTAAGATGAAGGATTCACAATGTTTTCATGAAAGGTCAGCAAAATGTCATATTCTTTTTAACATATTAAATTATATCTGCATAGGCAAATTATTACAAAATTTTATTTCCTGATTTTTAATCTATTTTATTCAATTAGTCTCATTATTTAAAATAATCAGTTTACTTTTCTAGACCAATTTTCTTAGGACCAATGTACTTGCTTATGAATCTTGTCATAGCATTTTTCATCTCTTTATTTCTCAGTGTATAAATAGCTGGGTTTAGAAGAGGTGTAAACACAGAGTAAAATACAGCAAGAAATTTGTCAAACCAGGTGGAGTTGAGTGGCCACACATAGATGAAGATGCAGGGGACAAAAAATATCATCACCACTGTGATGTGGGCACTGCATGTGGACAGAGCCTTAGATGCACCAGATTTAGAGCTCTGGTGAACAGTGATGAGGATACATGTGTAGGAAATGAGCAACAGAATGAAGCAGGTTATAGCCACAATCCCGCAGCCAGTATTCATTAGAATACCCACATCATGGGAATTCATGCAAGCTAGCTTGATCAGCAACGGCGTGTCACAGAAATAGCTATCTATTTTGTTGGGGCCACAAAAAGGCAGCTCCAAAATCACTACCAGGTGACTCATGGCATGTATAAAGCCAGTAGTCCAAGAAATCAACACCAACCCAGTGCATCTTTTCAGGTTCATAATGGTGAAGTAATGAAGTGGCTTAGAGATGGCCACATAGCGGTCATAAGCCATTGCCACTAACAGTACCATCTCTCCTGCAGGAATGCAATGAGTAAAGAAGACCTGGGTCATGCAGCCTGGAAAGGAAATGGTCTTGTTTTCCCTGAGAAAGTCTGATACCATCTTAGGAGTGGTGTTTGAGGAAAGCCACATATCAACAAAGGACAGGTTGGCCAACAAGAAGTACATGGGAGAATGGAGATGGTGGTCAGTAGTAATTAAGACAATGATGATAATATTTCCAGACATAATAAAGAGATAAAGTATTAAGAACATCACAAAGAGTAAAACCTGGACACTCTGTGACTGAGAAAGCCCAAAAAGTATAAATTCTGACACCCAAGACTGATTACCTCCATCCATTATCCTCACTGTTCTCCATAAATGACCTACAAAGAAATAAAGATTTTCAATAAGTCATATGACAAATTCTATTTCCTGTGTAGACTTTGGCATTCACTTTGAAGCTTACCTGAATGGAGATGCAAAAATGTAAAGAGAAATCCAAGCCAACTATGAGTGGCACTGATACCCAAAGAGAGCTAATGAGCCAAGAACAACACCCCATGAAGAGAAGCATCATATGTGACTGTTATCCACATGCTCTATTATGAAATTCCTCTAGAGGAGAGCAGTGAGAAAGAAGGACAACAATGTGAAAACCTAAGAATGTGTGTCATTTCTTTTTTTAAAAAAAATCTAAGATTGTCACTAACAATTCTAACATTCCATACTGAAAACATTGAGGATGATATTTGGAAACTGATGAGAGTTCCATTGAATATCAGTGCAACTGTTGTCCTAGGATGTTACAGGAGGTTACTGTTTTTGGCAGCATCCAATACTATTCCATTTGACATCAGTAGAATTGTTTCTCTGACATCAAGAAATGAAAATTTTGCGTAAAGCTGTAATATAAATGATGGGAAAACCTCAGTGAGGAGGGATACAGAACAGAAAGTCATATAAGACATAAACTCATACCAGACTGAAATATACAAACCAGGTTCACAGATATTTTTAGTAAAGGTATAGTGAGGAATTTATTTATTCAATAAAACTGGTTAACACAACACCACTGCAAATACCTTTAGGGATGTATTGAACAAAGGACATGGCAAAGCATATTCTGACCTTGAACTCTTAAAGTCACAATTAGTTCAGTCTTACAGGTAGAAAATATTGATCTTAAATAGCGTAAACATGTCTTGAGAACCCTTAGATTTTGAAAAATTCTAGTTTCCTCAAATGAATAATATATCATCTATCATAAATTTATCATCAGTGTATTTTTTCATATCACTTCTCTAATGATCATCTTTCTTTTAAAGAAGGGGATATATTACATAAACATTGTTCTTTTGCTGTCAGCATCAGATGACTGTGACTTTATACTTTTAGTTTAAAACAATTACTCACCTCAAAACATAGCTGGAGTGCTTTCGGTTTAGTGCTTTGAAGAGACTTCTGAATGTATAAATGACTGCATCTCTGATTCCTTTGCTTTCTCTTTGGATTCTGTGATTTTTCTGTTGGTTTGACTTGTCCAACATTTATATGCTGGTTTTTGTTTTATCTTATATTTTATTTCATTATGTTTTGTCATTATCTCTCAGAAACATGTGAGAGACCTAAATGGAGTGGATCCAAATGAGAGAGGAGGTACAGAGAAACTGTGAGAAGTAGAGGGAAAAGCTGTATTCAGACTGTATTATATGATAAGAGAATCTACATTTAATAAAGGTAGGTAAAAAAAAAACTTCATTTCCCCCTTTTTCAGTGTTTATACATACAAACTATTCTGTCTACATTTCCAGGGCTTACCATTTGGTTGGATAACCAATTGGTGTGCTCTTCCCTGGAGTATCCTTCTCCTACTCCCAAAATATCTTAGTTGTTCTTGGCTATTGTTCTTGGTATAGGATTGAGGACTTCTGGGCTTTTCCCATCCACTGTTAGCATGTCTATTGGTATTGAATATGTTGAGCTCAGTTTTGACAATCATGACAGCACTGTGCCACTCACAAAAAGAATTACTGAGAAAGAACGTTTATTTGTTTCAGACTGTCTTGGGAAAGCTGCTGCAAAGTAGATCCAAGTCTCAAGTAATGCCTTATAAATTGCATCCTCTAGGATTTTAGATGTAGGACACTACTGTATCAGACCATGTTGAATGTAAATTATCCTACAACTACTTTCTAATACATAGGAGCAACCATGCATTAACAGAAATGTTTTAAGTGTATTATTCAGACTGCTATGTTATCACATAATTATTGATAAGCTAGGAAAAATATTGCCAGAGAGCACAATAGTATGAAGAATGTCATGTACTCAATTTAATACTGTGCTGTGAATATATAGTATAAAATATACATGCTGGAATTATTAAATCTTTCTTGTATATAGAATACAATGATACATGAGTTATTTCATAAACCATATTTCCTAGTGTACCTTGAAACAAAATAGTTTGAAAAACCAATGCCTTCAATGTCCATCTGAACATTTTTAAAGATGTACATGTCAAATATATACACATATGTATTCATATATATTTGTACATGTGTATTTTATTTGAATATAGTTATATATTTATGCATACATACTTTATACACACAAACACATATGCATCTGTTCTTATAGATACATAAAATCAACTATATTTTAAATACTTGAAACTTACCTTTAAGTTGATATATACCTATTCAACATCTGTGAAACACATAAATGGAGAGGACACATTTAGTATTCAATTGTTGTTCAGGAACATCCATTTCACAGTTCTCTTCTCTTGCTGAGAATCTATCAGGATTTTCAAAGACCTAATTAAATACACAAATATATTAAAGTATCTCTGTATTTATTGCATCTAACTTAGTCACAGTTTTCCTAGAAAATCTAATGTTGGATTACGTGAAATAAATATGAAAGATTAATGAACAGAAACAAACAGATTATTCTTATTATGGTCCAGAAGTAAACTGATCAATTGTTCAATGTTTTTCTGTTTTGATTACCCTTCTGCCAAAATGCTAAACTTTATAATAGACTCAGTATTCAGATTTCTGTAAGTATTTATAGTTGTAGTCATAACTACACAGTGTAATAGATATATGTGACAGAAACTGATGAATGAAGGGTGCTAGTTTTAATAGCTTGCTTTGCTAGCAGATTGATTGTTTATGTGTTGTGTCATTTTCTTTTTTACTGGTTTTGTTTTGTTTTTTGCTTGTAGGTGTATTTTATTATGAAAATATTTTTAACTGAAGTAGGAATTCATTTTATCCCACTCCTCTTCTTCCTCAAAACACTAATAAATACTATCCCCACATACTGTCCCCATGCTGTCCCTTAAGTGACTAGCCTTAGACTATATAAATATAATAATATATATTATATATATACAAATGCACATGAATTCAATTTCTGAACTATTTTTGTTGTTACATATGGCTTCAGGTTTGACCCCTCTAGTTTTAGAATGAATTAGGTGGCTCATCATTTGGAGAGACTGATTTTTCTTCTAGTAGATGTTAGTTGGCGTAATATTTTAAACTTATTTTCACAATAATCACTTAACTTGCTTCATTTTTACTCCCAACTCTATTCTGAATGTTATCTTATCTACTATGCACTCTTTGGATTATTTAAGGTATATGAAATATTTTTATGATGTTAGCAGGATACTACTCTTACGTGTTATCAGAAATGAATGATGATTTCCTGAGGTGTTTATGAGCTTAAATGAAATAGGAGATTTATAGAAAACATTACTTTAACTCTAAAGATGACAGAAGTTAAGAAAAATATGGAACTAAAACAAAGTGAGCATCAGTTAAAAGGAGATGAGTAGAAATATTTAAAAAAATAACTTACAGAAGAATATCACAGTGATGATTTATCAATTTCACAGTTTTCTTTTGGGTCATATTTTCTGCCAGTCTGATGTGTGCTGATGAAGATAATCTTGTTATGTGGAAACAAACTTTCCTTCAACTCAAGCTATATTCACTTTCTGAGTTTGCCCCATGGGTAAAAATTGGCTGTGTGTGTTCTGACCTAAATGAGAACCCTGGAAATAGTTACCATAAGAATCCCATGGAGTTTTCTCTGTTCAGAGTGACATCGAGTATTGTAAATTCGTGGAAATAGAATGATAGACAAGTAAAGCTTCCTGTATCTCACATCACCATTGATTAAATTAAATTACTTTCAAAATTGTTCACTCCACCCATAAAACTAAAGAGAAACTTTCTGTTGTCTTATCTCTTACTGAATGGAAATAATCAAAGCATTTAAATTTTTGTAGTTATGAGACCATCTGTTGTAAATTGTGAAATATGAACAGAACAAAAAGATAAACAAAAATCTATACTGTAAACATAATTCCCTAATGCCCAGCAAATTTTTGTCAAATCTTGGCCATGTAACTGATGAAGTTCAGTGTATTCTGTAACTGTATGTGATATTAGCAGTTATGACTTGAATGCAGTGACTATTTCCTCTATAGAATACAAGCCTTCCTTTATTAACTTTAGAAAATTACAAAGGACACCTCTTTATACAATTTCACCTGAGATGGAGTTTCAAAAAGTTCAACTGATCTCAAAGTAAAATTGCTGTGTTTTTTTGAATCAGCAAGCCTAAATTATAATTATGAGTGATTACTATACAAACTTTCTTGTTATTTTGGTTGTAGAAATGGACATACATGTATGAAATGTAACTGTATAAGCATTTTTTTGCAGATGAGACAACACTGAATATTAATAGATATCTCTTATGGAAATTTTCTGAATCTAATAAATAAATATTTAAGTTGAAGAGAAAATAATCTTGAGTAGTTTAAGATACAGAATTAGGAAGAACACTTTTGAAACCTGTATGTGCTCTTTCCTGCTGGGTTTGCTAAATATAATGTATATTGTCATTTTAGACATAGACTGTAGCACTTTGAAATATACAAATCTTTTGTATATGCATCTTTTATAAAAGCACAATTTTGTTGCACTGGTAGTCTTCCTCTAAGAATTTAATGATTTACCAAAAGACATATATAGCTTAAAAGAGCATAGACAATTTGTTTTCTGAAGTTAGATAGTATTTAGAAGCCTTAGTTGTTTATCTCAGTTCACTTTAAATTCTTTGTGCTAATTAAAGCTAAAAAAGAAACATAACCATGGAGACTTTTAATTCTAGTCAAGGTATTTTTTATACATCGTATACATATTGGACATCAATTTTAAACTATTTTCCTTATAAAGTATAAATACAAACATTTTCTACCTAATAAGTATATATAGGTTTTAATGTCTGACTACTATTTTATTATTTTGCCTTTTTTTGGCAATCTCACTTAGAGTGAATGAGTTGGTAATATTATCTAACAATCCAAGGAATTGTGGTCATGTCACTAACTCAGAAAAAGAACATGCTTCCTTTGATAGCCAAGGGAAGCTGTAATACTATAAGAATCAATGACTTTAGTCAATCCTCAGGCTGTTTCTGGATCCTCCAAGCACTTTTGCTTACTGTTTTATCCTTATCATTAGTTAATCTGTTTGGTCAGTAGGACAATTCACATAAAATTCAATCTCCCACAAATCTGAATACTTTTAAAGAATGAATGAGAGGGACTTGGTACTATTCTTTCTCTTAAAACTACTGTTCTAGTTAGGAAAGTGGTAACGTGAATGACAAAATTAAAATTCATCAGTACAAGCTACTAAAAAATAGAATTTGATTGATAGCTAAATGCTTTCTCTCAGCATAAATTTGTTGTGCAGAATCTAGAGGGATTTTTCTTCAAAAAAATGAAAAATATTGTAGAGTTGCCTTAAATACTTATAAAAATTAACATGAGTAAATGTTAAAGAATAACCTATTTTAGGAGTGTTTCAATAGCAATAATTATTTTCTCATAAAACAAATTAATAGTACCAACATGAACAGCTAAATTCACTTAAAACCTGAGAGATTTGGGGAAATAATTCTAGACAAAAAAGAAAAGAGCTGAGCATGGCTTCTAGGTAGCATCAATTTCTCGAGTTTGCTCTCGTTTAAGAGAGGCTTTCCAGCTCTTTTAAGAGGCCTTGCCACCAAACATTTAAATGGTGTTTATGAATAGCCAACAGCATGATTCATGGTGGAATCATGGACCTTGAAACTCCATAGAGTTGTGGCAATAAACATGACTCTGGTCAATACCTCTGCCATAAAGTGAGACTCACAGAAAGCTAAGGAATGGGCTGGATCTAGTCGTTAAAGTCATGGCTTTAATTCTAGCCATATTTATAGAGTTGTAGCAATAAACATGGCTCTGGTCAATATTTCTGTCATAAAGCTAGACTCTCAGAAAGCTAAGGAATGGCCTAGATCCAGTAGTCAAAGTCATGGCTTTAATTCTAGCCATATCATTAGAAAAAAAAAAGACTCATGTGGTCAGAAAAAGAGAGTAAAGATACAGTAAAGATAGATTCCCTCCTTTGATCCAGGTCCCTCCACAGTACCCCCTCCCCCAACTCCATCCATTTCTCAGAGAGGGTAAAACTTTTCATGGTGTATCAGAAAGGTCTGGCACATGATTTTGAAGCAGAACCAAGGAACTTTCCCCTGTGTTTAGGCTGAGAAAGATATCCCTCCAAAGGAAATGGGCACCAAAAATCTAGTTTATGTAGCAGGTATAGATTCTGGTCCCACTATCAGGGAACCCACAACTACACAAGCCACACATCTGTCACACATATTCAGAGGGTATAGTTTAGTCCTATGTGGGTTCCCCCATTGTCAGTCTGGAGTTAGTGGTTTCTCACTAGCTCTAGTCAGCTGTTTCTGTGGGTATCCCCATCATGGTCTCTATTCAGATGACAGACAGCTTATGCTGGAAAGGTTGTAGTATAAGGGGAAAACTTCTTCATTGCTGGTAGGAGTGAAAACTTACACAGTCACTTTGCGAATCAGTATGGCAGTTTCTCAAAAAAAAATTAGGAATGAATCTATGTCAGGACCAAAAAATACTACTCTTAGGCATATACCCAAAGGATTTACACTGATACTACAAGGTCATATGCTCAACTATATTCATAACAACATTATTTGTAGTATCCAGAACTTGGAAACAATCTAGATGCCCGTCAACTGAAGAATGGATTAAAAAAAAATGTGGTACATGTACACAGTGTTACATTACTCAGCAGTCAAAAGCAATAACATAATTAAGTTTGCAATCAAAAGGATGTAGACCCATACCCAGAAAGACAATCATTGTATGTACTGACTTACAAGTGGATGTTAGGTATAAAGCAAAGGATAATCAGTGTATACAGTCTACTACCCTAGAAAAGCTATTTAAAAATTAGAACCTTAAGAGGGATATACATGATCCTCATGAAAAGAGGAAAAGGACAAGATCTCCTTATTAAATTGGGATCATTGGGGTGTGAGAAGGGAAGGCAGAATGTCCATGGAACGGGAGATGGGGGGAAGAGAACACAAGGGAAATGGATGGTGAGATGGAGGAAGGACAGAGAGGGAGAGCAAGGAATGAGATATTTCCATTAAGGAAGCTATTATGGAGTTAGCAAGAAATCTGGCACTAGGGAAAATGCCAGGAATCCACAAGGATGATGTCAGCTAAGACCTTAAGCAATAGTGGACAGAATTCTTTAACTGGCTTTCCCCAGTAAACAAAGTGATAACCACCCTATTTGCCATCTCAGAACCGTCATCCAGTAATAATAGAAGCAAATACAGAGATCCACACTGAGTACTGAACCAAGCTCCTACAGATCTGTCAAAGAGAGGCAAGAGTGACAATATGAGCCAAGGGGTATGTACAATTTTAAATTGTCATATTCTACAACCTTGTTGAATTCATTCATTGTAGCAAGTAACTGCTGTTTGAATTCTTTAGTATTTTCTGAACAAATATTTATGCTATCTTCTAATTTAAAGAGTTGTACAATTTTTAATCCTTGTTTCCTCTTTTGATTTTACAAATAGTCAAAGACTTCAAGTACAAATCCCCCAGTAACCTCAGTGAAACTCTGAAACATAGCCTGCTACTACACAGAGAGGACAAAGAGGTGAGTGACAACCCACCCAGCAGGACACTCCAATCTCTAGACCCTCCATACTAGGGCAAAACCCAAGGCTCTTCCCCTACCTGCCTTGGCTACTCTAGCCAGCCAGCAGGCAACATTCCTGCAGGTAGATCATTCAACACCCCAATCCCATTCATCCAACCCTGCAAGTTACAAGTTCAACTATGCCCCAAAACCTTCATGTGCAGGACAATTCTGTATTCTGTCAATTATGTTTTAAATAAATTCTGATTGGACAGTATCCAGGCAGCAAGTATAGGTTGGACAACTAGACCGGAAGTAGAGGTGGGGCAACGAGAATAGGAAGGAGTATTCTGAGAAGAGGACACAGTCCTGTCCAGACACCAAAGAAGCAGGATGTAACCTGCCCTGCTGGAAAAGGTACTAAGCCATGTGGCTAACATACATAAGAATAATGGGTTAATATAAGCTATAAGAGCTAATACAAAGTCTGAGCTAATGGGCCAATAAGTTTATAACTTATGGAGACCTCTGTGTGATTTTCTTTGGGGCTAACTGGCTATTGGAACTGGGCAGGACAAAAACCCCAAAGAGCAGGCCCTCATGTTACACCTTCCTATTTCCTGCAACCTCAGTGGAACTACTCAAAGAAGACCAAGAGATAAATGAACATCCACCTTGTGGGACACCCCAATCTCTAGGCTCTCCATACAAAGGCAAAATTCCAGGTGCTTCCCCCACCTGCCTCAGATTCTCTAACCAGCCAAGAGGCAAGTTTTCTAAAGGTATGTGATCTAGCACACCCATCCCATTCATTGGACTGTGAAAACTAACAGTCCTACTCTACTCCCAAATCATCCTACCCAATCTTCACCCATTAACTCAGATGAGTGCTGAAACACAAGGTGCAACTACACAGAGAGGACCAAGAGAGAGGAACGAGAGAAAGGATCAAGATAGGAACTCTAAAGCACAAGCTATGACTCCACAGAATAAACCAAAAGAGTAAATCATGAGAACAGAACAAGAGAACAGGACAAGAAAAATAGCCAAGAGAGACCTCAGTGACTCCCTGAGACACAAAAGTGACAATACAGAAAAGACCATGAACAGTTATCAAAGACACAGACAGCCACTGCAGGCATTGGACCAAAAGACAAAAACACTGCTGCCACTAATTGATAGAAGAGATAGGCACCAAGGCAAAAATTCAACCTTAAAAGCTACATGGTATAATCAGAACCCAAAAGTCATACAAAGGGAAGACTGATCATCCTAACCCAGAAGAAGCAGAAGAAAGCAATTTTAAAAATAACTTTTTGAGGATAATATAGACCTTTAAAGAGGAAATGAAAAATTCCTTAAAGATATGGAGGAAAAGGCAAACAAAAATTAGAACAAATTAATAAATATCTCAAAGAAAACAAAAATCCAAGAAAAACAACAACAAAAAGGTGAAACAAGCAGTTCAAAACTCAAAGAATGAAATTGAGGCAATAAAAAAAACAAAACTGAGAAAATTCTGGATATGAAAAATCTGGATAAACAAACAGGAACTACAGATGCAAGCATAACCAACAGAAACACTATCATTGGATAACAAGAGAATAAATAGAGTATTTCAGATGTGAAAGATACTGTAGAGGAAATAGATTTATTCTTCAAAGTAAACATTAAATCCAATGAATTCTTAACACAACATGGTCAGAATATCTGGAATACCATGAAAAGACCAAAACTAAGAATAACAGGAGTAGAAGAAGAAGAAAAAGAAGAAGAAGAAGAAGAAGAAGAAGAAGAAGAAGAAGAAGAAGAAGAAGAAGAAGAAGAAGAAGAAGAAGAAGAAGAAATCTAGCTCAAAGGTAAAGAAAATATTCAACAATATCATAGAAGAAAGTTTTTCCAATCTAAAGAAGGATAACCCTATGAATGTACAAGAAGCTTACAGGACATCAAATAGACTGTACCAAAAAAATCTCATTGCCATATAATAATCAAACTACAAGACATACAGAATAAAAAAAGATTATTAAGAACTACAAAGGAAAAGGGTCAAGTAACATATACAGGCAGACCTATTAGAATTATATCAAACTTCTCCAAGGTAACCATGATATCCAGAAGGTCCTAGAAGGATGTGCTACAAAAAATAGAGATCATGGATGCAAGCCCACCCTACTATAACCAGCAAAGCTTTCAATTACCATTGGAGGAGAAAGGAAGATATCCCATGAAAAAAACAGATTTAAACAATAACTATCCACAAATCCAGCTCTACAGATAGTAGTAGAAGGAAAACTCTAATCCAAAAAAGTTAATTGCACCCAGAAAAGCACATGCAAGAAATAACCCTACAACAGCAAACCCCAAATAAAAAAAACACACAAACACTATCATTGAAAAATAACAGGAATTAACAATCACTTGTCATTAATATCTTTCAATATCAATGGACTCAGTTCATTTATAAAAAGACACAGGCTAAGAAAATAGATATAAAGCAGGATCTATCCTTCTGCTGTATACCAGAAACACACCTCAACCTCAAAGACAGACATTATCTCACAGTAAATGGTTGGGAGAATATTTTCCAATCTAATGTAGCTAAGAAACAAGTGGGCATAGCTATCTTGATAGCTAACAAAGTAGACTTCAAACTAAAACCATAAGAATAGCTATAGAAGGATATTTTATACTAATAACAAGAATAATCCATCAAGATGAAGTCAGAATCCTGAACATCTATGCCCCAAATACAAGAGCACCACATATGTAAAAGAAACATATGTAAAAAGATTAAATTGCATGTCAAACCCCACATACTAATAGTAGTAAACATCAATACCCCACTTTCCCAAAGGACAGGGAAACCAGACAAAAACGTAATAGAGAAATAAGAAAACTAACAGATGTAATGAATCAAATAGACTTAACAGACATCTATAGAACGTTCCACCCAAACACAAAAGAGTATATCTTCTTCTCAACACATCATGGAACGTTCTCTAAAAACTGACCACACGCTCAGTAACAAAGCAAACCTGAACAAATACACAATTTGGAGTAACCCCCTGTACCTTATTGAATCACCATGGTTTAAAGTTAAAATTTAACAACAATAATATTTAGTAAAAGTCTAAAAACTTATGGAAATTGAAAGTGTTCTATTGAACCACCCCTAGAACAAGTAAGAAATAACGAAACTAAACACTTCCTAAAATTCAATCAAATGAAGGCATAATGTACTTAAACCTATGGGACACTATGAAAGCAGTGGTAAGGAGAAATTCCATAATACTGAATGCCTATATTAAGAAAGTGGGAAAATCTCAAACTATTGACTTAGCAACACAACTGAACACAGCTTTTTAACAAAAAGAAGCAGACTCACCCAGGATATTAGATGACAGAAGATAATCAAATTGAAGACTGAAATCAAAAAAAAAGAAACAAAAACAAAATACAAAGAATCAATGAAACGAAGAATTGGTTCTATGAGAAAATCAACAAGAGTAATTAACCCTTATGCAAGTAAATCAAAAGGCAGAGAGAGAATATCAAAATTAACAAAATCAGAAATGAAAAGGGGGATATAACAACAGACATGGAGGAAATCCAGATAATCCTTAGGTTATACTATTAAAACCTGTATTTGGTAAAATTGGAAAATGTAAAAAAAAACAGATAATTTTCTGGATAGGTACCACATACCAAAATTAATTCAAGTCCAAGTAAACAACTTAAATAGATCTATAATCTGCAATGAAATAGAAGCAGTCATCAGAAGAATCCCAACCAAGAAAGCCCAAGGTCTAATGGTTTCAGTGAAGAATTCTACCAGAACTTAAAAGAAAAACTAATACCTATACTCCTCAAAGTATTCCATATAATAGAAATAGAAGGAACATTACCAGACTCTTTTTATGAGGTTACATTTACAATGACACTAAAATCACACAAAGGCTATACCAAGAAAGAACAGTCTCAATCATAAATATAGAAGCATAATTTCTCAATAAAACACTGGCAAACCAGTATTTTTAAATCAAGAATACATAAAAAAGATTATCCACCATGATCAAGTCGGCTTCATCAAAGAGATGCAGGGATGGTTCAACATATGAAAATCTGCCAATGCAATCCACTATCAACTGAAAGAAAAGACCACATAATCCTCTCTTTAGATGCCTGAAAAGCATCCAACCACTCCTTCATGATAAAGGTCTTGGAGAGATCAGGGATACAAGAAACATATCTAAACATAATAAAACTATATACAGGAAGCCAACATCACATTAAATGGAGAAAAACTCAAAGCAATCCCACTAAAATCAAGAAAAAGAGAAGGTAGTACACTCTATATATTTCTTCAACATAGTTCTTAAAGTTCTGGCTATAGCAATAAGACAACAAAAGGAGATCAAGGGAATTCAAATTTGAAAGGAAGAAGTCAAACTCTTATTATTTACAGATGACATGATAGGATATATAAGTGACCCCAAAAATTCTACTAGAAAACTCCTACAACTGACAAACACCTTCAATAATGTGGCAGGATACCAGATCAACTCAAAAAATATGTAGCCTTCCTATATACAAATGATAAGGAGGAGATGAGAAAGAAAACAGAGACATGTCATCCTTCAAAATAGCCACAAATAACAAAATATCTTGGGGTTGTAGTTACCAAAGAAGTGAAAGACCTGTTCAGCAAGAACTTTAAGTCTTTAAAGAAAGAAATTGAAGAAGATACCAGAAAATGAAAAGATGTCGCACGGTCTTGGATTGGTAGGATCAACATAATAAAAATAGCAAACCTACCAAAAACAATCTATAGATTCAAGGCAATGGCCGTAAAAATTTCAACAGAATGATTCACAGACCTTTATAGAATAATAATCAACTTTGTGTGAAAAACCAAATAACCCAAAATAGGCCAAGCAATCTTTTATAATAAAGGACCACTGGAAGCATCATCGTCACTGACATCAAGCTCTATTACAAAGCTACAGTAATAAAAGCAGCTTGGTAATGGCATAAAAACAGATAGGTCGACCAATGGAATCAAATCAAAAACCCATATTAACACAGACAACAATGAATACCTGATTTTTGACCAAGAACCTAAAATTTTACAATGGAAAAAAAAGAACTTAAACAAATGATGCTGGCATAACTGAATATCTACATGTATAAGAATGAAAGTAGATCCATAACCATCCCCATGCACAAAACTCAATTTCAAATGGATTAAAGACCTCAATATAAATCTGACCACACTGAAACTGACATAAGTGAAAGTGGAAAGTAGCCTTTAATGCATGGCACAGAAGACCACTTCCTCAATATAACACAAATAGAATAGACATTGAGAGCAACAATAAATACATGGGACCTCCTGAAACTGAGAAGCTTCTGTAAAGCAAAGAACACAGTTGATAAGACAAAAACGCAGCCTAATGAATGGGAAAAGACCTTCACCAGCCACATATCACACAGAGGACTGACATCTGAAACATATAAAGAACTCAACAAATTAGACATCAAAATTCTAAATAATCCAATTTTAAAATTAGGTAGAGAACAAAACATGGAGCAGTCACCAGAAGAAATGGCCAAAAGATACTTAAGGTAATGTTCAACATCCATAGCCATCAGTAAAATGCAAATCAAATGATAGCTAATGTTGGAGAGGATGTGGAGTAAGGGGAACGCTTCTCCATTTTTGATGGAAAAGCAAACTTGTACAACCACTCTGGAAATCAGTATGATGGTTTCTCAGAAAATTGTGAATCAGCTTCCTTCAGGACCCAGAAATACCACTCTTGGAAAGAAAGCCAAACGGTGCTCAGTCAAACTACTAGGACATTTGTTCAACTATATTCACAGAAGCATTATATGTAATAGCCAGAAACTGAAAGAAAACTAGATTTCCCTCAACCTAAGAATGGTTGAAGAAATATGGCACATTTACACATTGGAATATTCAGTGGTAACAAAAACAATGACATCTTGAAATTTTCATGCAAATAGTTGAAACTGGCAAAACCACCCTGAGTGAAGTAAACTAGACACAAAAAAATGAGCATGGTGTGTACTCACTCATAAGTAGTTACACAGGATATTGTGCCTGTAGTTTATTATCCTAGAGAAGTTAAGTCACAGGTTAGCCCTTAAAAAATATATAGATCCACCTGGAAAAGGGAAATAGACAGACCACCTGTCAAAATTGGAACTGTAGGGGTGATAAGAGAAGAGAGGGTTGAAGGGAAAAAGAAGGGAGGAAGAAAAGAGGGGAAAGAACTTAAGAGAATGGAATAGTTGAGATGGAGAAAGGACAGATATGAGAGCAAGGAAAGAGATAATTTGGTTGAGATAGTCAATATATGGCTAGCAAGAAATTTGGCACTAGATAAATTCCCAGGAATCCACAAGGATAACACCAACTATGAGCGTAAGCAATAGAGGAGACAGTGCCTGAACTGACCTTGCCCTGTTATCAGATAAATAAATATCTTAAATTTCACCATAGAAGCTTCTTCCAGAAACTGATGAAAAGAGAGGCAGAGACTGCAGTGGAGCACTGGACTGTGTTCCCAAAGTACAGCTGAAGAGTGGGAGGAGTGTGAATATGAGCAAAGGGGTCAAGACCATGAAGGAGTGTAACATTGGTGTCTGTTTGTTGGGGTTTCTGTCCTGCCCAGTTCCCACAACTGGCAAGTCCCAAAGAAAATCACACAGAATTCTCCATAAGATATAAATTGATTGGTCCATTAGCTCAGCTTTGTATTAGCTCTTATAATTTATATTAATCCATTATTCTTATCTATGTTAGCCAAATGGGTTGGTACCTTTCTCAATGGGTCAGGTCACATCCTGCTGTGGGAGTTCCTTCAGCTCCTTCAGCCAATCGCCGCTGAGTTACCAGCCCATTGGGGCGTGGTCTCTCTCCCTTTAAAAAAAGCAGCGGCTGTCCTCCACTCTGTCTTTGTCTTCCGGCTCCGTTTCCGGCCCCTGGACTCCTTTCCTGTTCGTGCGGAGGGGCTGTTGTCTGGGACGGTAATCTGTAAGTTTTTTCCCCTTTGAATAAATAACCATTCTATTAATCATAATTCCAAACTGGTGTGGGATTGTCTGTGACTTACGCCTTCATCTGGCGCCCCACGTTTGGTTGTAGAACCCTCCCTTCCCCCCCACTCAACTGCTTGCTACCAGCTCGGCTAGTCACGAGACCTCCCTCAGCTGCGGCCTGTGCCCTCCCAATAAAGTTTGTCCTTGGGTTTAGGGACATCATTTAGGGGTTGGTTATAATTAGTATACGGTTGAGGGTTGGGGGAGTAATTTTATAAGCACAGGAATCTTCAAAAAAAAAAGGGATAATTGGATTATGGGATAAATAGATTTGTACTTGTGAGTTATTGCTTTTAGACAAACATATTGGTATCCATTCTTATATATTGATACAAAGTTAAATTATGTTGACTATTTTATGCATGCATGCTTCATGCTTCTACCTCTGTTTAAAACATTTTTATGTATTTGTATATATATATATTATATTGATATATGTATATTTACCATATTACATTGTACACTTCTACCTCTGATTAAGATACTTATATATTGTTTATGTATTGATATATATATTTACCATATTGCAATGTATACTTGCACATTGTTTATATTTGGAGGTCACATTGTCCTTATTTATTGCACAGTTGTTTATTATCTCAGTCTTTAAGTTAGATAGATATTGAGAATTATATAGATCAACAGTCATCTAAGTTTGTCATTTATAATTAGACTAATCAGGTTCTTTAGATACATAGAGATTATATTCAGTATAGATAGATAATCTTCAACCTCTTCAAAGAGCTGTAGAAAATGGCCTTTAATCTAATTCAGAGTTCTATGGTAGGGAGACACAATCACTCCTGGCAACACTGATCTATGCCCGAGAGAATGTTGAGCACCAAAGACACTCCACCTGGAGCCTTTCTTCTTGGCAGAACTGGCCTTTGGGTAAAGAAATGCTCATACCTCAACTACTGACAAAGTTACAGAATATCCGTAAATGGATAAAACAAGACTGTCATATCCTGCCAAGACAGGGTAAGATAGTTTTGAAGTTTCTTGCCTTTGAAAATGGTATGTCAGTTACATCAGGCCTTAGCCAAAGTTGGTTGCTTCAACGCTACAAATGTGACTTTGGGTGTTTGTCCAGGTAGCCAGTTGTCTCTGCGATTTGTTACATGTTCTGGAAGTTGTTTGATTGCACTTCCTAATTACTCAGATAACATTACTTCCCTTCTCAGATCTTCGATGGGATTGAAGATTATATAAATGTAGTTACTTTCCTTTCATGACTTGGCCAAGTTATTTGTTATACAAGACTTAAGCTAGTTAGAATAGGATATTTGTATTTATTGTATATAATTTCGTAGGTTTGTACTTATTGTATATAATTGCGTAGTAGGCTTAGAACTCTCTTACTTAAACAAAAGGGGGAGATGCTGTGGGAGTTCCTTCAGCTCCTTCAGCCAATCGCCGCTGAGTTACCAGCCCATTGGGGCGTGGTCTCTCTCCCTTTAAAAAAAGCAGCGGCTGTCCTCCACTCTGTCTTTGTCTTCCGGCTCCGTTTCCGGCCCCTGGACTCCTTTCCTGTTCGCGCGGAGGGGCTGTTGTCTGGGACGGTAATCTGTAAGTTTTTTCCCCTTTGAATAAATAACCATTCTATTAATCATAATTCCAAACTGGTGTGGGATTGTCTGTGACTTACGCCTTCAACATCCTGCTTCTTCAGTATCTGGACAGAACTGGGGAGGAAGCTTCCTTCTTCTCAGAATACTTTTGTTCTCATTGCCCCACCTCTACTTCCTGTCTGGTTGTCCCACCTATACTTGCTGCCTGTCTACTGCTCAATCAGCATTTATTTAAAACATAATTGACAGAATATATAATTGTCCTGCACCAAATGAACATTCACAAAAACAGTTTACCTGAGCTAATTGAACTCACCAACTCCAGCTGGACAGGGAAGGAATTAGCATAGGACTAAGTAGTCCCTCTGAATGTGCAGGACAGAAGTATGGCTGGGGCAGACTGCAGGGCCACTGGCAGTGGTACCAGGATTTATCCCTACTGCTTGTACTGGATTGTGGGGAACCTATTATCTTTGGATGGATACCTTGTTCAGCCTAGATAGAGTAGGGTGGACCTTGTACCTTCTCCAAAGTAATATGCTTTACCCTCTCTAAGGAGTGGATGGGGGTCAGTTATGTGGATAGGTGGAGGGATTAAGAGGCATGGAGGGAGTGGAAACTGGAATTGGTATGTAAAATGAAAAATGGTGGTTTGTTTTCTTTTTAAAAAAGAAAAGAAATTATAAAAAAATAATAACAAAAATAAAAATTATCACATCTTTTATATTGTTGTGCTCTTCAGAACAGCCTGCATGGTCTCTCTGTATATATTTCTTCACAGTGTAATCAGAGTTGAACTGGGATATGGAGGAAAGTCATAAGTGTAGGAGACGATGAACCAGATTCTACAAATCGATGAGTTTCTGCCACGTACCATATGAACCTGAGTATTCCCAGAGATAGGAACTGCACACCCATACTCATCACTGTTGACACCCGTGATGCTGGGGACAGGGTGAAAATCCTCAGAGGCCAACAACTCCAAGCAGTGTCTGGGTAAGAACACCCCATCTACAATGCCAGGGATGGTCCTGAAGACCTGAGGGTATTAAAGGTCAATACTGAAGGTCAATCTCATAGGTATTCCTGTTCAGGCCACTCAAGTTACTCACACTATTTCCCCAATTTTCTAAATTTATCTCAGGATGCTTATTCACCTCTCACCCCCACTCTAAAAGAGATCCTTTGTCTAGACTAGCCTATCTTGCTGTTTAGTTTGCAACCAGAACAAAAAGACATGAAGATGTGATATAGGTGTGTCTTGTGTATATGTGTTACTTTCATTGCTTAAATAAAGAGACTGCCTTGGCCTTTGATAGGACAACAGCTTAGATAGGCAGAGTAGACAGAACAGGATGCTGAGAGAAAGAAGCAGAGTCATGCAGACATCATGGCTCTTCTCTCCGAGATTGACACTGGTTAAACTCATGCTGGTAAGCCACAGTAAAGTGGTGATACAGATTATTAGAAATGGGTTAATAAATATGTAAGAGTTAGCCAATAAGAGGTTAGAACTAATGGACCAGGCAGTGTTTAAAAGAATACAGTTTTCTGTGTAATTATTTTCAGTAAAGCTTAGCTCTAACTTCTTATTGGCTAACTTTTACATCTTAATTTATCCCTTTTCCATTATTTTATATTTTACCACAAGGCTCGTGTCCTACCTGCGATGTTTCAGCATGACATCCTGTCAGTGACTCCATGGCTGCTCTCTAACTCTGCCTCCTTTTTCTGAGCATTCAGTTTAGTTTTCCCAGCATAGCTCTGCTCTATCCTATCAGGACAAGACAGTTTCTTTATTAACCAATGGTATTCATAACATACTGAAGGAATCCCACATCACCTCCCCATTTCTGTTTAAATAAAATAGAAGGTTTTAATTTTAACATAGTAAAATTACATAAAACAGTTATCAAGCAAGAATTACAGTTACAATACTTCTACCTATTTTATCTTTTGTCATAACTAAGTAAAACTATATTATTGCTCTCTACTCTTCAACTGTATCAAAGAGTTTACCTAAGTAAACAGGAAATTCTTTGCCAGCAACTAAACTCTAGAATTAACAGAGACATTTTGCTGCCTAGACAGTCACCCAATGTTCTTCTTTATTATTGGGGCACCCATCTTCAGCCTACAGGCCCATAGTATCCATTAGACTCTTTCATGAAGTAGAAAATTTCAAAGACAGTTCTGCCCATATTGGCAGATTGTCAGTCACATTTGTCTGTGTCATGCACATTGTATAGCATTCTTTCATGAAGCAGGAACGCTGAAGAATCGTCTCACCTTTAGGCAAGTTTAACAGTCATTTCTCTGTGGATCCAGCATGTCCATTTCACACAGCATACCATCAAGGAGTCCAGGCAAGAACAGCTTTTTGCCCAAATAGCTAACAAACTCTACAAGCAGCCTCTTCAGTGCCCATCATCCTCTTGATTATATTGATGCTGCCAAAAGCAGATGTGTCTCACTGTCACAAAAAGTCCTCACTTTTTAAACATTTTAAATCTCTTATTCTGTTAGTCTTTGCGAGGTTTCACAAATAACTATCCATCTGAAATATATCTCTGCACATCAAGAAAACATAACTAACATGACAACAAGCTTGACTATTATAGATGACTATCTATTAACCTATATTTCTTAATTATAAATTAAATTTTAAATGAGCTGGACAAACACAATATCATGATCAAGATTAAAAACACATATACACAGCATAGCAAAATTGTTCTTAAATATGTGTAAATAAATCAAAATCCATACCAATGCACATCTCTATAACATATACCCCTTTAAATGTAAGCAAACATTTATAAACAGTATTTGGAAATTTAGGTGTAGTTCCCTCCAAACTACTCCCTGATGTTTATTGGGTGAAGTAATTTTGGGGGTATTCACAGTAACCTTTTGGGGGATCTTGATCCATCAAATGATGTTAGTCTGGAAGGAATTCACAATTTTGATTTGTGGAAAAAAGAAACAATAATCTCTTTTCCAAAGCAACAAATCATGAGACTCAAATTTTGAAGTCAAGATACCTTTAGAGTATATACTCTGGTTTAGTTTAACAGTCTGTGCAATTAAATATCTCTCTGTACTTAGCGCTTTCACAGTCAAAATATTCAAAGAAAACACAATAGTATACATAATCCTGACTAGCTGTGAATTTTCCATCTTTACTTGACTTATTTTTCTTTATTTTTAATCTATAACTGTCTGCACTCTGTGTCTTTTTTTGTTTTGTTTTTTGTTTTTTTTAATTTTTTTTAAAGTTTATTAAATTATAAAAGTTTCCATTTCTGCCCCTCCTCCCAACACCCTCCCACTTCCCCCACTCCCTCTCCTCCTCCCTCTCCATCCCTAAGAGTAGTCAGGCGAGAGATGGAGGCGGAGACCCACATCGAAACACTGGACCTAGCTCCCTAGGTCCAAAGGAGAGGCAGAAGGAAGGAGAACGTGAACAAAGAAGGCAAGAGCAGAGGAAACCTTCATCCGACGTTGGATGGCGATACAGACGGAGACCCATATTGGTACACTCTGTATCTTTAAAGACTTCGTTTTATTTTTTTAAAAACGATTTACTTCTTTTTCAATTCTTTATATTCATTTTCTTCTCTCTCCCAAGTCTATGTACATTTATCCAATACCATGACCCATTTAGAGATCTTTTTAAATCTGAATCTGTCTTTATTGTGTATCTGTAATCATTTTATGTCCAGAAGTGCTTCTTAAAATGCTATGCTAAGTGCTTCATAAAAAACCTAAGTGGCAGCATTGCTTGGATATATAAGACCCTGTCTGCTTGCTACAGTTTTCTTACTCTGGTATCTAGCATGGTGTAAGTGAATGTTGGGAGATCTCCACTGCATAATATAGTGTGTTTATCTCTTCAAACATCCTGTTCTACTGGGCATTTTTACCTGTGGATTGTCAAGAATATGACCACTCCCTAATCTGTCCTGTCTAATAATGTGAGGGAGATAAAAAAGATGTTTTAAACTATAATCATTCACTTGAAAAATGGAATCCACCTGTTTTGACCCTTATCCTACCTGGAAGATTCTGTCGGACTATAAAAGCTGTAAAACAGCATAAAATAAGAAAGAGAGAATAAAGAAGAGAAAGAATAAAGAAGAAAATCACCAAGAGAGTTTGTGAATGCCTTTTTCCCAGATAGAAAAGTTTTATCTCACTTGCTCCATGGACTCCTGTGCTGCTGGAAGCTGGTACTCCAGACAGCAGTGCATGTTTGTCTCCAGTTTGTCTCTGAGAAATAGTAGGAACAGAGATCACAGAGTCCTTCTTCTGCTCACCCCCATTTCCTTGATTAGCCCTATACTTCTGATGAAGCCCAACACACCCAGTCAGTACTGGATAGTGGCCATTACCACATCCTCAATAACTGACAGCATGGATCCATCATATGTGGAAGCATGCCCCAAAGAAGCCAACCTCTATGGACCCATACCATCACCTGGAAAAGTCAATATAAATGCCAACAGACTCCTACACAACACAAGTTCCAATGATTGCTTCACTAGACAAAACCTCTAAAATGTAAGCCAGCTAACTAAAGGTTTTTCCTTTATCAAAAAGTCTTCAAGTGAATAGAAATATAAGAAGTAAATTTTTACCTTATACTGCATTCCAAGAAAAAAGTATAATTTTTTGGCAACTTAATCTATTTTTTCTAAGCTGATGAACACATATGTGTAAAACTTTTTATATTTAGTTATGATGTTAGTGTTATCAAGAACACTGATATATCCTCACATAATTATTTTATTTTTCTCAATTTCATTGATCAGAGTAACTGATATTTTATCAATTTCATTCAAAATTTAATTAAAATACTGCAAAGATACCACTTTTGATTTAATTGAATAATAATCATTAATTTTTGTGTTTATATTGTTAACACCAACAATGAGCCTTTTGCCAAATACTGCCATAATTGTTTCTGTTAAACTTTTCTCAGATAAAATTAACTTCTATGTCTGTAGGTTTTGATGAAATAAAACATCATCTGTAGTTTAAGGTCTTCAGTCACCTTAAGATATTAAGAGAAAACAGATTTTCATAAGTTGAACCATAATTTTATCTCTAGGACGAAGCCTATTTTATCATGGTGAATGATTTTTCTGATCTCTTCTTGAATCTGGTTTGCCAGTATTTTACTGAGTATTTTTGCATCAATGTTCATGAGTGAGATTGGTCTGTAATTCTTTTTCTTAGTAATGACTATGTGTGATTTGGGCATCATGGTAATTGTAGCCTCATAGAAAGAGTTGGGCAATGATCCTTCTGTTTCTATTATGTGGGATAATTTGAGAAGCATTGGTATTACTTCTTTGAAAATCTTGTAGAATTCTGTGCTGAAATCATCTGGTTCTGGGCTTTTTTCGGTTAGTAGACTTTTGATGATAGTTTTTTATTTCTTTAGTATTTATAGGTCTACATAATTTGCTAATCTGATCTTGCTTTGATTTTGTTAATTGATATTTATCTTGAAAATTTCCCATTTCCTTTAAGTTTTCCAATCTTGTGGCATATAGGTTTTTGAACATGACCTGATGATTCTTTGGTTTTCCTCTGTGTCTTTTGTTATGTCCCTTTTATATTTCTGACATTATCATTTCGGATATTCTGTCTACTTTCTATTTAGTATGGATAAAAGCTTGTCTGTTTTGTTGAATTTCTCGAAGAACCAACTCTTGGTCTCATTGATTCTTTGTACTGATTTCTTTGTTTCTATTTCATTGATTTAAGCACCCAATTTGATTATTTCCTGTCATCTAGTCCTAAGAGAGATGCACATGGGTCTAATCTAAATGAGAAGTAGAAAAAGACAAGATCTCCTGAGTAAATTGCGAGCATGGGATTCATAGAATGAGGTGGATAGGAAGGGGAGAGAAAGGGAGGAAAGCAGAGAAAAATATATAGCTCAATAAAAACAATTTTTAAAAAATAGAAAAATGCTAAAATTCTGCTTCCAGATACATTTAGAACTCATCAGCTCCAAATATCAACTATGTCAGTGCTTCCCTGGATACTCAACCAACATAACCTGCCAAATAGATTATATATGTATATATACATATACATATATTTGAGCCACTTCTTCAAAATAAACACATACTCCACACGTTTGTTTCTGTCTCTGAGAATTCCTAACATATGATTCTCGTATTCTATTAGTATATTTTCTATTTCATTGATTTCTCAATTTACCTACCAGAATTTTTTTCCTTTGGCTTATTTTGTAGAAGGCCGCAGGCACACTCTCCACCATAGATGGCGCTGCACTGCCAGGTGAACTAGAAAGCTCACACGTGTTGGTATTTTTCCACTACTGTCCCCGCCTACTCCCGAGGCATTCACCTGGGATTATGGACAATTGACCAATCCAAGAGTGACACGTCCGAAGCAGGGTCTGTTTCCTATATAAGGGATGGGTTCCATCTTATCTGGGTCTCCGCCATGTTGGCTGATGCTCGCTCTCCCAAGGGGCATTAAAGCTATTTCTGCAGTAGGATCCTGTGTCCCGCGTGGTTCTTGCAGGCGAGGCCGAGCGCGGGGCATCTGGTGCGATACCCGGGAAGAAGAAGAACTTTGCACCAACGGAGACCCCTTGGACACAAGGAGGATTCAGAACTGCAGGCATGCATGCTCAGAGAAGTACGCTCTAAAGTCCAGAGAGCATATCAGAAACTGAGCAGCAGTGGGAGGTTGTGCGCACCCCCAGATAAGTTAAAAAGGACCCCCCAGTGATTCTAAGAAAGTAAAAATGGGGGAGAAGGCTGATTTACGAGGTCAAAAGCTTTATGTTATGTTGTTCATGTTGTCTTTTGTGTACCGGATAGGAGAAAGATATTTAAATTTAGAAACTGCTAAGGATATGATGTTTTGGAAAAGAGGTTCTGTTTTCGCCTCCACGGAGGATGGGAGCCTAAGTATGTGCTTGAGATCCACATGGTTTGAATCACCGAGACCTCCTGAAATGTTGTAGTGTATACCCCTAAAATTCAGCGGCCCAATACAGCAGGAAGCAGCCAAAGAGACTAACGGCGCCCAAATTCCCTAAAAGATTAAATGAGGTCCTTTCAGTTATTGCAGAGCAGCAAGCCTGCTTCTCTGAGTTCCGCTTTGCTCTGTACACCGGTTTGGGCTTGGAGTAGGTGCAGCTGGGGCTGGAGGGCAGCTGGAGCGGAGCTTTGCTCTATGGCTATGGTGGGAGGCACATTGCGCCGGCTCAGTTGGTGCCTGGCCTGGAGGGTGTCATGGTGGTGCCGGGAATGAGAGCAGTGCCACAGGCAGCCGGGCCAGAGGGCTTACAATGTACCTGGGACTGTGAGGGTCTCTGAGGCTAAAATGCCTCTGGTTCCATTTGGCTATCCTAAAGGATGCTGACTTCAGGCAGGGCTGGTCGTAATTATCATAATAAAAGCGCAATTAAGGTTTAGACACAGTAAACAGGCAGTACCATATTACATCTACATAGTGCGACTTAAGTTTTTAAGAACTGCTTAGCATTTTAAGAACTCAAGTCCTCCTGAAAGATTGCTGTGTATACGCTTGGCTTGTCTGGTGTTTCAGGATCCGCAGGGAGGTGGATGCAAAGGGCCCTTGGATTTTGGGGTGATTGGGTCGTTGGCTGGATCTGTGAGAGTTTACAGCCGCTTTTGCTGTGGCACAGGTGTTGAGAGTTGGCTAGTAGGAAAGCGGCCCTGGTCGCCGCCTCTCCCATAGGCCCCTTGAGCCGCAGCGGCTCTGGCGCGGACCTTGAGATGTTGCCGTCTGTGCTGCCTCGGTCTGGGTGTCGGCTCCTGCCACACTCCCCCACCAACACAGCCATGGAGGACTGGGCTGGCCCCGCAGGGAAGGCGGGGGCGCCTGGGGGTGGAGCCGCCACTTTCTGGCCTGGGACACGGGGGGATCGGAGCAGCGAGCAGGCCCAGGGCCGCACACAGCCCTTGGATGGCGGGCGGGCTCTGGAGCCCGAGGCCACCATACCGGCAAAAAATACGGGAGCCAATAAATCTTAAATCTAATATCAACAAACAGGGCCTGGGTTTTTCCTAGGCACCACTGGGGCAACACGGCCTATATCATGAAAAACAGAGACCCTCAATCAGTTATCTACCACAGTGGCTACAGCCCTGGATCAACAGGTTACCATAGA
Organism: Myodes glareolus; assembly: GCF_982192425.1. NCBI lineage: Eukaryota > Metazoa > Chordata > Mammalia > Rodentia > Cricetidae > Myodes > Myodes glareolus. Next base: position 67,319,565 of record NC_142035.1, on the reverse strand, counting down.
TACATCTATTAGAGGTAAAATAAAAAACAGGTGGATATCTTATGACAGCTTGCCCAATTGGACTGTGAATGGAAAACTCCAGCCTTATGTGTGACTAATGTACCATATAAAAACTTTATAAAGGTGGCTAACTTGTCCCGAAAATTGTCTTTGTATCTTGCAGGAGAATTTTGATGATTTGCTGTCCTCCTTGAGATGGTCCATCGTGACAATCAACTCCACGCGAGTGGACATAAGCCTGGCCGAAAAATTCCAGTCCTGGATTGTGTCCTTCATCTCCTACTTCAAAGAATGGGTGGGGGTTGAAATGTCTGGAACAGTCCTATGCTATGGAATAGTGTTTCTCCTCTGGATGGTCTGCTGACTCAAATCCCAAAGTCTTAGGGACAAAGTGGTTTTTGCACAGCGCTGGCTGCCCTGGAACAGGGAGCTTCTTCTGATATGTGGTTATCTATGTTAAAGCAGTAAGGTTTAAGCCAACCAGCTCCTGCACCCCTAGGACTGTGGTCCATGGCACAGGGTGGAGTGCTTGGCTTAGCTAGCCCTAAAGGTTGTGGAGCTGAAGAGCATCGCACAGAAAATGGCCCTCTCTGAGAGATAAGTCGCTCTACATAAGGGTTTCCTGCCATATATTCCCCTTTCCCAAAAAAATGGCAGAGGGCAGGCCGGATAGGTTCCAGGTGTCATAAACCTAGGGGCAGATTCGTGTAAGCCCATTTTAATGTTTCTATTTTGGGAAGTGCGACCTCTATCTTTACCTTCCGAGGGAGTTGCCTTTCTGCAAAGAAGTAAAATTAGGGGGAGATGTAGAAGGCCGCAGCCACACTCTCCACCATAGATGGCGCTACACTGCCAGGTGAGCTAGAAAGCTCACACGTGTTGGTATTTTTCCACTACTGTCCCCGCCTACTCCCGAGGCATTCACCTGGGATTATGGACAATTGACCAATCCAAGAGTGACACGTCCGAAGCAGGGTCTGTTTCCTATATAAGGGATGGGTTCCATCTTATCTGGGTCTCCGCCATGTTGGCTGATGCTCGCTCTCCCAAGGGGCATTAAAACTATTTCTACAGTAGGATCCTGTGTCCCGCGTGGTTCTTGCAGGCGAGGCCGAGCGCGGGGCATTATTTGAATTTTCATTACTTCTAGTTCATTTTTACCTCTCTATTAAAGTATAATTAGCAAAATAAAATAAGATTAAGAACAATTTTAATACATATGTTCTCTATAAAGAGTCTCCATAATAAAGACAATGAACATCTCTGTGATTATTTTTGATGTTACCAGTCAGTGAAGAATACTTTAGTCCTCCCCTGTAAGCAATTTTGGAATATTCAATATTGTTCACTATTCTGAAAATTGGCTATCTTTAAGTGATACTTACCATAACAAACTCTGCCAAGCCCCAGTTCACCTGCCCAGAATGTCAAGAGAACTGGCTCTTGCTCTTCTTCAGTATTATTCCAAGTAACACTAACCTAAGAGTCTTGCCCCCACACAAAACATAATAAGAGACCTGCCTATGTCATTTCATAATATCCTGCCCCAGGACCATCACTGCTAAGCCATGATGTATTAATGTACTTTATGCCCCTGAATAAATAAAAACATAAAGTATAACCATTGTTAGTTTGTGAAGAAATGACTTTTTTTCTTTTATAATTTATCCTAACCACTAGATTAGTCTTTTGCTAGATAAATTTGATAAAGCAAAAGTCATTTGTCAAAAAAAATTGACCAATTTGGGACATTTGGTACTGTACAGAGTTATACTCAAACAAAATTTAATAAGATGTTATCCACAAATATAAACACATGAGTTTGCTCAGTAAATATAAGATTTATTAAAGACATGGAAGTGTAGTTTAATGGCATTCCTGTATACAAAGAGCATCCATTTTTGTATTTAAGATGAGGTTGGTCAGCAAAATGCTATATTTTCTATATCCTGATATATATATATATATATATATATATATATATATATATATATATATATGCATGTGTGTGTGTGAGTGTGTGTGTGTAAAAAATTTCATTTCCTGATTTAAAATCTGTTTTATACAGTTAGTCACATTATTTGAAGTAATTAGTTTATAATTTCAGGGTTTGGGGATTTCCTTTGGGACCTAGGTGGTTGCGAATGAACTTTTTCATAGCATTTTTCATCTCTTTATTTCTCAGTGTATAAATAGCTGGATTTAGTAGAGGAGTAAAAACAGAGTAAAATACAGCAAGAAACTTATCCAACCAGATAATATTGAGTGGCCACACATAAATGAAAAGACAAGGCACAAAGAAGATCATCACCACTGTGATGTGGGCACTGCACGTGGACAGAGCTTTAGATGCACCAGATTTGGAGCTCTGGTGAACAGTGATAATGATGTATGTGTAGGAAACGAGCAAGAGAATGAAGCAGGCTATAGCTATAACTCCACAGTCAGCATTCATCAGAATATCCAAATCGTGGGAATCCACACAAGCTAGCTTGATCACCAATGGCATGTCACAGAAAAAGCTATCTATTTCCCTGGGACCACAAAAAGGCAGCTCCACAATCACTACCAGGTGACTCACGGCATGAATAAAACCAGTAGTCCATGAAACCAACACCAGTCCAGAGCATCTTCTCAGGTTCATAATGGTGAAATAATGGAGTGGTTTGCAGATGGCCACATAACGGTCATAAGCCATTGCTACCAAAAGCACCATCTCTCCACCAGCAATGCAATGAGCAAAGAAGACTTGGGACATGCAGCCTGCAAAGGAAATGGTCTTGTTTTCCCTGAGAAAGTCTGATATCATCTTTGGAGTGGTGACTGAGGAAAGCCACATATCAACAAAGGACAGGTTGGCCAACAAGAAGTACATGGGGGAATGTAGATGGGGGTCAGTAGTAATTAAGACCATGATGACAATATTTCCAGATACAATAAAAAGATAAAGTACTAAAAACATTACGAAGAGTAAAGCCTGAACACTCTGTGAGTGGGCAAGTCCCCAAAGTATAAATTCTGACACCACAGACTGATTGCCTCGATCCATTTTACCCAGTGTGTCATAAGAAATGACCTGCAATGAAAGAAAGATTATGAATTAGTCATAAAAGAAGTCTACTTCCTTTGTCATGCACTTCGAATCTTACTTGAATAGAAATGCATAAATGACCTAGTGTGCAGAGAGTAACATCTCACAGAGAGACACTTAGGATGTGACTCCTATACAGCTGCACTCTCATGAAATTCCTGTAGAAGAAAGCAGCGATGAAACAGGACAGATACGTAAAATCCAAAAACAAATAAACAAACAAACATGTGTGTGCGTGTGTGTGTTTTAATGTCTAAGTTTATCACTAGCCATCAGACATTCCACAATGAAAATAAGGATTAAATTTGGAAACTGATGGGAAGATAGACTGAATATCAGTGAAAATGGTCTGATAGATCACTGCCATTCTCAACACCATGCATAATGATTTCATTGGATGTCACCATTTTTTTCTGTGACATTGATAAATTAAAATTTTAACTTAAAGATATAATATAAATGATGAGAATACCTCAGTAAAGATGAATACAGAACAGAATGCCATATAAGAAATACATAGGTATCAGATTGAAATATACAAACCATGTTAACACTTATCATTAAAAATGTATAGTACAGAATTTATTTACTCAAATAAACTGATTAACAAAACACCCCTGCAAATACCTGTAGACATATATTGACCAAAGAACATGCCAAAGCATATTCAGACCTATCTCTAAAAATCACTGTTAGTTCAGTGTTAGTGGTAGAAAATAATGATTTTAAAAAAACAGAATTAAAGACAAAGTGCTTTCTCTAAAAAAAAAAATACCAAATCTAATCTTGAGAACCCTTAGATTTTGAAAAATTATAATTTCCTCACATGAATAAGATATCATCAGTATGTTTTCTCATCCTGCCATTTATCTACTGATCATCTCTGTTTTGAAGATCAGAATAAATTACATAAACATGTAAGCAAAGTTGTCCTTTGGCTATCAGCCTTAGATGAGTATGACATTATATTTTCAGTGAGAATCAATTATTCACATCAAAGCACAAAAAATTGCTTATACTGACCTAATGGACAATATTCAGGACAGATGGTGGATAAAAATGCCCAATTTCTGTTTCCTTCGGTAACTCTCTTGATGCTTTTCAACTTAAGGGTCTTATTTTATTTTTTCCTAGAACAGGTGGAAAATGAAACAGTTGATGACACAATCATAATTGCTTCATATTACTATTTTCTAAGCACTGAGAAGGGTGGAGTAGGTTGAAACAAAAGAAAGTTTTGAAGACACCAGGTAACACATCCATCTGCTATAGCAGCATGATTGTAGAAAAGTAAATGCACGTACCTTACAAAGATTTAGCAAATATTTTTTAAAAATGATGATTATACAGCATAGAATTTGTGTTCCTTGATTTTTTTTTAAATTATTTCACATATCAAGAAATTTGAGGCCAACATGAACTTTTGGAGGTTTCACATTTTTTTTATTTTTTAAGATTATAATATAATTACAATATTTCTACCTTAATTTCTTCCCTCAAAATTCTCTCATATACTTACTGTGCCTTGTTGTCTGTCAAATCCATAATGAGAACAAGGCCCTCAAAATCAACTAAACTAATCTTGTATGAACTAAGAGTGACTAAACCAACAGGCATGTGGCCTACTTGGGTCTATGCCATGTTTACTCCATATGCTATAGCTTTCAGTTTAGTACTTTGAAGAGACTCCTGTTTCTGTAAATCAGTGGGTCTTTGATTCCTGTGACTTCTCTTTTTGAATTTTCTGTTGGTTTTTGTTGTTCAACAATGATATGAATTTTGTTTTATCTTACTGTATTTTATTTCATGACGTTTTGTTGTTATCTCTCAGAAGCCTGTTTTTTTCTAGTGGGAGACATCAAGCAAATAGATCCAGATGAGAGAGGAGGTGCAGAGGAACTGTGAGGAGTCGAGGGAGGGAAAACTGTATTCAGACTATATCATGTGAGAAGAGAATCTATGTTTAATAAAAGGGAAATAGAAAAATTTATTTCCTCTGCTTTCATTGTTTATATCTACACGCTATTCTGTCTGTGTAATGTTACTTGTAAATATATTTTCAGAGCTGACCATTAGTGTTGGATAGCCAGTTGATGTGCCCTTTCCTGGATTATCCTTCTCCCACTCCCAGAATTCCTTATCAGGCTGCAGTTCTTTGCCTAGGATTGAGGACTCCATGCTTTCTCCATCCACTCTAGCATGTCTATTGCCATTGAATGTGTTGAACTCAGTTTTGAAAATCATGATAGAACTGTGCCACGCATAAAATATTTGACAAAGAGAGAACATGTATTTGTTTCAGACTGTCCTTTCTGAGCTCGGCTGCAAAGTAGAACCAAGTTTCAATTGAGTAATACCTCTTAAATTTTCTCTTCCAGAATTATGGATGCATCAGATCTGTGTAATGTAAAGTATCTTACAACTACTCTCTGATATTCAGGAACAACCATGCTTTAAAAGACCTGCTTTAATGATGCTGCTCTGACCCTTTTGTTTCCACGTGATAATTGAGAAGCTAGGAAAAATGGTGCAAAATAGTACAGAAGCTTAAAAAATGCTACACATGCAATTTAGTAATGTATTATGAACATAGAGAATAAAATGTAAAAACAGAAATTATTAAGTCTTTCTAGTATTCAGAATAGAATGTTTCCTAAAATCATATTTCCTAGTGTATTTTGAAACAATATTGCTTATAAAGTTACCGCCAATGATTTTAATGTTCATCTGAACTCTTTGTTTAAGACATGCATGTTTACATACATGTTTGTACATGTATTTATATCTGAAAATGTTTATATATTTGTACATGCATGCCTTTTATATTCACATATAATTATAGATACACATATGTGTATGTTTATAGAGAGAGATATTGAAAATAACCTTTTCTAAAATAATTGTTTCTTATACTTTTTCTAAGTTGTCATATACTTATTCTGTATCTATGAAACATGAAAATTAAAAGGCAAATTCAACATTCAAATTGATTTTAGGAACATAACAACCACTTCACCCTTCTCATCTCTTGCCTAGGATCTATAGCTATTTTCAAAGACCTCATGAAATAAACTAATCTATTGAAGCATCTCTGTAATTCTTGCATCTCACATAGTAGCAGTTCTCCTAGAAAATCTAATGTCGGCCTATACATAATAAACATAAAAATTTAATGAAGAGAAACAATCTGAATAATCTTTCTTTGAATCCAGAAGTAAACTAATAATTTTCTTTCGTTTTTCAAGTTTTCTGTATTGATTGCCCTTCTATTAAAGTGCTAAACTTTGTAATATTCTCAGTGTTCATATTTCTATGAATATTTCTAGTTGTAGTCATAATACACGATGTAAGAGATACCATGTGATAGACACTTAAGACTGAAATGTGGTTTTTTTTTACTAGTTTTTAACAGATTGCTTTGCTAGCAGATTGATTGTTTCCATACTGTTCTTATTTTTGGTTTGGTGTTTGGTTGTATGTATATTTTACTTTTTAATATCCTTTTAATTGAAAGAGAATTTTATCATTTTACGCCTCCCCTTTTCTTCCTCAAACCACAATCAAATACCCTTAAGAAGATAACTTCTTTTCCCTTGCTTCTTATTGCCACATATCTGTGTGTATGTATGTGTGTATGTATGTATGTATGTATTTTGTATGTATTATGTGTGTATGTATGTGCATTCACAAATGCACATGAATTCAATTTGCTGAAAACATTTTTGTTGTGGCATTTGGTGTCAGTAATGACAAATCTACATTTAACAAAAAATTAGTAGGCTCATTCCTGAAAAAGATTGAATTTTATTCTAACACTCAATAGTTAAGGTTATATTTTGAATTTATTTCTATAATAATCACTTAACTTTCTTCATTTTTACTACTCTTAATTATTTGAATGTTATCTTATCTTATATGCAGTCTTTGATTAAAAAATTTGATCTGGTTATGTTAAATGGAATATTTGTGAAATTATAGGAGGATACTTCTCTTATGGGTTATCAGAAAAAGAATGTTGATTCCTGATGTGGACATGAGCATACATGGAAAAGAAGATTTGAAGAAAACAAAACAGAGTCTGGACTCTAAAGACAGCAGAGGTAAAAGAAGCTATTCAAAACAAGCTTGGTACTGGTAAAAAGAGATAAATGAGAATATTTAAAGAGCAACTTACAGGAGTGAGGCACAGTGGTGACTTTTCAAACTCACAATTTTCATTTGGCTCATATTTTCTGCCAGACTGATGTGTGCTTATGAAGTTATTCTTGTTGTGCAAAAACAGCATACCCATCAGCTCAACCATATTCACTTCCTGAATTTGCCCCATGGGTAAAATTCACCTCTGTGTGTTCTGACCAAAATGAGGACCCTGGAAATAATTATCATAGAAATCCCTTAGGGATTTCCGTTAAGACTGATATTGAGTATTGCATTTTTGTGGAAATAGAATGAGAGACAGGTAAAGCCTCTTGTATGTCATGTCAACATTGGTAATGTGAAACAATTTTTCAAAATTATTTACTTCAATGATAAAGACTAAAGAGAAACTTTCTGTTGTCTCATCTCTTACTGAATGTATGTAGTCAACGTGTTTAATTTTTTTGTAATCATGAGACCATCTGCTGTAAAATGCTAGATGAGACCAGAAAAATGAAGCAAAAAAAGCTATAAACATACTTCCCTAATTCATGGCAAATCTGTGTAAAATCATGCCCTTGTGATGGATGAAGTTTAATGTGTTTTGTAACTGAATGTGATATTAGCGATTATGAGTTAGATGTAGTGACTATTACCTTGATGGAATACAGAAATTTCTTTTATAGACCTCAGAAAATTAGGGAAACTACCACTCTGTATAATTTCACTTGAGATGGAGTTGCAATAAATTCAGCTGATTACAAAGTAAAATTGCTATGTGTTTTTTTTTAGAATCAGATAATTAAAATTGTAATTATCAGTGATTACAGTACGAACTTCCATGATATTTTGGTTATATAAAGAGCATACATGTGTGGAATTTAATAATATCAGAAACTTTTTGAAGCTGGGACAACACAGAATATTAATAGATAACTCATGGTGTTTATGTAAATCCAATGAATAAAATATTGGCTTCTGTAAAGCTATAAACATGTAAATTGATAAGAAAATATTCTTGTTCACTTTAAGATAGAAAAGTATGAAAAAAATACCATTAAAACTGACATATGTTCTTTCCAACTGGCTTTGCAATGCACAATATATATCCTCATCTTATGCATTGACTGTAGTGTTTTGAAACATGAATTAATTTTCATTTCTGATCATATTAATTTAGATATTCTCTCTCTCTCTCTCTCTCTCTCTCTCTCTCTCTCTCTCTCTCTCTCTCCTTTTAGCCAGTTTAGAAGAGGGTTTGTCTATCTTGCTGATTTTATCAAAGTACCAACTATTTGTTTATATATTCTTTATATTGTTCTCTTGTTTCTGATTTACTGATTTCAACCCTCAATTTGATTATTTCCTCATGTCTACTCCACCTGGTTGTATTTGTTTCTTTTTGTTCTAGAGTTTTCAGGTATTCTGTTAAATCATTTGTATGGGATTTCTTCTTTAAGTGGGCCATTAGTGCTATGAACTTTTTTCTTAGTGCTGCTTTCATGGTATCTCATTAGTTTGGGTATGTTGTACCTTCATTTTCATTAAATTCTAGGAAGTCTTTAATTATTTTCTTTATTTCTTCCCTGACCTAGTGATGATTCAGTGTGCATTGTTCAGTTTCTACAACTATATAAGCTTTCTAGAATTTGTTTTGTAGTTAAATTCTAACTTTAAACTATGGTTATCTAATAAGATACAGTTATTTATTTCACATTTTTTCATCTGTTGAGATTTGCTTTTTGAATGGGTACACGGTCAATTTTATATAAGGTTTCATGACATGTTAAGAAGAATGTATATTTTTTGTGTTTGGGTGGAATATTCTATAAATGTCTCTGAAGCCCATTTGACATATTAACATCTGATAGTTCCCTTATTTTCTGTCTGGAAGACCTGTCTATCGGTGAGAGAGGAGTGTTGAAGTCTTGCACTATTGGTGTGTGTAGTTTAATGTGTTATTTAAGCTTCAGCAATGTTTTTTTTTTTACAAATGTATGTGCCCTTGTATTTGTAATGTTCAGGATTGAGACTTCTTCTTAATGGATCTTTCTTGTGATGAATATAAAATGGCCATCTTCATCTCTTTTGATTACCCTCAGTTTGATTTCTATTTTGTTAGATATTAGGATAGCTACACCAGTTTGACAGCCTACAGAATGGGAAAAGACCTTTGACAACTTCACACCTGACAGAATGCTGATCTCCAAAATATATAAGGAACTTAAGAAACTAGATAACAAAATACCAAATAGTCCAAAAAAAAATATGAGGTAGAGATCTAAACAGAGAAATCTCAACAGAAGAACCTCAAATGGCTAAAAGACATTAAGGAATTGTTCAACATCCTTAGTCATCAGGGAAATGCAAAGCAAAATGACTCTGAGATACTATCTTACACCTGTCAATATGGCTAAGATCAAAAACACTGAAGACTTCTTATGTTGGAGAGGATGTGGTGTAAGGGCAACACTCCTCCACTGCTGGTGGAAGTCAAACTTGCAAAGCCACTTTGGAAATCAATATGGTGACTTCTCAGAAAATTGGGAATCAAGCAACCTCAAGACCTAATGATACCACCTTTGAGAATACACACAAAGGTTGCTCAATCATACTACAAGGACTCTTGCTCATCTATTTTCATTATTTGTCATAGCCAGAATCTGGAAATAACCTAGATGCCTCTCAACCGAAGAATGGAGAGAGACAATATGGTATACTTACACAATGGAATATTACTCCATGGGAAAAAAAAACAATGACATGAAATTTCTAAGCAAATGAATAAAAAAGAAAAACATCATCTTGATTGAGATTCAGAATTGGAAAGACAAACACAGTCTGTACTCACTCATAAGTGGATAATCATTGTAAATCAAAGGCTAATCAGACTGCAATCCATAGCTCCAGAGAAGCTAGGTAGCAAGGAACACCCTGATATGGACACACGGATGACACTGGGAAAGGGAATTAGATGAAATCTCCTGGATAAACTGGAGGTGAGGTGGGGCAGTAAAGGAAAGGGATGGGAAATAAGTACATGAGATGAAAAAAGGAGAAGAAAGATCCAATGGGAGAGCAATGAAAGAGCAAATTTGATTAGGGAGCCATTTTGAGGTTAGGGAGAAACCTGGTGATAGGGAAATTTCTAAAAATCAACTGTCAGTCGTGAAGAATTAGAAGCTGTTATTAAAAATCTCCCTACCAAAAAAAGCCCAGGACCAGATGGTTTCAATGCAGAATTCTACCGGAACTTCCAGGAAGAGCTAATACCTATACTCCTTAATGTATTTCACAATATAGAAACAGAAGAATCACTGCCAAACTCTTTTTATGAAGCTACAGTTACCCTGATACCAAAACCACACAAAGACACAACCAGGAAAGAGAATTACAGACCAATATCACTCATGAACATTGACGCAAAAATACTCAATAAAATACTGGCAAACAGAATCCAAGAATACATTAGAAAAATTATCCATTATGATCAAGTGGGCTTCATCCCAGAGATGCAGGGTTGGTTCAACATACGCAAATCTATCAATGTAATCCAACATATAAATAAGCTGAAAGATAAAAACCATATGATCATTTCATTGGATGCTGAAAAAGCATTTGACAAAATTCAACACCCATTTATGATAAAGGTGTTGGAGAGACTAGGGATACAAGGATCATACCTAAATATAATAAAAGCAATATACAGCAAGCCGTCAGCTAACATCAAATTGAATGGAGAGAAACTCAAAGCCTTTCCACTAAAATCAGGAACACGACAAGGCTGTCCACTCTCACCATTCCTCTTCAATATAGTGCTTGAAGTTCTAGCAATAGCAATAAGACAACATAAGGGGATCAAGGGGATTCGAATTGGAAAGGATGAAGTTAAACTTTCGTTATTTGCAGACGATATGATAGTATACATCAGCGACCCCAAAAACTCTACCAAAGAACTCCTACAGTTGATAAACACCTTTAGTAATGTGGCAGGATACAAGATCAACTCCAAAAAATCGGTAGCCCTCCTATACACAAAGGATAAAGAAGCAGAGAGGGAAATCAGAGAAACATCACCTTTCATGATAGCCACAAATAGCATAAAATATCTTGGGGTAACTCTAACCAAGGAAGTGAAAGACCTATTTGACAAGAACTTTAAGTCTTTGAAGAAAGAAATTGAGGAGGATACCAGAAAATGGAAAGACCTTCCCTGCTCTTGGATTGGGAGAATCAACATAGTAAAAATGGCAATTCTACCAAAAGCAATCTATAGATTCAATGCAATTCCCATCAAAATACCATCAAACTTCGTCACAGACCTTGAGAAAACAATAATCAAGTTTATATGGCAAAACAAAAAACCCAGGATAGCCAAAACAATCTTATACAATAAAGGAATCTCTGGAGGCATTACCATCCCTGACTTCAAACTCTATTACAGAGCAACAGTATTGAAAACAGCTTGGTATTGGCATAAGAACAGAGAAGTCGACCTATGGAATCGAATAGAAGACCCGGGTATTAACCGACAAACTTATGAACACCTGATTTTTGACAAGGGAGCTAAAGCTATACAATGGAAGAAAGATAGCATCTTTAACAAATGGTGCTGGCATAACTGGATGTCAACCTGTAGAAGAATGAAGATAGATCCATATCTATCACCATGCACAAAACTCAAGTCCAAATGGATTAAAGACATCAACATTAATCTGACCACTTTGAACCTGATAGAAGAGAAAGTGGGAAGTAGTCTACAAGATATAGGCACAGAAGACCAGTTCCTAAGCAGAACCCCAGGAGCGCAGACAATAAGAGAAACAATAAATAAATGGGACCTACTGAAACTGAGAAGCTTCTGTAAAGCAAAGGTCACTGTCAGTAAGACCAAAAGGCTACCTTCTGACTGGGAAAAGATCTTCACAAACCCTTCAACAGATAAAGGTCTGATCTCCAAAATATACAAAGAACTCAAGAAACTAGACACTAAAACTCTAATTAACCCAATTAAAAAATGGGGTACTGAACTGAACAGAGAATTCACAACAGATGAACTTCGAATGGCTAAAAAGCACTTAAGGTCATGCTCAACCTCCTTAGCAATCAGGGAAATGCAAATCAAAACAACTTTGAGATATCATCTTACACCTGTCAGAATAGCTAAACTCACAAACACCAATGATAGCCTATGCTGGAGAGGATGTGGAATGAGGGGAACACTCATCCATTGTTGGTGGGAATGCAAACTTGTGCAGCCACTGTGGAAATCAGTGTGGCGGTTTCTCAGGAAACTGGGAGTCAACCTCCCTCAGGACCCAGCAATTCCACTCTTGGGAATATACCCTAGAGATTCCCTAACATACTACAAAAGCATTTGTTCTACAATGTTCATAGCAGCACTATTTGTAATAGCCAGAACCTGGAAACAGCCTAGGTGCCCCTCAATAGAAGAATGGTTAAAAAAGGTGTGGAACATATACACATTAGAGTTTTACTCAGCGGTAAAAAACAATGACATCTTGAATTTTGCATGCAAATGGATGGAAATAGAAAACGCTTTACTGAGTGAGGTAAGCCAGACCCAAAAAGAGGAACATGGTATGTATTCACTCATAAGTGGATTCTAACCATAATTAAAGGTCTTTGAGCCTATTATTCGTGATCCTAGAGAAGCTAAATAAGAAGATGAACCTGATGAAGATTATTTAACTATCCGCCAGGAGGTAGGAAATAGACAAGAGTCACAGGTAACCTCGGGTGTATGGGGGGGTGGGAGGGTTGTCGGAAAGGGAGAGGGTTAGAGAGAAGGGAGTAGGGGAGGATTGTGGAAAGATCGGGGGACTGGGATGGGGGGGAGGGAGGAAGGATGGATATGGGATCAGGCAAGTATATACCTCAACTAAGGGAATCATTTTAGGGTTTACAAGAGACTTGATTATAAAGGGGATCCCCGGTCCAAGGAGAGATCCCCAGATGGTTCTCTGGACAGAGGAGAGGGTGCCTGAACCGACCGTGACCCACAACCCTACTGATCAATATTTTGCATGTCACCATAGAACCCTCATCTGGTGATGGATGGAGATGGAGGCGGAGAACCACGTTGGAACACTGGACCTAGCTCCCTAGGTCCAAATGAGAAGCAGAAGGAAAGAGAACGTGAGCAAAGAAGGCAAGGGCAGAGGAAACCTTCATCCGACGTTGGATGGCGATACAGATGGAGACCCATATTGGAACACCGAACTGAGCACTCCACGGTCCAAATGAGGAACAGAAGGATGAAGAAAATAAAAAAAGTAATCAGGACTGCGAGGGATGCGAGCACCCACTGATACAAGGGGACTGATATAATGAGAGTTCACCAAGGCCTGTTGGACTGGGACTGAACGAGGACGCAATCCAACCAGATTCTCTAAATGTGGCTGGCCTGGAGCCTTTTTGAAAAGCCATTGACAATGACACTGGGACTTGCTTCCTCTGCATATACTGGATTTTGGCGCTCCAGTCTGTTTGGACTCTCACCTTCCGTGGACCTGGAGGGAGGGGGGAGGAACTTGAACTTCCCATAGGGCAGGAAACCCTGACTGCTTTAGGTGATGGAGAGGGAGGAGGAGAGGGAGTGGGGGGAGTGGGAGGGTGTTGGGAGGAGGGGCTGAAATGGAAACTTTTATAATTTAATAAAAAAAATTATAAAAAAAACAAATGAGAAAAAAAAATATAAATCCACAAGGATAATCCCAGCTAAAACTCCTCCTAGCAATAGTGGAGAGTGTGCCTGAAATGGCCTTCCTCTGTAATTAGATTAATGAATATCCTAACTAACATCAGGGAGCAATCATCCAGTAACTGATGGAACCAGAGGCAGAGATCCACAACCAAGCAACCAGACGAGCTCTGGGAATCCTATTGAAGACAGGAAGGAGGGAATGTATGAGCACTGGAAATCAAGATATGATGGAGAAATCTACACAGATAGATGAACCAAGCTTATGGAAACTTAATGAACTCTAGACCAACAGCTTTGGCATCTCCATAGGACCAAATTAGGCACTCTATATGTGGGCAGACAGTAGTGGAGCTTGGACTATCTGAGGAGCCCCAGGTTTTAAGAAAAAAATTGATCCCTGGTACATGAGTCAGCCTGTGGGAGTATATTCTCTATAGTGGGACACCATGCTCAGTCTTAATGCAGGGGCAAGGGGCTTGGTCCTGCCCTATCTCATTGTGCCAGACTTTGTTGACTCCCCATGGGAGTCCTTAACTGCTTGGAGGAATGGATGAGAGGGTCTGAACTGGAGGAAGAAGTGAGGTAGTGGCAAACAGAGGGGTGAGAGGGAGAACTCTGGTTGGAACGTATAATGAAAATACAAATATATGATAAATAAATAAATTTAAAAAACAACTTCATGATTTACAAAAAGACATGTATAATTTAAAGTAATTCAGAAGGCTTAATTTCTGAAGCTAGATAGAATTTAGAAACCTTAGCCTTTTATCTCAGCTCAGCTCATTTTAATGTCTATATGTTAATTAATGTTGAAATATAAAACAAACTAATAACCAAGACTTTTAATATTAGTGAAGGAATTTTTTTGTATGCTCTCCATATACTGCACATCAATGTCTTAAGCTATTCTTTTTTATAAAATCTAAATATTACCATTTACTGCCTAATAAAAATGTCTAGATATTAATTTATGATCGTTATTTAATTAATTTTACTCTTTTGCAGTCACACTTAGATTGAGTTGAAATAATTATCTAACAATCCAAGAAATTGCGACAATGTCACTCAACTCACAAGTAGGCCATGTTTTCTCCAATGGCCAAAGGAAACTATAACACTATAAAAGTCAATCTCCCAAGTCAACTTGGGGCTGTTTCTGCATCCTCCAAGGGTTTCTGGTTACTGCATGATGCTTATCATTGGCCAGTCACTTTGATTATCAGGACAATTCACATAAAAGCCAATCTCGCAGACATGTTAATACTTTGAAAGAATGTATAGGAGGGACTCAGCAGTATTCTTTCTCTAAAAATTATTGTTGTCTCTTCTAGTTATGAAAGAGGTAAGTGGAATGGCAAAATTAAAATTCAGCAGAACAAGCAACTACAGGATAGAATTAAATAGTAGTTAAATGTTTCGCTTTCCTCAGTAGAAACCCATTGTACAGAGTTCAATTAAGCCTTTAGCTTCAGAAAAAAAGTATGAAAAATTCTGTAGAGTTGCCTTAAATAATTTCAGTGATTAAGATGAGTTAATATTAATGGCATAACCCATGGTAAGAGTCTCCTAGTAGCAATAATGATTGCCTTCTAAAAATAATTTTCCTTAGGTAACATATTTCTTGTACCCTATCTACTGGTTTTATATAATTCTTCTGTCCCACATATTCTCTCTGTGTGTATTTTCTTTTGCTTGTTTGTTTTTATTATTTTTGTTTGTTTTTATATAATCCCAGTGAAACCTAGTTTTCAAAATTTATTTCATATAAAAGTTTCAATATATCATGTTAGACCTGTAGAAATTCTGAGAATTATAGATTGGGTTGTAATACTTTGAAAACAGAAAAATAAAATCCCACAAGGTTTTCTTATATATCCAGGATCATGCAGAAGATCTGTGTTTAAACCCAAAGTTCTGATTCCCATATTTGTGAGTATAAAGATGTTTTCTTTACAAAAGAAAAAGAAAGAAACAAAAAAATGTCAGGGAAAAGACACATGAAAAGCACAACATTTTAATGATTGAATTCAAAGTTAATGTGATGGAAGTGCTTCTCTTTAATCACACTTGGACCTTGGATACTACGATAAAATTAATATGTAAGATGCAAGAGAACCCCTTCAGTGAATGCAAATTTAATAATAAAATTATTACATTCCTGTAAAACTTTTTGAGTCTTTTCAAGAGTCTCAAATTAACTTTGAGGTGACTGCACTGATAAAAGGACAATTGATGAAGATTCCATTTTATCATTCTCCTCTTAGCAATGTAAATTCTGAAGGAATGACCCACAGTGAGTTTCAAAATTCCTCTTTCCTAAAAAGCAACATTCTGTAATTCTTGTTTTCTACTATCATGGATTTGGGTTTTCTGCATCTTCATCCTTGGAATATTAACTGTGGAGGTATGATGTGAAATTTTTTCTTCTCTATCAGTGAAATAGAATGTTTCAACATTTTGAAACAAACAAACCATTCAAAACAGCTTTAATTTACATAGCATGATTCTTAAAAAACACTTTAATGAACTAGTCACACCATAATGTATCTCACAGTAGGAAACCAGTCTTTGAATATAGTCAGTGCTGGGGTCATTTTATTTTGCTATTTAATGAAGATATGAACATAAATTTCATAATTTATTTTATGATTAGATCTGTCCTTATATTTGAAAAAATAAAGTCACTAAGTTTCATGAAATTTTGCAAACACTACTTTGATTAATAACTGGGAAGGAATAGAGAGATCTGGAAGAATAAACATAATTTCTAAGCAAAATGGTCTGTGATGAAATAAATCTCCCAAAATTAACAAATAACAGCATTCTCACAAGAAATTTAAGAAATATAACTCCTTATATCCTCACATCTCCCATGTAACATTACTCACCATACCCACCTGCATTTTGTATTATAGATGTCTACTGTGCCTCAAAATCATTTTAAATCATATATTTTTACTTATTTTTAGTCTATTTTCTATCTTTTGCTTCATTTAGGCAATTTTTTTTTCTCCTAAGAACTTTAACATAAAAAAATGTAAGGAATGTTCTATACACCATAGTATTTTGACTTTCAGAGGAAAAAGAAGTCAGTCTAGGATAAGAGTGGAGATAGAGAAAGTAGCAAGAATAGTAGCATTGTGTGGGGTTGGAGTTTATAACCATGCAAACATGGGAGCCTTGGCTACCTGAAGAAAAATGCAAACAAAAAGCAACATAGTATCAATTATAAGTTGTGATTTTTGTTTGGGTGCTTTTATGAAATACATCATAACAAATCCATAAAGAGTAAGCTGAGGGTAGAATTTGCACATAACAACACTGATTTCCTTTGCATTTCTTTTCCAAGGCATTTACAGAGACTTTCTTCTGGAATGAATCAACAAGGGAAACAAATCTCTCTGTGGTGACTGAATTCATTTTTATTGGACTCTCTGATTCTCAAGAACTTCAGATCTTTCTGTTTGCATTCTTTTTTGTTTTCTATGTAGGAATTGTGTTTGGCAACCTTCTTATTGTCATAACTGTGATTTCTGATTCCCACCTCCACTCTCCTATGTACTTCCTGTTGGCCAACCTCTCATTCATAGATCTGTCTCTGTCTTCTGTGACAGCTCCCAAGATGATTGCTGACTTTTTCTGCAAACGTAAGGTCATTTCTCTCAAGGGCTGCCTTGCACAGATATTTCTCCTTCACTTCTTTGGTGGGAGTGAGCTGGTGATCCTTATAGCCATGGCCTTTGACAGATATGTAGCAATTTGTAAACCTCTACACTACACTACAATTATGTGTGGCAATGTGTGTATTGGCATTATAGTTGCTGCATGGGGAATCGGCTTCCTACACTCAGTGAGTCAATTGGCCTTTGCAGTGAACTTACCCTTTTGTGGTCCCAATAAGGTTGACAGTTTTTATTGTGATCTTCCAAGAGTAGTCAAACTTGCCTGTGCAGACACATATAGGTTGGACATCATGGTCATTGCCAACAGTGGTATACTTACTGTGTGTTCTTTTGTTCTTCTAATCATCTCCTACACTGTCATTCTAATGACCATCCAGCGCCGCCCTTCTGATAGATCATCTAAGGCTCTGTCCACACTGACTGCTCACATCACAGTTGTTCTTCTGTTTTTTGGACCTTGTATCTTCATTTATGCCTGGCCCTTTCCCATTAGGTCATTAGATAAATTTCTTGCTGTGTTTTATTCTGTGGTCACTCCTCTCTTGAACCCCATTATATACACATTGAGGAACACAGAGATGAAAATTGCAATAAAACGTCTAAGACAATGGAATGTAAGCTTTTGGGCAAAGTCTTAGATCTTTGTAGCCATGAGCTTGAGATAATGAAAGCAGTAGTTATTAAATTATTCAGCAAACTTTATGAAGATTTTAACATTTCAGCTTTTTGTCACTTAGTAATTGATAAAGAAGGTTCTCATATTGTCTCAGTTTATTCTGTACCTTATTTTGTATATAGTTTCCAAATTAATAACAATAAGTCAAAATACCATTTTACAAATTTTGAGAATAATTGAAGATATTACGTTATTATTAGTGCCCAACTGAGACTTTCTTGATACTTTGGGTTTTGAGACAACCAAAGGTATAAGCTGGACTATTTTACATTAAAGAAATGTTTATTCTAATCATTTGTTCCAAAAAACATACTAAAAGAATTACTACCCACCTTACTAAAAAATGTATGAAGTCATAAGTTTCTATACCAACTACAGAGATTCATAAATGATATTACTACTTGGTAGCCATCTATGAATTGTCTCCTACTAATACAACAAGCCATCGTCTATTAGTTCACTAGCAGATATGTTAGGAAGACTGAACATTCTAATACTTAATTCAAGTTAATCAAAAACAGCAACTGGTAGCAAAGTAGCAAAAAGAATTAAGAATGTCCAGTGTCTTACCATGTTGGCAAAAAATATATCACTTATACACATTTTTCATTTTCCATATTAAAGTTAAAAGATGCAAGTTCAATTCTACTTACGCCTTAATAAACATTAATATTGTTACTTATTTTTTATTTTGTAATTCTTGGTTTTTGCCTTAATAATAAGGAGATTATGATATGCATTATATATGGTTATTATAAGAAGTAATGAAGTAGTACACATACATAATAAGACAATACAAACATGTTGCGTATTTACTAGTCAGTGAATATTTGGATGTCTTATAATATTCATGCTAATATTACTCTGTGTTAACATATTCAAGAGCTTTCAAACATTGGTATTTTACAACTTTCACCAAGGACATTATAATTCTGATCTTAGTAGATGTTCATTTGAAGCACTGTAATTACAATAGAAATGTGTACACTTAGGTGCAAATGAGTGTATTTGAGTGCATACTAATGTGCACATACTCTTCCAGTCTAGTGCAGGATTCCAAAGGTTAGGATAGAAGTAAAGGAAACTGTAAATTTTCTTTATAACAAGTGATTCTGCCAACTCTTTTACCTTTCCCGTGATTGTTATGGAAGTGGGCTAAAGTTGAACTTCACATATTTTAAGGAGCAAGCAACATAGCTGAATGATTTGTAATCTCAATGAACAAATAGAAATGGAAATTTAAGATAATAAAAGTTTTAAAATTATAACTACATGAGTGACAAAATAGTACAAATATCCACAAAGATATTAAATCACACCAAAAACTTACCTATAACCTAATCATTGGTAAAATAAAAAATAAACTATATGTAAATTAGTGGAACAATTGGGGTAATATGAAACATTAGTTATTGTATCTATTCATCATTTCAGAGAATAATTTCTAAATTAACTCAAGATGTGAACCTGATGTAAAACTTTACAAATATTTTTAAATTGCGTTAATATCCTTATAATTCTTAGATGTAGTAAAGTTTTCTGATAACAATATACATAATTGATTTTAATGTTAAATAAAACTAACTGAAAAGGAGGTAAATAATGGATTTAATAACACACCAAGTGTAATAACTTTATTATTTAAAGAACAGCCCTTATTATATACATAAATATATAAGTTCTTTCACAAATTCAACAATCTAATAGAAAATTGGACAAAAGATATAATCTTACAGTTTTTTGTAAGATGAAGACCATATTTACAAAAAATGATTAAGTTGTCTCATGTTAAAATACCTGAATGCTAAAATCATGCTAAATATTAACTCTGACCTATGAGGTACATGATCTCAATATTTAATAATACAAACTAATAATGGAGCCATTGAGAAAGAAGAATTGCTAATTGTATTCTTGAAAAAAACATAAAATGGCACAATTTTATGGCAATGGTCAAAAAATAACTTGCAAATAATCTGTGATGTAGTTTTATCTCTATCCAAGAGCTATCTTATCAAAAGCACAGAACAATCAGACATGAAGCTAGAAACACTGAATCATCATATCAAATGATAAACTAATAAATGACAAATGATGAAATAGTACTAAAATGAAGATCAGTAACAATTCTTTGTTTATATAATCATGGAATAGTAAAAATCTACAAAGCAAATTGGTCATTTCTCCAAATACTACAATGAAGCAATCTATAAGACGTAGATTAGGTGGTGTTAATAAAATGTCAAAGAGTTGCTATAGAATGTTAATTTTATGTTAAAACAGAGAAACATGTATTACACACTTGTGTGATTTAAAAAATATTTAATAAAGCATTTTAGATTATAAAATTGATATAGCAAGAATAAGTAAGGTTATAAACTATACTAAACATCTTATAATTTGACTTGAGAATCAAAGCTATTTTACATAATTAAAAATAAAGTGATTAGCACTAGGGAGTTGGCTGGCCAAGTAAGGAAAACTACCTGAATTCAACTCCCATAACTTAGTGGAAAGAATCAACTTAATGGTATATGCGTCTATTTCCAGCTCTCTGGAGCTCACTAGCCAGACTGCCTAGGATAATGGTGGGTAAGATAAATTGTTTTAAAAACCAAGCTGAATACCTCTGGACATGTTCTATGACCACCACATATATATGTACATATGTATACACAATTTCACACACATCAGCCTGTGTACATGAGTACAAACACACACACACACACACACACACACACACACAGACACACACACACACACACACACACACAGTAGAATTAAATGAAGTGAAAAACTTCAAGGTCCCTGTGATCCAAAGACAGCTCAGGAGTTAAGGTTGCTTTCTGCTTTTCCAGAAGAATTGAGTTCACTTAGCAGAACTTGTCAGGCAGCTCATGGACTTTACAACTACAGCACCAAGGAATTTGATGCCTTTCTGCCCTCTGTATGCACCCTCCACATGAGCACAGAATGCCATACAGTCCCATATATATGGACATAAATAAAATATATAATAAAACCTGCAATTCGGGGGAAGATTGAAAAGGAGAATGTATCTGGGGACATTCATGGGGAAAGTGATATGTATGATAATTGTATAAAATTTCAAGGAATTAACTTTAAAAGAAAAAATAAAGCATTTTGAAATCTCTAAAAGTTCAAGTTTAAATAAAAATACATGATTTAATGATATTTTATTTAAGTAATATAATATCAATGAAATGAAACAATTCACTAAACAGAAAACAGAGTTAAACTGCCTGTAAGTTAGTAACAGTAGTTTTGCTTTTCTAAAAACACTTAATTGAATAAGACAAACAAGTAAATCTTTAATTTCAATTATAAATACCAGTATAAATCACTTGTTTTTTTTTAAATAAATTGAAGGCAGTTTTCAAGCGTGCCCTTTGAGTTTGAATAAAACAAAATCACATCTAAAGTCTTTGAGTTGTTATCAGGCACTATTTATCACTAAAATAAATTTTTAATTCTTGGACAAATACCTGATTCTAAGTCTGTAGCATAAACATGCAAGATTATTCTGTAACTTCTGTATTTTACTTTTTGAAACAGAGCATCATGTCATGCAATCAAGACTGGCCCACAATTCATCATGTAGCCCATGCTGACTCAAATTCATGAAAATATACCTAGTTTGCATGCCCAAGTGCTAAATACAGGCATGTACCACCATGCACAAATCAAAACAATTTTTCATATCACAGTTAAAGGAACCTAATTGCTATTATAAAACTAAGACAACACTAAAAAAGCTAGAAAGCTCTGCCAAGAAATGGTCCATATGAGGATCAGTGAGGCAAGGAGCATAAGTTGAAGTATTAGGATATAAAAATATCTGCAAAATGATTGTCAACACAAAACAGTGATATCCAGGCAGTAATGACACTCACCTTTAATTACAAATTTTAGGAGGAAGAGCAGGTGGATCTCTGTGAGTTTCAGGCCATCCTGGTCTTCTGAGCAACTTCTAGTACAGCCAAGGCTACACAGAGATTTCTTGTATCAAAATAAAAAATAAATAAATATTTTTAAAAATTTTCTTTGCTAGAACTAGTAAGCTTATTAAATATTCTGAAACTTCTTGGGTTCCCTCAATATATATAACCATAGCAAAATATTCTGTAATGTGATTATTAAAGAGGAGGATAAAATCAAGTATTTATTCTTTCATATTTTCAGTTTGAGAAGATGTAATAAAATAGTTCAGAAGTAAATATATTTATAAAATTCAAGTTCATAATTCAAATTTGTAATCATGAAATTACAAAATCAATTGATGGGTATAAAGTAAACAATATAAGCTAAAATCAATGGGCAAGAGTTTTTTCAAAACTCTTGAATTACCACTTGAATTCTTATTGAAGAAATCAGTGAGAAAACAATTTCTACGATCAAATGAAAACAGCACCTTTTCTGAGCATCTTCAAGATGCAGCTATAAGATAAGGAAAGATTATGATTGCAAATGCCTACTTAAAGAATCAGACCCCAAATAATGACCAAATTCAGAGAGATCTCAAGTTAGTAACTAATGATGAACCTCGGATCTAAGGAAAAGCTCAAGATAAACCCAAAGTCAATCAATTGGAAGGGCTGATAAATATTATGGAAATTAGTGAAATGGATGACAAAACAACAATGTATAACATTATTCAAAGACTTTGTCCTGTGAATAAATGTACAGTCAACAGCAAGAGAAACAGACCTACACTGGTGAAATAGAGATACAAGGGAGGGACCTGCAACACACACAAACGTAGTCATTGGGTAGCACTTTAAAATCTTATATCCCCCCCAAACTGGAAAATCTTGAAGAAATGGATATATGTCAGGATACTTGTGACATAACCACATTAAATCACAATGATTTCAAAAGCTTCAACAGAGCCATAGCAAGCAACTTTATTGAAGTGGTAATATAACTCTGAAGAGTGAAGCTCACAATTGAAGAGATCCTCTCCCAAATTCTGAGCTGATACTAATGCCCCTGGAATTGTTCTGTGCCATAAAAACAGAGGAATCACCACCAGAAAATGAGAAAAAAAGTACCACAACTATGAAGCCAGCATTACCTAGATACAAAGACATAAGGGAAAAATGACAGAGATCAATTTCTCTGATTAAAATAAACCCCACAAAAAATCTGCAAGTCAAATCTAAGAGCATATTAGAAATAGTATAGAATATAACCAAACTGATTTCAATCCAGGGATGAAAGGTTGATTCAAAAAAAGAAAACAGCAGGGCAGTGTGGAACATGCCTTTAACCCTAGTAGTTAGTGATGCAGAGACAGGGGAATCTCAGTGAGTTCGAAACCAACCTGGTCTACAGAGTGAGTTCCAGGATAGTCAGGGTTACACAGAGAAAACCTTTTTGAAAAAAGGAACAATAACTTCAACTCAACACAAACTGCTTCAGAAAAGTCAGGCAAAAGTTGGGTGCACAGGGGTGGGGGGATGGATGTAAGGGGAGATGGGTAGAGAGAAGGGAGAAGGGGAGGATTCAGGAGAGCTTAGGGGAATGGGATGGGTGGGGTGAAGGATGGATGGATATGGGAATAGGGAAGTAAATATCTTAATTAAGGCAGCCATTTTAGGGTTTGCAAGAGACTTGACTCTAGAGGGGTTCCCAGGTCCAAGGAGAGGTCCCCAGATTGTTCCTTGGGCAGCAGAGGAAAGGGTGTCTGAACTGGCCTTGTCCCATAGCCACACTGATGAATATCTTGCATATCATCATAGAACCTTCATCTGGCAATGGATGGAGACAGAGACAGAGACCCACATTGGAGCACTGGACTGAGCTCCCAAGGTCCAAATGAGGAGCAGAAGGAGGGAGAACATGAGCAAGGAAGTCAGAACCACGAGTGGTGAGTTCACCTACTGGGACAGTGGGACTGATCTAATGGGAGCTCACCAAGGCCAGCTGGACTGGCAGTGATGGAGTATGTGATCAAACTGGACACTCTGAATGTGGCTGGCAATGAGGGCTGACTGAAAAGCCAAGGACAATTGCACTGGGTTTTGATTCTACTGAATGGACTGACTCTGTGGGAGCCTGGTATGTTTGGATGCCCACCTATATAGATCTGGATGGAGGCGGGAGGACCTTGGACTTCCCACGGGGCAGGAAACCCTGACTGCTCTTAGGACTAGAGAGGAAGGGAGAGGTGGGGAGGGGGAGGGAAAAGGGAGGTGGGGAGGAGGTGGAAATTTTTAATAAATAAATAAATAAATAAATAAATAAATAAGAAAAAGAAAAAGAAATTTCATGGTCATTTCAGTCAGTGCAGAAAAGTCACCTAGAGTTGTGATAAATTCTCTGAAGGGACCATAAACAGGAAAGAAGACAAATGACAAACTACCACCATAACTATGCTATGTGGGAAAACAGTATTATTTCTCAAACCTGGAGAGAGTAAAGGTTGTGTGAACCTGCTCTCTCACTCTTACTCCATTTTATGCTCAAAGTCTCAGTCAGAATAAAAAGAGAAGGGAACGGAAAGGAATATCAATAGTAAATGAAGAAGTCAAACATATATACATAATAAATTCATAAAATTAAAACACTCTCAAAACTGGACTGGAAAGCTGTTAAATTGTAAAATACTTTCAGCAACAAGCAGGATATAAGGTAAATTTGTGACAGTCAGCAACTTTTCTGTGTAGTAGTAGCAAACTTACTAAGACAGAAATCAAGGTGAAATTCCATTCACAATTTCAAAACAAATAAATTACCCAGGAAACAGTTTAGCAGGATGTAGTAGAAGACTACTTGTTCATTTCCAGCTGTTCAGAATCCTGAATTAATCACACAGAAACTTTATTATTTGAAATATTCTTTGGCCAATAGCTTAAGCGTATTTCTGGAAAACTTTTTTGCATTTTTCTTTATTTATTAATTAAATTTATTAGATTTAAAAAATACCAATCCAAGTTCCCACTCCCACCCCTCCCCTCCTCCCATTCCCTTCACACACTCTCCCACTCCACCTCTATCTAATCCTCAGAGAGGGTGAGGCACATTGCTTTGTGGAAGGTCCAAGGCCCTCCCTATTATATCAAGGCTGAGCAAGATATACATCCAAAGAGAATAGGATCCCAAAAAGCCAGTACAAGCAGTAGGGATAAATCACGGTGCCACTGCCAGTGGCCCCTCAGTCTGCCCCAATCATGCAAATGTCAACCACATTCAGAGGGACTAGTTTGGTCCTATGCTTGTTCCTTTCAAGTTGGTGAGCTCCCATTAGCTCAGGTAGACTGTTTCAGTGCATGAACCCATCATGGTCTTGACCTCTTTGCTCATATTTTCTTTTCTTCCACTCTTCAGCTAGACTTTGGGAGCTAAGTCCATTGCTTCAGTGTGGATCTCTGCATCTGTTTCTATCTGTTGCTGGATGAAGGTTCTATGGTGATCTTTAAGAGAATCATCAGTATGACTCCAGGGCAAGTCAAGATCTGGCCCTCCTTCTCTATTGTTTAGGGTCTTAGCTGGGTCATCCTTGTGGATTCCCGGGATGCTGAGAAGAAGGTATATTCTTTTCTGTTTGGGTGGGAATGTTCTATAGATGTCTGTTAAGTCCATTTGATTCATGTTTGTCATCTGTTAGTATTGTTATATATCTGTTAGTTTCTGTCTGATTGACCTGTCCATTGGCGAGAGTTGGAGTCTTGAAGTCTCCTACAGTTAGCATGTGATATTTGATGTGTGATTTAAATATTAGTGCTGTTTCTTTTGCATATGTGAATTGTCTTGTACTAAGGGCACAGATGTTCAGGATTGAGAATGCATCTTGATGAATTGTTTCTGTTAAGAGTATAAAATGTCCTTCTCCGTCTCTTCTGACTTATTTTAGTTTGAAATCAAATTTATTAGATATTATTAGATATTAGGATAGCTACAGCAGCTTGTTCTTAGTTTCTTTGCTTGAAAAATCTTTTCCCAACCATGTACTCTGAGCTAGGGTCTATCTTTGATGTTAAGGTGTGTTTCTCACATACAACACAAGGCTGGATCTTGTTTGTATATCCATTCTATTAGCCTGTGTCTTTTCATTAGTGAAATGAGTGCATTGATAACGATCAATATTAATGACCAGTTGTCGTCAATTCCGGTTATTTTTCAGTAGTGGTCTTTCCATGTTTCCCTTCTTTGGGTTATGCTGGTGGGGGGGGTGGTTATCAGATGCCTGTGCTTTTGTAGGTACAGTTAGCTTCCTTGGGTTGAGGTTTTCCTTCTAGTACTTTCTGTAAGGCTGGGTTTGTGGACACATTTGTTTAAATCTGTTTTTGTCGTGGACTATCTTGTTTTCACCATCGATGGTGAAAGAAAGCTTTGCTGGGTATAGTAGTCTGGGCTTGCATCCATGGTCTCTTAGTGTCCACAACACATCTATCAAAGACCTTCTAGCTTTCATGGTTCCCATGAGAAGTCAGAGATAATTCTGATAAGTTTCCCTTTATATGTTACTTGACCTTTTTCCTTTGCAGCTCTTAATATTCTTTATGTATTCTGTATGTTTTGTGTTTTGATAATTATATGGTAAGAGGATTTTTTTTTTGATCCAGTTAATTTGGTGTTCTGTAAGCTTCTTGTACCTTCATAGGGATATCCTTCTTTAGGCTGATAAAATTCTCTTTTATGATTTTGTTGAATATATTTTCTGTGCCTTTGAGCTGGAGTTCTTCTCCCTCTTCTACCCCTATTATTTTTAGATTGGGTCTTTTCAAGGAGTACCAGATTTCTTGGATGTTAAATGTTAAGAATTTTTTGGATTTAATGTTTTATTTGACCAATGAGTCTATTTCCTCTATAGTATCTTCAGCGCTTGAGTTTTTTTCTTCTATCTCTTGTATTCTGTTGGTTATACTTGTCTCTGTAGTTCCTGTTCATTTACCCAGATTTTCCTTACCCAGAATTCCCTTGGTTTGTGTTTTCTGTATTCTATCAGTCGTCATGTCTTGAACTGTTTCCTTTACCTGTTTGATTGTTTTTTTCTTGGATTTCTTTGAGGGATTTATTTATTCTTCCAATTTTTTGTTTGTCTTCTCTTCCATTTCTTTAAGGGAGTTTTTCATTTCCTCTTTAAAGGCCTCCATCATTTTCATAAAGCTACATTTAAAGTCATTTTCTTCTGCTTTTTCTGGGTTAGGATAATCATGTCTTCCTGTTGTGTGCCTGCTTGGTTCTGGTATTACTGTGTTGTTTTTTGGTTGTTGGAGGAATTCTTGCATTGTCGCCTACCCATCTCTTCCTTCAAATGAGGTTGGCAGTGTCTTTATATCTTAGCCACTCCTTGCAGTTTCTGTCTGAGTTTTTGAGAGATTTTCTTGGTCTGCTCTGTACTGTCAATATCTGTCTCAGAAAGCCTCTGTGGTCTCTATAAGCCTGTTCTTTTGGTCTGTGCTCTCTTTGTGCTCTCTCTTAATTCCCTCAGTGTTGTAGCAAGCTCTTGGTACCCTCAGTTTTATAGTAAGCTCTCACCTCTTAGGAGGGGTGTGGCTTGTAGCTTGGGGATCCAGTGGATGGGTTTGGGCTTGGGGGAAGCCTAGACAGGAAATTCCATGCTGGCTGGCTAGAAAAGCCAAGGGAGTTGGGGGAGGTGCCCAGGGTTTTTTTCCCCACAGTGGAGGTACAAGAGTGTGGTGTCCCACCATGTGGCTGTTCACTCACTTCTTAAGTCCCTTCAGTATAAGAGTAGTTTTGTTTCAGAGTTCATTCATGATTGCAGGAAGATAGGTATATTTGGGGGCAGAGTGTGGATAGTAACTTGGGGGTGTCCAGCAGATGGATTTGGGTTTGGGGGGAGCTTAGCCACAGGAAACTCCTCGCTGGCTGGCTAGAAAAGCTGAAAAGGTTGGGGGAAGAGTCTGTGTTTTTGTCCCACTGTGGAGGTGCTAAGAGTTGGGCATCTCACCATGTGGCTGCTCACTCACCTCTTAAGTCCCCTCAGTATTGAAGCAAGCTGTGTTTCCAGGTAAGAGTTTTACAATAAAATTTGCAAAAGATAAACAATCAATTTGAACATATAGATCATGATTCATGTTACCTGAGAAAAATAAAATATAAAGTAAATATTGATTAACTTATTCAATTTAGATTCTCCATCTAATGACCTTCTATATAGGAAATATTCATAAAAGAGAACTGTGCAAAAATACTGAAATGATTCAATAATGAATGAAATGAAAGGAATGAAAGCTTCAGAGAGACAATCAATAGAAGGAAAAAACTGCTGAATTAAATCAGCCAATATGCTGTAAAAATGTGTTGATCTCAGAATAGAAGCTATGGTAGGTGCTACATTGGGGAAGAAGTTTTGATTTGTTTTCCCATAGAAAATTAGAAACTACGGATTCTTTAAAAGTAAATAGATATCAGATGCTTTATATACTAATGCTTCAACTTATGCTCCTCATTAACTCAAGAGCCTCAGATGGACCATTTCTTGTTACTTGGAGAGGAAACTAGGGTGGCTGTCCAGACGGCTAGATGTTTCTGTTATTGCTATAGCTTTGGAAGTTTATTTCTCTACACTTCTTGTTTATCAAGGTAATGCTATATCCTTTTCAGATCTTTGATGGGGTTAAAGCCTACAAAGCTATAGTTGTAACTTTCCTTGTTACCAAATTCAGAAAAGAAACTTACATAAGAGATGTGAATTAGGCTGAAAATCATAAAAGCTTAAGTTGTTTATCTAAAAAGATGCCTCATGATCTAAAAAGATATTTTTAGGATAATAATACAAGCTATGATAGAAATGGTTCAGCTATAAAATTTTAAGTTCATCAAGATAAGATAGATAATAGAGTACTTTCTCTGAATATGCTAAATATAAGTGGATTATATATTGTGAGTGCAATTCTTATTATATATAGTTTTATTATGTTAAAGTTAAAAACCTTTCCTGTATATTTAGACAAGTGGGGGGAAATGTTGTGAGATATTTGTACTCTGTCTGATGACATATTGCTGTGATTTGTGTAATAAAAACTATACAGTTAATAGCTAGGCACGAGAGATAGGCAGGACTTTCAGGCAGAGACAGGAAGAATAGATAATAGAGGTGCACATGAGATAGCATCTAGACCCAGAACAAGTCAGACACTCAAAATAGGAAAGAGGTAAAAGCCACATGGTAGAACATAGATTAATAATAAAATGGGTTAATTTAAGCTATAAGCACTAGTGAGAAAAGCCTAAGATAACGTTGAGTTTTCATAATTGATGTCTCTGTGTAATTATTTGTGAGCTGTTGGCCCAAAGGAATGTCCGACTACAAACTACTGCAATATAGAACACTGTCTTAAACCTCATTTGTGCAAGTCAACTAAAATGAATTTTTTAGATAATCAATAAAATTTGAGTAACAAGCAAGTATTTGATTGCAACAAATATAAAGAGACAAAGATAACAGCAACAAAATGATAGCAAGGAAGAGGGAACGAAGTTAAAGGCAGAGAGGAGCAGGGGAAGGAGAGAAGGGAATTACAGAACCAATATTTTAGAGAAAAAATAATAATAAGCTGAAATTGAGATGGGCCTAACATCTTGTTTAACTTATTCTCCAACATTCTCCCACAGAAATTTTGTTTTTATGCTTTTATAAAAGTACGGGCATTTTTATTGTTCAAAACAATTGTCCTCTAAAGACAGGATTTTTATCTTTTTTTCTCTCCCTCACCTCGTCTAGTGTCTCTTCCCCAACTTCCCTTCTTCCCCAGATCCACTCTTCTTTGCCTCTGCTGAAAGATGAGCAGGCCTCAGACACATCAACCAAAACCACACAACAATATACAACCAGATCAGGCACATACATACCATCATAGCAATGCTGGACAAGACAACCCAATAGGAGGAAAAGTGTCCCATTAATAAGGAGTCAGAGACAGTCCTCTTTCCCACTTTAAAAATACCCACAAGAACACCAAGCTATTTAGTCTTAATATATATGCAGAAGACCTAGGGCAGATTCCTTTTGGTTCCCTGATTTCTCCTAGATCCCAGGAGTTCAAGTCAGTTGATTCTGTAGGTCATGATCCTTTGGCTTCCCAGATTCGTCTCCTCCATATGACTTCGCAAGCTCTGAATAAATGTTTGTCTGTGGGACTGCTTCTGTTCCCATTAGTTGCAGGGAGTCTTTCTGATCTCTTTGATGAGGATTCTCTAACCTCTGGACACTGAATACTCTGCAGGAGGCAAACTGTAGGACAAAGGTTTTATTTTTGACTGTGTGACAGAAATTCTTGCTGGCCTGGCACCAGAAGGTTAGCAAGCAAACCCCACTACCCATGAATCCAGCAGAAAGGCCTAGCTTTGTAGTTAGCACCAGCCCTAATCCATCCTTTGTGATACAGATGCCCTATGTGAATATTCTCTGAGAGCTTCCCATGGATACATAGCCTATGCAAAACTTGGTTATGGGAAACTCAGAAAACTGAGGTACCTCATGAATCAGGTGTTTTTCCTTGGCCTTGTATTTTTGGAAGCTTCATTCAGGTTGTTTTGAAATATGGAATTCTATTAGCTAAAGTGTAAACAGGGACAGATTAAAATGCAAAGGACTAAGAGAAAGTGCCTCAGTTGACAGAGGCTGAGTCCCCTGAGGCTGCAAAAGATAAATTTATTCTCAATGTTCTCTGAGTCTTCATTTGAGCGACCCCTGCGAACCTACACATCAGCGCCATGGTACCGTGGGCTGCTCTGGTGTCCTAATAACTCCACTTGAGGCCTTGCCTGGTTATAGAAGATAGCTGGGTCAGGCCCTGTCTCCCGTTTCTAGGGTTCTTTGCTAGAATTACTCTCGTAGATTCTTTGGAATTTCTATTGTACTAGGTTTCCACCTCGCTCCTGAAATGTCCCCCAAGTCTAGTCATTTCTTCCAGTATTTTCTCCCTCCCTCACCCTGAACTGATCCTTCCTGTTCCCAAGTCCCCTTGTCCCCAGACAACACTTGAAATCTATTCTATTTCCCCTTCACTGGCAGATACTTTTATGCCCTCTTAAGCCACTCTGGTTAGCCTTTCTGGGTCTGTAGACTAGAGCATGATTAAACTTTACTTTACAGCTGATATCCACATATGAGTGCGTACATACCATGTTTGTCTTTCTGGGTCTGTTTACCTCACTTGCTATCAGTTTTTCTACTTCAGTTTATTTATTTGCCTGCAATTTTTATGATTTTATTGTTTTTAACAGCTGAGTACTTTATTGTGCAAACGTATCACGTTCTCTTTTTCCATTCTTTGGTTGGAGGGACACCTAGGTTGTTTCCAGTTTCTGGTTATTATTAATAAAATTTGTTATGAAATCAAACATTGAAAAGATTCTACTCTGTCTTGGTTAATTTTATGTGTGGATATTGTTAAATACCAGTAACAGTCTTTTTGTAAAATGCTAGCCTTAGTGTTTCTGTGAAGTTTTTCTTAGGTGACTTTCTTATAGTAATAATCTACTTTTTAATTTATTCATGCCTACTTTTAAAAGCTAGACTTCTTTATGTTGGTTTATTTGAATTGTTACTTCTTCTACTCAATTCTATACCTTTGTTCAAGTACAATTAGTGAATTAAAACTGTGTATATTTAAGATGAAGAGTAATGTTTTGACATATTTGTACTCCATGAAATAATGTACACAATGAAGCTAATAAACAAATTGGATTTTTTTTAAGTTACCAGGGATTTTGTATATATGTATGTAGGGAGAAATCTTTGGAACCCACATCTGTGTAAGCAATTCTAAATTGTATAATACTATTTAAATGAAATTGAAATGGGGTATCCTGCAGTGGTACCTATAGCATGACAAACTCTGCCAGACCACAGACCACATGACCAGGGGTATTAAGAGATCTGGCCATTGGAGTTTTGCAGGTTTCACCCAAAACACTCTGCACCAATATGCTCCATCATTGCTCACCTCAACCTGTACCAGGACCCTCACTGCCAAGTCTTAAGCACAAATGACCAGTTTTGGATGCAGTCCTACCTATCCTATTATTCTCTTTACTTTTCTACAAAATCTCACTACACCTCCAACTCACTGTCCTTCCTTGAGACTTTAGCCAAATGGTCTGAAAACTCATTTTTAAAAATTCAACTAACAACCTAACTTTAGAAGCCAAGACCTATCTTAAATACACAAATAATATTTGAATAATACTTCCAAAGAAATCATCAATCATATAGCAATGGTCACCAACCATTAGGAAGTAAATTAGGATAATTAGGAAGTAAAGGATAGTCAAAGCATCCCTGAGCAAAAAGGAAAGTGTTCCTTGGATTATTAGACATGAGCTTAAACTATTCTACAATACCATGGTAATCAAAACAAACTCCATTTGGAGGTTTTTCAGTGTTCATCTTATTCTATTGAAGTAAGTAAGTTTAGCTGCAAAAAGCATACATGTCCCACTGTCAAGAATAATAGCTGCATGTAAGTGTCATATTCTGTAGGTCTTTGAAGTGTTTAAAGACCATGTATCTATGTAAAATATCTTTTAATCTTGAAAACATACCTAATGTGACTATAAATTTGATAACTATAGATGACTAACTACTAACCTGTACTTTTATATACTTTGCACTTTTAAATGAGCTGCATAAGAACAATACCCAAAGCAATAGAAATGTACATACGAAATAATGAAATTAACTTTAATTTTTGTTTCAATAAACCAAAATCCATACCAATGTAAAATATTTTAAGATTAAGAGTTGTGGTTTTTTGGATTAAAGTAGATTAAAAATATTTTTTATCTTATTTCTTTATCATATCCTCTTTTTATTTATAAAGAGGTATTTCAATTTAAATCTTTTTAAGCCTTTTGTCTGATTATGACCAATAGCAAGTTGTAACCAACTTCTTCCCCTTAAATCATGACAAACATCCATAACCCATCTTTTGGGAATGTGGACATTGTTTTCTCTAAACTACTTTCTATTGTCTGATTGTTGGTATCATTGAGGGAACATTGAGAAAGCTGAGATAATAATGAAATCCTGGCTGGTGCCATCTATAACATTGTACTATCTCAGTCAATAGCCTTGAAGCTCTTTTTGATGCAGAATTTGGGGAGACAATAACAGGGGCATTTCGAAATACTGAATTACCTGTACTACAAATTTTTATTGGTATGTGGTCCTCTTGTCCTATATACACTTTCAAAAGTAGCATACTTTATAAGTATAAATATGTACTGTGCACAAGTCAGTTGAATTTTTTTTGTTTTGTTTTGCTTTCTGTTTGAGCAGGTAAAAATGTACATTATGTATCCTGTAGTTCTTCAATTTTTTTTTATTTTTGTAGATACAGTTTTCTGAGTGTCTTCCCTGATCAAACCTGATTTTCTTTAACCCAGAATGAATCCACATCTTCTCGTTTCCTGTAGAAATAAAAGCATAGCCTCTTCCCCAAAGCAACACACATTTTGACTTATATTTTGAAGTCAAGACATTTTTAAAATATATAGGCTGGTTTAATTATAATCCAATGTTTCTTAGTAACTAAAAATTCAAAGACAACCCAATAACATACAGAAGCCAGACTCTCTGAGTATTTCCCATCTCTAAGTGTTTTTCCTTTTATATTACTTTTTTCCTTTTCTAACAACTTTATTTTATTCTTTTAAAATCATTCATTTCTTTTTTATGATTATCTAATCATTTTTTCTCTCCCAAGCCTTTGTACATTTTTAAATATATTGCAACCTTTTTATGTTTTTTCTGTCTAAAATTGTCTTTGTTGTGTCTATTATCTCTTTATGACCACATTATCCTTTAAACTGCTAAGCCACATGGTTAGGTCTTCTGTCTCTGTTTTGGTGGCTGATTCCACCCTGCTTGACTCCTAGAGAACCTAGATTCATGGCAGAAGTACCAGCAAGATTCACATTTAGTGCCCCAACTCTTGGGAGATTTTGGGTCCACATTGCCTCCAAGTAGTGCATCACCTGCCGCTCATAGACCCCATTTATGGCATCAGGGCCTCTTTTAAAAGTTGCATACATTATTTTTCTGCTAGCAATTAACCAGGCAGGAAGCCTTCTCTTAATGGAGCTACACCTCTACTTCCTGCTAGCCTACATATGGAAGGGCAGTTTCCAGGAAGTCAAGTTTGACTCAGTTTTTGTGTGTTTAGAACCCTTTCCTAAGTTAGATCAGGTCTTATGTGGAAATTCTGACCCAATGTTGGCAGAACATAGATTAATATAAATGAGTTAATTATAGTTGCAAAAACTAGTTAGTAATAAGCCTGAGCTATCAGCCAATCATTTCTACTTAAGATTAAGTCTTTGTGTCTGATATTTGGGAAATGAAAGAATATGAAAACGTCTGCCTACAAAGAAGTTTCTTTGGAATGGGGAAAGTTGCTTATGAACCTTTTCATAGCATTTTTCATCTCTTTATTTCTCAATGTATAAATGGCTGGGTTTAGGAGAGGTGTAAAAACAGAGTAAAACACAGCAAAAAATTTGTCCAACCAAGTGATATTGAGTGGCCATACATAGATGAAGATACAGGGTACAAAAAATATCATCACCACTGTGATGTGGGCACTGCATGTGGACAGAGCCTTAGATGCACCAGATTTAGAGCTCTGGCGAACAGTGATAAGAATGTATGTGTAGGAAACGAGCAACAAAATGAAACATGTTACAGCCACAACCCCGCAGTCAGCATTCATTAATGTATGTAAATCATGAGAATCTATACATGCTAACTTGATTACCAATGGCATATCACAGAAAAAGCTGTCAACTTCTTTTGGGCCACAAAAAGGTAACCGGACAATCACGACTATGTAACTTATACCATGTATAAAGCCAGTGGTCCAGGAAGTCAACACCAACCCAATGCATCTTTTCAGGTTCATAATGGTGAAGTAGTGGAGTGGTTTGCAGATGGCCACATAGCGGTCATAAGCCATCACCACCAACAGCACCATCTCTCCTGCAGCAATGCAATGGGCAAAGAAGACCTGGGACATGCAGCCTGCAAATGAGATGGTCTTGTTTTCCCTGAGGAAGTCTGATATCATCTTTGGAGTAGTAATAGAAGAAAGCCACATATCGACAAAGGACAGATTGGCCAACAAGAAGTACATGGGAGAATGGAGATGGGGGTCAGTGGTGATTAAAATAAGTATGATAATATTTCCAGACACGATGAGCAGATAAAGTACCAAAAACATCACAAAGAGTATGACCTGAACACTCTGTGAGTGGGCAAGTCCCAAAAGCATAAATTCTGACACCACAGACTGATTGCCTCCATCCATTTCACTCAGTGAGTCCTCAGAAGTGATCTACAAATTAAGAAAGATTGTGAATTAGCCATATGAGGAAGACTACTTCCTTTATAGAACTTACCACTCGCTTTGAAACTTACTGAGATAAAAATACAGAAATATAAAAGGAAATCTAAGGCAACTATGAATGGCACTGCTGCCCAAGTAAAAGCTAATGAGCCAAGAGCAGCTCCCCATGAAGAGAAGTATGGGTAACTGTTACCCATACTCTCTATCAGCAATTTTTTCTTTTAACAGAGCAATATAGAAGCAGGACAACATTGTGAAAAACAAAAAACAAAACAAAGCAAAATATTTGGTTTCTTAAATAAGTGGTCTGAATTTGTCACTAGCAATCATGACATTCCACAGTGGAAATAAGAGTTAATATTGGAAACTGGTGGGTAGTTCATTTGAATAACAGTGCAAATGGTCTGATAGGATGCTAAAAATTTTGCCCACATGCTTAATTATCTCATTGGGCATCAGTAGAATTATTTCTGAGACATTGGTAGCTTAAGGGGGTTCGAGAGATGGCTCAGTGGTTAAGAGTACTGCCTGCTCTTCCAAAGGTCCTGAGTTCAATTCCCACCAACCACATGGTGGCTCACAACCATCTGTAATGAGGTACCTGGCGCCTTCTTCTGGCCTGCAAAATATTGTATACATAATAAATAAATAAATAAAATAAATAAATAAGTATTTTTTGAAAAAAAATAGCTTAAAAGTATAAAGTAAATAATTTTAAAAACTCAGTGAGAAAGCATAAAGAACAGAATACCATATAAGATGTACATGGATACCAGGCTAAAATATGTACAAACCAGATTCACAACCTGGGTGGTGGAAGCACACACCTTTAGTCCCAGAATGTGGGAGGCAGAAGCAGGTAGATCCCTGTGGGTCCAAGGTCAGCTTTACCTGAGTTGGTTCCAGGGCAGGATCCAAAGCTACAGAGAAACCCTGTCTTGAAAAACCAAAAACCAAAACAAACACACAAACAAAAAAAAGCAAATTCACAGATGTTCACTAATAAATGTATATCATTGAAATTATCTACTCAACTAAACTGA
Organism: Myodes glareolus; assembly: GCF_982192425.1. NCBI lineage: Eukaryota > Metazoa > Chordata > Mammalia > Rodentia > Cricetidae > Myodes > Myodes glareolus. Next base: position 67,282,869 of record NC_142035.1, on the reverse strand, counting down.
TTAAAAAAATACCACTGCAAATACCTGTAGGAACAGATTGACCAAAGAACACGACAAAGCATATTCAGAGCTGAGCTCTGAAAATCCAATTAGTTCAATCTTAGCAGTATAAAATTTGATCTTAAGTTTCATAAACTAATTTTGAGAACCCTTACATTTTGAAATAGTATAGTTTCCTGACATGAGCAATATATCATTTGTCATTCATTGATCTATCATCAGTATTTTTTTTCTTTATCTACTGATCATCTTTGTTCTTTTAAAGAGCAGAATCAATTACATAAACAAGCAAGCATAGCTGTTATTTAACTGTCATCTTTTCATGAGTATGATATTATACTTTCACTAACCAAAATTTACTCACATCAAAGCACAAGCAGGGTACTTACACTGATCTAGTGGACAATACTCAAGTCAGACAATGGGTAGTCATTAGCCATTTCTGCTCACTACATTGACTCTCACATTGCTTTTCAACTTTATTTTATCCTAGATCAGGTAAAAAATGAAAGCCCTGAATTTATCATCAGAATTATTTTACATTTCCATTTTCTAAGGACTGAGAAGGGTGGAGTAAGAAAGAAGTTCTGAAAATGTCAGGTAACATAACCATCTGCTATAGGAGCATGATGGCAGGTAAGTAAACATACATGCCTCTCAGAGATTTATCAAATATCTAAGGAAAATACACCAGCTATACAGCAGAATTCTTGTTCCTTGAAAATTTATTTTTCAACCTATCAAAAAGTTTCTGGTCAGCCTGAATTATTTGGTTTTGCTTTTATTATTTCTTTAATTTTTAATATTATAATATAAATATAACATTTCTTCCTGCCCTTCTCTATCTCCAGATTCTTCCAAATACTCTTCTTTGTTCTCCTTCATATTCATGACTTCTTTTTTAATTGTTTTAGCATAAATGCATACATATACATATATATATATATGCATGTGTGTTTTACATAAAATGTGTTTATATATATGCTTATAGGTATATATTTACATATTCCTAAACTGCTCAGTCTGTGTGATGTTTCTTGTACATATGTTCAGGGTTAGCCATTTGGAGTTGCAGAACCAATTGGCATTCTTTTTCTTTAGGAAGTCTACTTCTCCAACTCTCCGTATCCTTTAAATAGGCAGTGATTCTTTGTTGAAGCCTCTTGGGTTTTACCCATTCCATTTTAGCATGTCTATTGGTGTTGGGTTTGTTGAGCTCAATTTTGAAAATCATGAGAGAACTGTACTCACTAAGAGAGAGTAATCATTTACAGAGTTATGTCAGACTGTCCTTTGGGACCTCTGCTGCAAAGTAGAACCATGTCTCAAGTATTGCCTTTTAAAGAGTCTCCTCTAGTATTATAGATGTAGGACACTACTGTATCAGACCTCTGTGAATGCAAAGTATCTTATAACTACTTTCTGATACATAGGAGTGACCATACTTTAACAGACTTATTTTAATGATATTATTCAGACTGCTATGTTTCCATGTGATGATTGAGAAGCTAGTATAAATGGTACCAAATAATAGAATAGCTTAAAGATTGTTAACCATTCTATTTAAAAATAGGTTATGAAAATACATAGTAAAGTATACATATTATGACCATTAAGCCTAGAAGAATCCAAATTAACTGTATGATGAAAAAATTTTACTTGTAAATTTAAGGCCAAGGATTTTTAATGCTCATTTGAAATCTTTGTGTAATATATATCTGTGCAAATACACATATTTGCACATATGTATTTTTAGAACATATTATATATTTTCACAGATTTAAACACACATACATAATCACCTTTTAAAAAAATATTTGCTACAGTTGAGATATACCCGTTTGGCAACTATGAAATATATAAATGGAAAGGACACATTCAGTATACAAATTGTTTTTCAGGATCATAACAACTACTTCACCCTTCTTTTTGTTCTTTGCCCATGATCTATCAGTATTTTCAAAGACCTAATGAAATATTCTGTTTGTTAAAATGTTTCTGTAATTCTTGAATCTAAATTAGTAATAATTCTTCTAGAAAATCTAATATTGAATTACATGTAATAAATAAAAAAATTAATGAACAAAAACAAACTGAATAATTGTCCTAAGAATCTAAAAGCAAATTAATATTTTATTCTATTTTTCAGTGTTGTTTTTTGTACTGATTGGCCTTCTATCGAAATACTAAACTTTGTAACAGTCTCAATATTTCAATTTCTGTATTTATGGTTATAGTCATATTTACATAACTTAAGAAGATAGTATGTGATAGATACTGATGACAGTGTGTTTAAATAACCCCATATTAAATTGAATATATAAAATTCTTTAAGCTATTGTAATATTTGCTACCATTTTTACTAGCTTCTCAAACATCACATGGAAATAAAACATTCTGAATAGTAGTAGCTTGTAATGCCTTGCTTAGTTGGCAGATGACTGATTGTTGTGTTGTGGATTTTTTGCTATATATGTTGTGTTCTGTTTTTTGGTTGTAATTTTTATTTTTTACTTTTTAAATGTGCTTTAACTGGAGTAGAATCACATAAGTTTCCCTCTTCCCTTTTTCCTCAAATGTCTTCCAAGTGCCCCACATATTCTTCCCATGCTATTTCTCAACTGTGTAGTCCATTTTCTTTGATGTTTATTGCTACACACATGGTTTATGTATATATGTGTATGCACAAAAGCATATAAATAAAATCTGTTGGGTCCATTTTTGTAGTTGCATATGGTTTCAAAACTGACCACCTGGCAATTGACAGAAAATTAGGGGACTCATTCATACAAAAATTAATTCTCTTTGTCCTAGCAGACAATAATTGGCAGAAATTTTAAATCTGATTTTCACAATTTTCAATTAACTTGCTTTTATTTTCACTTTTATTTTTATGCTGAAAGTTATCTTATCTACTATGCAGTCTTTTATTTAAAATATATTTTATCCAGTTAAGAAGTAGGGAATATTTTACAATGTTAGCAGTATTTTATTTTATGGATTACCAGATAAACAATGATGACATTCTGGATGTAGATATTAGAATACATGAAATAGGATAAGTGGAGAAAATATTTTAATTGGCCTCTAATAATGGCAGAGGACAAAGAAACCATTATCAATTCCACACATAGGGGTATAGCTAAAAAGAGATAACCAGAAATTTTTAAGAATTACTTTATGAAAGAATATCAGAGGGATGAGATAGCTTACCGTACTCAAATTTTTCTTTCAGATCAGAAAGAAAACATCTAATGTGTGCCCATGAAGATATCCATATTGTGTAAAGACAGTCTTCCCTTTGTTTAGACCTATATTTGCCTCCTGAAATTGTCTCAAGGGTAAAATTCACTTGTTGTATGTTCTGACCCAAATGAGAATGGTGGAGATAATTACTTTGGACATCAATTAGGGATTTTTCTGCTTAAGGTGATACTGATTGCTACGCATTTGTGAAAACAAAAATGACTAGCCCCCTCTTAGTTATCTCAGCTTTGATTAAAATTAGATAAATTTTCAAAATTATGCTCTTCACAGATAAGGACTAAGGAGATGCTTTCTGATGCCTAGTCTCTTAGTGTATGTATATAACCAAAGGGGATCAGTTTTTGAAGGTATGCAACCATTTTCTGTAAAACTGTAAGATATGACCAGAACAAACCCCATGCTGTGAAAGTAATCATGTCAAATCTGCATCAAATCTTTTTCACATGACTGATGTGACAGTGTGCTCCATAACTGTATGTGATACAGGCAAGAATGAAGTGGATGCCACAAACATTAACTCCATGGAACATAAACAATTCTTCTATTGTTGTAGAAAACTAGAGAGTATACCTGTCACTTCAATTTTAATTTCACTACTGATGGAGTTGCAGTAGATACCGCGGATAACAAAATTAAAGTGCTACAGTTGACTTTTTTTCCAGTTGGTATATCTAAACTGTAATTATCAGCAATTACTGCACAAGTTATCATGTTATTTTGTTCGTAAAAATGTACGTACATGTGTATAGTGTAACTTTATTAACGTCTTTATCCAAATGAGACAACAATGAATATTAGTAGAAACTTTTTATAGATACTATGTGATGCCAATAGACATAATATAGACTTCTATAAACCTAAAATAAGGGAAACTGACAAGCACATGTTCTTAAGTGTACATTAAGATAGGTGAATAAGAATATCAACAATATTAAAACTTACATGTCTTCTTTCTAGCCTGGTTTTTCAATAATACTATATATTGTCATTACACAGACTGTAGTATTCTGAATTGTGCAAAGCCTGTTTATTTCCCTCTATTATAACAGAATAATTTTCATCCTGTGGTAGTCTTCCTCAAATGATTCAGAGAAAAAGACATAAACACTTTAATGTGTTTCAGAAGATTTATTGTCTAAAGTTATGCCACCAAAGTCTGGAAATTTTATTTAATGTCCCAGCTCCAAAACTGAAATTCTCAGGAAGAAGATTGTAAAGGAATTTTTCAGAGGAAACCAGAAAACATGGTGGCTAAGGAGCACAAATTGAGACATATCTTGACTGTGTTTCTCAGATAGAACTATTAGTGGTATCACTTGGCTCATTTTAATGTCTTCATGATAATTAAATCTGCAAAATGAAAAAAATAAGAACTGAGACTTTCTAATATTTAGTCACAGATATGTTTTCTATATATTCTCCAAATGTTGATCATCAATATTTAAAATTATTCTTTATTTTTAAAATCATTTACTGCCTGATTAATCTTCCTAGATATTAATTTCTCAATACTATTTTATTTTTCTGGCTGTGCTTTTATTTTTTTGTTTCTTTGTTTTGCATTCACACTTAGATAAAATGAGATGTTGAAGTTATCTACTGACCAAAGAAATTTTGGCAATGTCCCTCATATCAGGAATAACCCATTTTTCTTTAATTGGCCAAAGGAAAGTATGTGACACCATAGGACAATTTGCTCTTTCAACCTCACTCAGGCTGATTTTGGATTCAGGAGCAGTTTCTGGTAACTGCATGGGCGATTTAATATTAGCCAAGCAGGTTTCTCAGAAGGACAATTCACATAAAAACCATTCCCCAGATATGTTAATGCTTTGAAATTAAAGGGATTTTGTACAATTCTTTCTCTTAAAATTGCTGTTGTCTCTTCTAGCTGTTAAGAGGTAAGTGGGATGATAAAATTTGTATATCAGTAACAGCAACTACAGTGTAAAATTTTATTCATATGTCAATGCTATCAGTAGAAATTCATTGTGACGAATTCAATTATGTTATTTTCCTCAGGAAAACAACTAGAAAATCCTATAAGGTTGCCTTAAATACTGAGGAGATGTTGTATAAGTAATATGAAAAAGGATAGCCCTTGCAATGAGTATTTAAGTATCAATAAATATTGACTCCTACAACCAATTTTTTGGAGTTAATATTTCCTCTCTCTCTCTACACACTGATTTCATGTAAATTTTCTTTTTGCATAAAATCTAGCATTTTCTTGTCTATGTCCTTTTTTTAATAACACCTAGTTTAGAAAATTTCATTCAAATACAGGTTGCAAACAACTATGGAAATTCTGAGAACCATTAACATGGTCATTCCATTTCAGAAACAATGTTTTCCAAATAATTATTATTTATATTGGCTATACGGACAGATTTTTACTTAAATATATATTTTAGACTAATATTTTTACTTCTTCCAATAAAATGTTATTTGTTTTCCTTTTTTTACTTCTCCATTCAAGAATTTACACTTTCTCCCCTCCTCCCATTCCTTGCTCCCCCACTCATCCTCCTCCTTTCCTCTCACTCCTTAAGAGAGGGCAGGAAACCATGCCTTGTGGGAAGTCCAAGGCCCTCCCCCTCCATCCAGGTCAGAAAGATGTGCATCCATATAGCCTAGGGTCCCAAAAGGCCAATACATGCAGTACAAACAGGTCCCAGTGCCATTATCAATGGCTTCTCAGTCAGCCCCCAATGGCAGCCACATTCAGGGAGTCCAATTTGATCACATGCTCGTTCATTACGGGTCCAGCTAAATTTGGTGAGCTCCCAATAGATCAGGCACACTGTCTTGGTGGGTGGACCAACCCCTTGTGGTCCTTACTTCCTTGCTCATCTTCTTCCTCCTACTGCTCTTCAACTGGACCTTGGGAGCTCAGTCTGTTGAGGGTCTCTGTCTCTATCTCCATCCGCCATAGGACGAAGATTCTATGGTGATATTCGAGATGATCATCAGTGTGATAGTGGGGCAAGACCAGTTCAGGCACCCTCTCCTCGGGTGCCCAAGGACCTAGCTGGGGACATCCCCGTGGATACTTGGTATCCCCTCTAGAGCCAAGTCTCTTGCCAATCCTAAAATGGTTCCCTTAATGTCAATATCTTCTTCCCTGCTCCTATATCTGCCCTTCCCCCATCTGCAAATTCCAGCTCCCTCAAGCTCTCCCCAGTATTTCCCTTCTTCCTTCTCTCTCTGCCTCTCCCCTTCAACCAACCCCATCTCTAATACTACCCCCACCCCCATGCTCCCAACTTTTGCCCAGAGATCTAGTTTACTTCCAATTTCCAGGAGGATCTATAGATGTTTTTCTTTGGTTTCACCTTGTTATTTCACTTCTCTAGGCTTGCGAACTATAGGCTCAATGTCCTTTGTTTATGGCTAGAGTCCACTAATGAGTGAGTAATACCATATTCATCTTTTTGGGTCTGGGTTATCTCACTCAGGATAGTGTTTTCTATTTCCATCCATTTGTATGCAAACTTCAAGATGTCATTGTTTCTTTTACTGCTGAGTAGTACTCAAAAGTGTATATATTCCATACTTTCCTTATCCATTCTTCCACTGAGGGTCATCTAGGTTGTTTCCAGGTTATGGTTATTACAAATAATGCTGCTATAAACATAGTTGAACAGAGGTTTTTGTAGTATGATTGGGCATCTCTTGAATATATACCCAGACTGGTATTGCTGGATCCTGATGTAGATTGATTCCCAATTTCATGAAAAACCGCCACACTGATTTCCAAAGTGGTTGCATAAGTTTGCATTTCCACCAGCAATGGATGAGTGTTCTCCCTTACTCTACATCCTCTCCAGTGTGGGCTATCATTGGTGTTTTTGATTTTAGCCATTCTGACAGGTGTAAGATGGTATCTGTTCAGTTCAGTACCCCATTTGTTAATTGGGTTAGTTAGAATTTTAATGTCTAATTTCTTGAGTTCTTTATATATTTTGGAGATCAGACCATTGTCTGATGCGGGGTTGGTGAAGATCTTCTCCCATTCAGTAGGTTGTCTTTTTGTCGTAATGACAGTGTCCTTTGCTTTACAGAAGCTTCTCAGTTTCAGGAGGTCCCATTTATTCATTGTTGCTCTTATTGTCTGTGCATCTGGGGTTATAGATAGGAAGTGGTCTCCTGTGTCCTTGTGTTGCAGTCTACTTCCTACTTTCTCTTCTATCAGGTTCAGTGTGGTAAGATTTATATTGAGGTCTTTAATCCATTTGGACTTCAGTTTTGTGCAAAGTGATAGATATGGATTTATATTTATTCTTCTACAGGTTGACATCCAGTTATGTTAGCACCATTTGTGGAAATGCTTTCTTCCTTCCATTGTATACTTTTAGCTCCTTTGTCGAAAATCAGATGTGCATAGGTTTATGGATTAATATCCGGGTCTTTGATTCGATTCCATTGGTCGACGTCTCTGTTTTTGTGTCAATACAAAGCTGCTTTTATTACTGTGCCTCTGTAATAGAGTTTGAAGTCAGGGATGGTAATGCCTCTGGAAGTACTTTTATTGTATAGAATTTTTTTGGCTATCCTGGGTTTTTTGTTTTTCCATATAAAGTTGATTATTGCTCTCTCAAAGTCTGTGAAGAATTTTGTTGGGATTTTGATGGGGATTGTGTTGAATTTATAGATTGCTTTTGGCAGAATTGCCATTTTTACTATGTTGATCCTTTTAATCCAAGAACATGGGAGATCCTTTCATTTTTTGGTAGCCTCTTGGTCTGTCCTCTCTTATTGTAAGCAAAAAGGTTATGAAATCCCTGGGTGTTGATATTGTCTGTTATTATATAACTTTCAAATTTATTTATTTATTTACTTATTTATTTATCAAATGAACCTACCAAATTATGGGTCTTCAGTAAATTGTTGTAGATGTGATAATCTTTATTGACTAGCAGATGTTACAGTTGCAGATGTGTGCAAACAGCAATGGCAAGGCAAGTTTCAGTAATTGAATTATCTGGTCCTTAATTAATTAATTAAGAGCAGTGCATTTGTATCAGGAGGATTGATTGGCCAGAGTATCAAGGAACCCAAAGCTTTCCTACAGTTGACAGTCATGAGTGGTGAATGGGGTCTGAGTGTGGCCTACAGATGGGATGCAGCAGGGACCACAGTGGGATAAAGGAATGAGTGGGTGGGATAGCCATGGGTGCTGGCTTGAGAGGCTGCAGCATCAGGCAGTGAGTGGGGTAGGCTGTGGCATCTGGGTGCTGGTTAAAGAAGCTGTGCAGGTGGGCTCTGGGCAGTGTGGGCCATGGTGGAAAAGCATGCCTGAGTTGCCAGAATGGAGAATGAGGCAGTGAGATAGTGTGCATGGACCTTATATGCCAGTCCCAGTAGGCATGGACTCATGCCCCATGTGAGCAGGCACCAGATGTAGATAAATGCAATAAAATAGTCCCACACTAGCTTAGAACTAAGAGTAATAATGGGTTCTTTATTTAGAGGTTGACTCATCGATCAACAGTCCTTGCACACGCAGGGAACAGGAACTAAATCCAGCATTCGAAGTGGAGAGAGTGCACGTATGTTTCTACATCTAGTTTTTATACTACCCAAGGCCATGCTCAACATGGTCCAGCATCTCAAAGGCCATTGGCTGAAGGCGTTCTCCCAGCAACACTCCATTCTACCACAAGGACATTTGCTCAGTTATATTCATAGTAACTTTATTGACAATAGCCAGAAACTGGAAACAACCTAAATATCCCTCAACCAAAAAAATGAATAAAGAAAATAGGACATATTTCCACAATGGATTATTACACAGCTGTTAGAAAAGAATGTTATCATAAAACTTGCTGGCAAATAAATGAAACTACAAATAACTCATCATAAAAGAGGTAACCCACACTCAGAAAGATAAACATTGCATACAATCACTTATAAGTGGATTTTAGCTGTTAAGGGTAGTCACACTATAATCCACAGACCCAGATGGGTTAAGAAGCAAGTAGAGCTGAAGGGTGGTGAATACATGCATTTCCCTGGGAAAGAAAAACAGAATTGATTATGTGTGAGAGTGGACTGGATGTGGATAAGAATGGGAACAGAAGAAATCAGGTTGAGGAGGGAGGGATGAGGTGAGAGTATGGAAAGAGGTCATTGGAAAAGGGGTACATTTAGGGTGTGATGTGAAAAGCTAGTACAGTAGAAACTTCCTGGAAGAATGAGGGTGACCTTAGTGAGGACTTCTAGAAATGGAGGATATGAAGCCTGAACCTTCTATCTTTGGTTACATGGGAAGGCTCCAGGTGGTGGGTACAGGGACACCAACTCAGCCACAAAGTCTCAAAGTAACACATATGTTACCTGAAGGATTTACTGGGGCAACGGTGGTTCAAAAGTTGTAAGAGTAGCCTACCAATGACTTGTCTAACTTGAGGCCCAAGCCACAAAAGGGAACCCCACTTAACACTGCCTGGATAGCCAAGAATCCACGGTTCAAGGGCTCAAAAACCTAGGATAGAACAAAGCACAGCTTCCAAAAGGAAATGAAATGAGTCCTAACAATGTTCTGCTGCCTAGACCAATCAACATCGGAGAAACTTCCTGTAGCAGCTGATGAAAGCAGATGCAGACACCCATATCCAAGCATTATGTGGAGCTCGGGGCACTCTGAAATAAAAGGGGCAAAATGGATTATAGAAGACAGAGCAATCAAGGACAACACAAGAAAATGGCTCACAGAATCAACTTAGCAGCATTTATGGAGACTCATGGAAACTCCTGAGTTACCAATTATGTAATGTGCAATAGGTCCTTTTCATATAAGGTGTATAGGCTGGGATATTTGTGAAACTTCTAATAGCGAGAAAGGGGATGTCCCTGACTCTTTTGCCTGCTCATAGAACCCTTTTCCTCTTACTGGGACACCTCATTCAGTCTTGATGTGAGTGATAGGGAAGTTCAGCCAATCACATCCTCTTCATGGGGCATGTTGCCCTAAGGCAAAAGTTTATCTATAAACCTAGCTGGTGAAAGCCCCCGCCCTCTCTCTCCCTCTCCACTTGGCCTGGATCCAGCATTCCAGACGGGTGGGATTCTATGTAAGTTTTTCCTTCTGTTTTATTAAAGCTGTATCTTTTGTAAGATAGTCTGGGGACTCTTCATTACTGGTCGCCCCGAGGCATCACCTGGTGCCCAAACGTGTGCATTTTTCCTTCCTCGTGGTCGGCTCGGCCGCAAACTGGCCAGCGGAGCCGCACCACACCTGGGGTCTGTCCACAGCCCCACGGCCTTTACCCTGACTAGCCAGGTCCAGATTTCCTAGCTTAAGTGCGAACCACATTAGCGTGGCCGCCACCAAAACAGCAGGCGGCTAACTACAGTTTCCTCGCGTGCGCCATAAAGCCTGCACATTAGATCCCAGCTCCTTTCAATAGAATGGGGCGGGGAACTTCCTACCAGAGCCGCACACCGCTGCTGGCTCCTGACTGGCCCCAGCTACCGCCGAACTTCGGGCGGATAGGGGAGTGGATTTCAAGCGCCTCCCCGTGGCAGCTCTAGCCCCCTCGGGCAGTGTCTTTCCCACTGCCCGGCTGATTCCCACGCTCGGCCTGTGCCAGAGCACACGATCTGTGAATTTAACCTCTGGATTTGAGTATATATATTTCAGAATCCTTCCGGGTTGACTCCCTTGCCACATGGATTCAGGTGTGCCCCGCCACCTACTGGCAGGCAACGGTCATAACAGGTAAGATTTTTCTTTTCAGTTGAAAATAGATAGATACATACATACATACATACATGCATGCATGCAAGTACGATTTCTTTTGATTGAAAATGTCACAAAATATTACTATACAAAGTTCAATGGCCTTTTAAATTGAGCCATGAAGGATATCCTGCAAGATATTTCTGATATTCCTCTTACTTGGTTATTTCTGGGGTTTATCGTTTTTCTGGTGTTTGGCTGTCTTTTACGAAGGATGCAGTTCTTACAGACTGACTGCAGAATGCTGAGGGCAGAGATTCAAACCTTAAGGACAATTCAGACTGACACCAACTTTCTCACAAAAGAGTTTGGAGTTCTCAAGGAGGAGACTAGATCTTTGTCTGATATGACTCGGTTGACTGACCAAAATATCCATAAGGTGCAGTCTAATATTACTTCTTTAGAAGGGAGCTTCACTGCTCCGGAGGAGGGAACAACTAAAATGACTCGTAACCTCCAATCCATGACTGTAAGTGCTGAAACATTAGCTGAGAGGATTAGGTTTAGGGACATCATATAGGGGTTGGTTATAAATGATATAGGGATGAGGGAATGGGGGAGGTATTTTATAAGCTCAGGGTATTTATCATAAAAGAAAAAAAGGGGATTGATTGGTGATGGGATAATAATACATTGGTATTTGTGAGTTACTGTTTTTAAAAATTGTATTGGTGTTGATTTTTGTACTTTGAATATTGTATGTGAGTATGCTTCTACCTCTATTTGTATTGATATATATACATATATTTACATTTCTACCTCTGATTAAGATATTAATGTAATGATATAAATTGTTTACATTTGGAGGTCATTGTCCTCACTCATTGCACAGTTGTTCATTCTCTTAGTCTTCAAGTTAGATAGATAGAAATCAATAGTCATATATGTTTGTTATATTTATATTTAGGCTAATCAGATTATTTAGGTGATTAGAGATCATACTTAGTATAGATAGTATAATCTTCAACCTCTTTGAAGACCTGTAGAAAATGGCCTTTAATCTGACTCATAGTTCTATAGTAATGAGACACAATCGCTCTTGGCATCACCGCTCTACTCCTGAGAATGTTGAGCACCAAAGACACTCCAGTTGGAGCTTGTCTTCTTCCTGGCAGAACTGGCCTTTGAGCAAAGAAAAAACCCATACTTCGACCACTAACAGAATTACAGAATATCCGTAAATGGATAAAAGCAGGATTGTCTTATCTTGCCAAGACAGGGTGAGAGAGTCTTAAAAGGTTTCTTGCCTTTGAAAAATGGCATGTCAGTTACATCAGGCCTTAGCCAAAGTTGGTTGACTCAACATTGCAAAAGAGACTTTGGGTGATTGCCCAGGTTGTCTCTTCTATTTGTTGCACATTTTGTAAGTTTCCCGCTTGTACTTCTGGGCTGCTTGAGTAAAATTATTTTCCTTCTCAGATCTTTGATGGAGTTAAAGATTAGATAGTTGTAGTTACCCTCTACATTATTTAGACTCCTTGAAATAGAATGTTTAGTAAAACTTTTGTTATATGTTTCTTGCTTAATATTGTTTGTTGTTTGTAACTTTACATTTATTATTTGCTTCTATTGTATATAGTTGTATTTGATTTTGTTCTATCTTATTTTAGAAAAAAGGGGAGATGATAGGGGAGTTCAGCCAGTAACATCCTCTTCATGGGGCATGTTACCCTAAGGCAAAAGTTTACCTGTAAACCTGGTGGGTAAAAGTCCCCACTCTCTCTCTCCCTCTCGACTTGGCCTGGATCCAGCATTCCAGACAGGTGGGATTCTATGTAAGTTTTTCCTTCTGTTTTATTAAAGCTGTATCTTTTGTAAGATAGTCTGGGAACTTTTCATTACCAATCGCCCTGCAGCATCATGTGAGGGTTTGTGCCTAGTCTTTTTGCATCTTGGTATGCCTTGTTCAGTAGGTGTCATCGGTACACTTGTTTTTTATGAAAGGAAATAGAAGAGCAATGTGAAAGAAGAGAGGGAAAAATAAATAGAGTGGAGGTTGCTGTTGGGATATGTATCTCTCTGGGATGGGAAAATAGAACAGATTTTATCGGAAGACTGGAAGTGGTGGGGAAGATGAAAGCAAAAGGATCAGATGGGAAGGGGAGATGTGGCTAAAAAAGTGACCATGGGAAAATAACTAGAGTTGAATCTGTGGGGAGAAACATAGTGCAGTGGCATCTTCCTAAAACAAATAGAGGAAACCCTAAAAAGATAATCTCCAAATAATGTGGGATTCCAAACTTGTCATCTCTTGTCACAAAATGAGAAGCTTCTCTTTTGGGACTGAATTACATCCTGGAGTTGTTACCTAATAGAGTCTCATGGAAATCCCCAAAAAACTCAGGTGGTTGAGAATATATTAGGCTACTCTCTACAAATGAAAAGCAGGACCACATTGCTCTAGACAGTATCCACACAACTCACTGAACACCAAGCAGCCAACCTGATGCTTTAACAGAACTTTTAACTGCATCTAGTTTCTTTGGTATGGGAAGGTACTCTTCAGGCTACCAAAAGAACATAAACACCAACCCAGCCACAAAAATCTTTGATTTACAATCTATACTGCCTGCAAAATGTGCTAAAGCAATGTGCCACAAAACTTGTGGGAATAAACAATGAATGTCTGATTTGATTTAAAGTTCACACTGACAAGATGGAACTCACAATCAACAAAGAACCAGAGACCAGGTAGTCCAGAGACTTAGAGAAAAAAAAACAAGTCAAAAGACAATAACAAAATAAATGAATCCTAATGATATTCTTTTATACTCATAGATTATAGCCTTATTCAGCCTTTATTGGAAAAACTTCATGCTGCAGTAGATGGAAACAAATACCCACCGTCAGACATTAGGCAAAGAGAGAGACTTTGGAACATAAAGCTCTATATGGGATATCTCCATCAAATCTTTCCCATAAGAGCTCAGAAAACATGGAAAAATGTAGAAAAAGTGTAAGAGCCAAAGGGGTTAGAGGATAATAAGAGCACTCTCTAATTATAATAGGTGTAAGACAATAACAATCTCCTAAATCAACTAAGAAAAACTTATATGAACTCACAAAAACTATAGCAGCAAGCACAGGACATTCAGGGAGCTGCACAAAGACATCTGTACATAAATATTATAGCTTTCAGCTTAGCAATTTTAGGGAACTCCTGAGTTTGTGACTGAGAGGATCTCTGATTTTAGTGCCTTGTCTTGGGGCTCTTTTCCTTCTATTGTTTTGCAGTTTTCAGTTTCAAAGTAATAAATTTTATTTTATATTTTATTTTATTATGTTTTGATGTTATCACTTCAAACCTCACCCTTTCTAATGAGAGACAGAAAGAGGGGAATCCAGATAGCCAAGAAGGTGGGAGAAACCAGGAGTAAAGAGAGAGGAAACTGTAATAAGGATATATTGTATGAGAAAATAATCTAATTTTAATATTTAGCCCAAACTATTTTATAATGATCTCCTAGCTTCTAAGCACAGGAAGTCTATAGCAGACTGGAACATTTTTTTTTTAAAAAAATAATAAAATAAAGCCTTTTCCTTAAAAATATGTGCAACATGAGAATCAGTCATGTAATAATAATTACAATAAGCTGAAGCACTAGTACAGAAAAGCATTAACAAAAATGGTTGCTAAATTTTTAAAAAATAATACTTCCCTTTCTTTGGGAGATACTGGTAAGTTTATTAAATGTCTGAACCTTCATGGGTGTTTGCAATAAATGTAGCAACACTGAAATATTCTATAATACGACTTTTAAAAAGAAAGACAGAATAGAGTATAAATTCTTTCATATATTCCAGCTAAGGATAAGAGATTATGCATTACAGAAGTAAATATTTAAGGAAAATTCAAGTTCACAATTCAAATTAGCAATTATGAAATTATAAAAACAGTGCAGAGGAAGTGTTATACAGTGGTATACTCAGGTAACTTTTACTAAGATTTTATTCATTACATAAATATATGAGGATAGCCAAAAATATTAAGTTCAATTTTATTAAAAACATAGAAGACTACTTTGATGGAATCGCTGGGTGGAAAGAGTTCATATTTAGAATTTAAGACAAAGGATAAACAATGTTCTGCTGATTGGTGAATAAATGTCATATTTTTTCAAATGTTAAATGATATCTATATCAAAAGATTGGTAAAAATTTTAAATATACACATATTTGCTGGTTTTAAATATGTTTCACAGAGACAATCTTAGTTTGTGAACCAATTAGTACATGTTCCTGAATATTATAAATTTCATTTGGGACCCAGGAATTTGTCTATAAACCTTTTCATAGCATTTTTAATTTCTTTATTTCTCAGTGTATAAATGGTTGGGTTTAGGAGAGGTGTAAAAATAGAGTAAAACACTGCAAGAAATTTATCAAACCAGGTAATACTGAGGGGCCACACATAGATGAAGATGCAAGGAACAAAAAAGATCATCACCACTGTGATGTGAGCACTGCATGTGGACAGAGCCTTAGATGAACCAGATTTAGAGTTCTGGCCAACAGAGATTAGGATATATGTGTAAGAAATGAGCAACAGAGTGAAGCAGCTTACAACTACAACACCACATTCAGCGTTCATTAAAGTGTTTAAATGATGATAATCCATGCAGGCTAGCTTGATCACCAATGGCATATCACAAAAGAAACTGTCTATTTCCTTGGGACCACAAAAAGGCAACTGTTCAACTACTACCAAGTAACTCATACCATGTATAAAGCCAGTAGTCCAAGAAATCAACACCAACCCAGTGCATCTTTTCAGGTTCATAATGGTGAAGTAGTGGAGTGGTTTACAGATGGCCACATAGCGGTCATAAGCCATGACCACCAACAGCATCATCTCTCCTCCAGCAATGCAATGGGAGAAGAAAATTTGGGACAAGCATCCTGCAAAGGAGATGGTCTTGTGTTCTCTGAGAAAGTCTGATATCATCTTAGGAGTAATGTTTGAGGAAAGACACATGTCAATAAAGGACAGGTTGGCCAACAAGAAGTACATGGGAGAATGGAGATGGGGGTCAGTGGTGATTAAAACAAGGATGACAGTATTTCCAGACACGATGAGCAGATAAAGTATGAAAAATATCACAAAGAGTATGATCTGAAGATTCTTAGAGTTGGTCAGTCCACAAAGAATAAATTCTGACACCACAGACTGATTGTTCCCATCCATTGCACTCAGAGAGTTTTCAGAAGTGACCTGCAAGTTAAGAAATATTAAGAATAAGTCATAATAGGAAGGTTACTTCTTTTGTAGAACTTAACATTCACATTGAAACTTACCTGACCAGAAACCCATAAATGTAATGAGAAATGCAAGGCTGCCCAAGTGAAAGCTAATGAGCCGAGAGCAACTCCCCATAAACATGTAAGCACAGCTGTAATTTGTCAGCCCTGGATGAGTGTGTCATTATACTTTCAGTGATTATCAATTATTCATTTCAAAACAGAGACAGGGTGCTTATACAGATCTGATAGATAATATTCAAACTAAATGGTGAATAATATTTCCCCTTTTTCTTTTCTATTTAGTGATTCTAAACTTGTGGGTCTTATCATCCTTTATCGTTTGAAATCTCTAGGTGGGTGGAATCCAGCAGGTAAACAATGAGATCCCTGCTGCTATCATCAGAACTATTTAACAGTCCTGCTTTTTGAGGACTCAGAAAGGTGAAGTAAGGATTAAAAGCAAGGTAATTATGAAGGCATCAAGTAACAACACATCTATGTGCTATAGAAGCATGATAGCATAAAAGTAAACACATGTGCCTTGTAAATATTTACCAAATATCTAAGGAAAATACACAGATATACAGCAAAGAATTTGTGTTTCTTGAAAAAATTAATTTTTCACATGGAAGTTTCTGGTCAACCTAAAAATTTCCATGATAATTTTTTATTTGTTTTAATTATTTCTTTGATTTTTGAGATAATACTTTAGTTACACCACTCCCCCCTTTCCTCTCTTCTCTATAAATCATACAATAGACCTTCTCCATGCTCTTTTTTAAATACTTGACCTCTGTTTCCAGTAGTTACTATTGCATGCATATATGCTTATACCTAAATATGACCTGCTCTGTCTGAATAATGTTACTTGTAAGCTGTAAGAGAAGACCATTTGGTACTGGATAACCTACTGATGTGTTCCTCCCTGAGGATGATTGTTTGTCCAGCTCTTAGTATTTCTTGGTTGTCTTTTTTTCTTTGTGTATGGTTGACTCTTCCTGGAGTCCCTTGTCCTCCTTAGCATATCTGTTGTTGTTGTCTTTGTTCTGGACGAGTTCAGGCAGTCATGATAGAACTGTGCCACAAATGAAAGGAATTACTATCTAAGAGAGCAAGCTCATTTCTTTTCAGAGCTGTGTCAGACTACTTTTGACATCTGCTGCATTGTAGAACCAAGTTTCATGCAATGTCTTTTAAAATACCTTTTCTAATATTATAGATCTATGACACTACTACATCAGTGGATGTAAAAAAACTTTACACCTATTTGATGATACATTATGGTGACCATGATTCATCAAAACACTTTTAATGATCTTACATGGAATGTTTTATTACTAGATGAGGAATGAGACATTAGTAAAAATGGTGCCAGATATTACAATAGCTTTAAAAATATTACACATTCAATGTAAGATGTAGTAAAGATGTAGAAGAAAATATACACTAAGAAATCATTAAGCTTTTCTATTACCTAGAGTACAATGATACATGAGTTTTGTCCTTTTATCAAATATTTTAGTTTATTTTTGAACAAAATGGTGCTGAAATTTATAAGTAATTATTTTGTTGTTCAAATGATATCCTTGTGTAAAATGTATAACAATACACACATATAAAACAAATATTTATGTATGGCATTTATTTATATTTATTTCAGGTAATACATACCTTTTGTATCAAATATATGTAAATGCGTTTAACCTTTCTTTGATATACATGTATCTTATACTTTCCTAAGGTCATGCATACATGTTTATATATGCACATATAAACATATATAAAAGACATTGACCTGTTTCCTTTCAGGAACATAACAATCATTTCATTATTCTCTGCTCTTGACCAGGACCTATCAGTATTTTAGAAGACACAATGATATACAATAATCTATTGAAGTGTCACTGTAATTACTGTGTTTATCTTAGTGGCAATTTTAATGTTGGCTTATAAATTAACAATCTTTAATGAAGGGAGACAAACTTATTTTCTTTCTTAGAGTCTAGAAACAAGTTATTTATTTTGTTCTATGTGTAACTGATTGCTCTTCTATTCAAGTGCTAAACTTTGCAATAGTTGCAATAAGTATTTATGGATATAGTGATATTTATAGAACTTAATAAATATCAAGTGACAGATAATAATGATGTAAATGTAATGATATTTTAGTAGCTTGTTTTGCTAACAGATACGTTGCTATTGTGTTTTTGTCTGTCTGTCTGTTTTGTTTTTAGGAGGTATAGGTTTCTTTAAATTTTAAATGTGCTTTTAATTGAAATACAATTGCATCACTTCTTTTCCTCTCTTTCTTCACTAAAATTCCTCCCAACTGTCCTCCCTAAACACTTCTAGAACCAAAACTATAGGTGATAAAATTTTTCCTTGGTAATTATTCTTACACACACACACACACACACACACACACACACACATATATATATATATATATATATTTCTATGTACAAATATATGCTCATAACTTGTTTAGTCCAATTTTATTTTTGCATCCTAAGTCAGGGCTGACCACTATACTTTTGACAACAAATAAATAGTTCATCTTGGGAGTAGTTTATCATGCTAAAACTTCTTCTCCCTGGAGTCAATAATTTTCACCATTTTTTTTTTCAATTTGGGATCTATAATGACTGTGTGTTACCTCTATTCTCATTTGATTTATTGTCATCTTTACTATTACTGTGTTGAAAGTTATACATTCACTCTGAACTTAAAATGCTTGGTGCTGCTAATTTGAAGGGAATAGTCGTACAATGGTAGTTGGATACAGTTGTTATGGATTATCTGATAAAGAATTATGATCTTTTGATGTAGACATGAATAGGAGAGAAATAGTAGCGATGGAAAAAACACATTAACTGGCCTCCAAATATGACATAGAACAACAACAAAAAAAAATAGTTCTCAGTAAACACATTGGTCTAAGGAGATAACTAGAAATAGATGGAGAATTTCCTAACAGAAGACTATCAGAGAGTTGACTTACCAAAATCATAATTTTCTCATTGGTCACTCTTTCTTCCTACCTGATGTGTGCTTATGAAGACATTCATGTTGTGTAAAAGCAGTCTTCCTTTGAGCCTGACCAATCTTCACTTCCTGACATTGTCCCATGGGTGAACCATGTCAGTTGTTCTGTGTTCTGAACAACATGAGAACCTTGGAAATAATTAACTTGGACATCTCTGAGGAATTTCTCTGTGAAGAGTAATACTGAGTGATGCAAATTTGTGAAAATAGAAAGACAAATATGACCCTCTGTTAGTCAGCCCAGCATTGATAATGTTAGTCAACTTTTCAAAATTATTCACTTCACCAAGGAGGATAAAGGAGAAGCATGTTGCTGCCAAGACTGTTACTATATAAATATAAACAAAGTAACTCAAAATGCATAGTTATGAGACTATTTTATAAAAGTATAACATATGACTAGAACAAAATCCATGTTGTGAACCTAATTTCCTAATGTACAGCAAATCTGTTTCAAATCGTTGTCACATAACTGATGTATTTCATTATACTCCATACTTGCATGTGAAATTTCTGTTTAAAATGACTGGCAAAATATTTAGGCTCCATTATAATAATTTAGCTATCCTTTTCAGGTATGCATGTGAGTGAGTTTGTGTTATAGTATATGTGCATGTATATGTGTACACATATATATGCGCAAATACACACACACATATGCAGCTCAGAGGGTGTCTCTGTCAATTCTGTTCTTCTAGCATTTTTCGAGGGTTTGTTCTCAGGATGTCAGACTTGTAGTGACGTTTCATTTGTTTTTAATAAATAAATCTTGCATGAGGATCAGAAAAGTAAAACAGCCTCACTGGCCAGCCTTACAGACTAGGCAGCAATAATGCACATCTTTAATCACAGTAGCCACAATGACACACACTTGTAATCCCAATAGCCACACCAAGTTGCCATAGAAACCAAGTAGAAGTAGTGCATGCCTTAATTCCAGAACTAGAGAGGGTTATAAAACAGGAGAAGATAGCTCTCAGTTTCAGTCTCACTCTGACATTTCCTGGAGTTGCCAATTTTGGGTTGAGATAGACGAAAGAACCAGTGACTAGCTTTTTTGCTTTTCTGATCTTTAGGTAGAACACCAATATCAGTCTCCTCACTTTTATTAATCGTGCTGAAATTTTGTGCCAAACATGAGATTGAACCCAATGACCCTGAAAATAGGAGTCGAACAGCCTACCAACTGTACTAGGTGGGATTCTGCCAGTAACTTCATTGTAACGAATACTATCAATAAGTTAAGGAATGGGGCAAAGCCAGCCAAAAAGTCTCACCTTTAATTCTAACCATAACACTTAGCTGTTTAAGACTCATATAGCCAAAAAACCATAGAGATATACAGTAAAGACAGATTCAGAAGAAAAAAGCTTCTGAAACAGTGTTCAATGTGTTTACGAAATATATGTAGGCTTGGGAGAGAAAAGAAAAGAATAGAAAAGTCCTTTTAAAAAGCAGAAAAGTAGCTGGGAATGGGAGAGCATGTCTTTAATCTCATCTTTTGGGAGGTAGAGGCAGGTGGAACTCTATTTGTTCGCAGCCAGCCTTGTATACAAGAACTAGTTCCAGGACAGGCTGCGAAGCTACAGAGAAACCATGTTTCTTAAAAAAAAATCTTTGATTTATACTCTGTACTGGTTGCCAAATTGTACCAAATCATTGGTGCCATGAAATTGTGGAAGAGACAAGGTAGCCCAGAGTCCAAGACAAAAACAAAATGTATAGATTCCAAAAAATGATAATATGATTGAATCCTAACAATATTCCTCTATGCTCATAGATCATTGCCTTATTCAAACATTATTGAAAAACCTTCATCACAAAGTAGATGGAACCAAATACAGAGACCCACATTTACGTTCTACAAATAGAGAGATTTTGAGACATACAGCTCTAAATGAGATATCTCCATCAAAACTTTTCAGTCAGAGGTCAAAAAAATATGGAAAAATAAATGGAAAATCTGTGTAAGACCCAGAGGGAATGGAGGACACTAGGAGCACAAGGTCCTCTAAATAAATTGAGAAAAAAAACTTATATGAAGTCAAAAAGACTAAATAAGCAAGCAAAGGGCCTTCATGAGTTTGCACCAAGTCCTCTGCATATAAATATTATAGCTTCAGGTTTGAAGTTTTATGGGACTCCTGAGTATGTGAATGGGAGGTTCTGTGATGCTGGAGCCTCCTCTTAGGACTCTTTCTTCTGTTGCTTTGCCCTGTCCAACTTCAATGTAATGAATTTCATTTTATGTTATATTTTATTTTATATATCTTATTTTGTTGTTGTCACTTAAAACCAGATTTTTCTCTATTGAAAGACAGAAAGTGAGGGGATCCAGATAGGTGAGAGGAGCCAGGAGTAAAGAGAGAGGAAACTATAATTAGGATATATTGCATGAGAAAATAATCAATTTTAGTTTGTGGCATAAACTAATTTATAACCATCTACCACCTTCTAAGTATATTAAAGTCTATAACAGAGTGAAAATATGGTTTTTAATAATAATAATAATAATAAAAATAATAAATCATTTTCCCTAAAAAAATGGCCAGGGTAAAAATCAATAAGGTAATAATGACCATAAAAACTTGAAAAATTAGTGCATAAAAACATCCACAAAAATGATTAAAATTTAACAAATGACACTTTCCTTTCTTTAGGTAGAAATACCAAACTTATTAAATATTCTAAACCTTCTTGGTTTTTGCCATAAAATAACAAAACTAAAATATTTTATAATGTGATTATTAATAAAGAAGACAAAATCACATATATATTCTTTGATTTGGGAGGAGATAAGGAGAAGTAATTAAATATACAGGAGATAATATTTTAGAAAAATTCAAGTACACCATCTAAAATGGTAATGATAAAATTAGATAAACAATTAATGGGCATATGGTGTTATACAGAATTATATTCAGATAACTTTTACTAAGATTTTATTTGTAAGATAAATATGTGGGATTAGTTAAAAATGATAAGCAAAAAATTTTAAAAACATATATGAATACTTTGATGGCATTACTGTATGGAAAATGTTCATATTTAGAATTTAAGATAAGAAATTTATATTTTTCTGTTGATTGATGAATAAATGTCATTTTTTCAAATGTTAAATTGTATATATATATATTGAAAGTTTGGTATACATTTTCAATATAAACCATATTTGTTGATTTTAAACAAATTTTATAGAATCAAACTCACGGTGTTAAGCAATTAACACATGTTTCTGATTGTTATGAATATCCTTTGGGACCCATAAATTTGCCTATGAACCTTTTCATAGCATTTTTAATCTCTTTATTTCTCAATGTATAAATGGCTGGGTTTAGTAGAGGTGTAAAAACAGAGTAAAACACAGCAAGAAATTTGTCCAACCAGGTGATACTGAGGGGCCACACATAGATGAAGATGCAAGGAAGAAAGAAGATCATCACCACCGTGATGTGGGCACTGCAAGTGGACAGAGCCTTAGATGCACCAGATTTAGAGTTCTGGCCAACAGAGATTAGGATATATGTGTAAGAAATGAGCAACAGAGTAAAGCAGGTTACAGCTACAACCCCACATTCAGCATTCATTAAAGTGTTTAAATGATGGTAATCCATGCAGGCTAGCTTGATCACTAATGGCATATCACAAAAGAAACTGTCTACTTCCTTGGGGCCACAAAAAGGCATCTGCACAACCACTGCCAAGTAACTCATACCATGGATAAAACCAGTAGTCCAAGAAATCAACACCAACCCAGTGCATCTTTTCAAGTTCATAATGGTGAAGTAGTGGAGTGGTTTACAGATGGCCACATAGCGGTCATAAGCCATCACCACCAATAGCACCATCTCTCCTCCAGCAATGCAGTGGGAGAAAAAAACCTGGAACATGCATCCTGCAAAGGAGATGGTCTTGTGTTCTCTGAGAAAGTCTGATATCATCTTAGGAGTAGTGTTTGTGGAGAGACACATATCAATAAAGGACAGGTTGGCCAACAAGAAGTACATGGGAGAATGGAGATGGGGGTCAGTGGTGATTAAAACAAGGATGACAATATTTCCAGACACGATGAGCAGATAAAGTATGAAAAACATCACAAAGAGTATGACCTGAAGATTCTTAGAGTTGGTAAGTCCACAAAGAATGAATTCTGACACCACAGACTGATTGTTCCCATCCATTGCACTCAATGAGTCCTCAGAAGTGACCTACAAGTTAAGAAAGATTAAGAATTATTCATAATAGAAAGGTTAATACTTTTGTATAACTTAACATTCAGTTTGAAGCTTACTTAAATATAAATACATAATTGTAAAGAGAAATCTAAGGCAAATATGAATGACCCTGCTGCCCAAGTGAAAGTTAATGAGCCAAGAGCAACTCCCCATGAAGAGAAACATCAAGTGTGACTGTTATGCACATGTTCTAACAGGAATTTTTTCTACAGGAGTGCAGTGAAAAAGCAGGACAACAATGTGTAAAATAAACGTGTGGTCAGAATTTATCACTAGCAATCATGATATGCTGTAACAGACATGGGGTTTAAACAAAGAAACTGCATTGAAGGTCAGTACAAATGGTCAGACAGGACCCTTATTGGAAGCATGTATGATGCTTTCATTTCACATTAGTATAATAGTATCTATGAAATAAACAAATATAAAATTTTAACTTAAAAGTCTGAAGTAGATAATTGAAAAACCTCAGCACCTCCAGGTGGAAGCATACAGACGCCGTATAAAATCTTCATAAATACCAGACAAATACTTTGACTCAAGTCCATATATATATATATATATATATATATATATATATATATATATGTGTGTGTGTGTGTGTGTGTGTGTGTGTGTGTGTGTGTGTGTATGACTTCATTTATTCAACTAAACTGTTTAACAAAATATTACTGCAAAATTCATAGGTGTGGATGGAGTTTCCAAAGAACAAGGTAACATGTATTCAAATCTGAGCTCTGAATGTCATGTTTAATTCATTCTTAGCACTAGAGAAAAATGTTGATCTGAAGTTGCATCAACAAATGTTGAGAATCCTAAGATGTTAAAATATTGTAGTGTCATTGTATGAATAAGTCATCTACAATAAATCAATCAACAGTATATTTTCTCAATATATCATTTATCTACCAATTATCTTTGGTTTTTTAAAGAAGAGAATAAATTACATAAACATGTAAGCAGAGCTGTACTTTGTCAGCCTGGATGAATGTGACATTATACTTTCAGCGATCATCAGTTTTCAGCTCAAATCACAGACGGCATGCCTATAATGATCTAATTGATAATATTAAGCTGAATGGTGGATAATATGTCTCCCTTTTCTCCCACACATAGTGATTCTCAACTTGTGGGTCTTATCCTTTATCCTTTGAAGTCTCTAGGTTTGAGGAAGACAGCAGGTGAACAATAAGATCCCTGATGTTATCATCAGAACTATTTGACAATCCTGTTTTCTGTGGACTCAGAAAGTTGGCGTAAAGATAAAAACAAGGAAATTCTGAAGGCATCAGGTAACAACACACGTATGTACTATAGCAACCTGATAGCAGAAATGTAAACACATGTGCCTTGCCAAGATTTACCAAATATCTAAACAAAATGCACTGATACACAGTAAAAAGTTTGTGTGCCTTGATAATTTTGATTTTTCATATGGACACTTCTGGTCAACCTGAATATTTCCAGGAAAACTTTTTGTTTTGTTTTATTTTATTTATTTCTTTGATTTTTAGATTATAATTCAGATACATAATTTACCCCTTTCTCTATTTCCTATAGATAATAAAATAGACCCACTCCATGTTCTCTCAAATTAATAGCCTCTATTTTAAGTAGTTATTATTTCATGAATATATGCTTATGTTTAAATATAACCTGCTCACCTAATAAAGTTACTTGTATATATAAGCTCTAAGAGGTGATCATTTGGTATTAGATAACCTACCTTTATGTTCCTCCCTGAAGAAGACTATTTCTCCTACTCTTAACATTTCTTAGTTGACTTTTTTCTTTGTATATTGAGTCATCCTGGAGTCCTCTGTCCTCTGTAATATGTTCTCTGTTACTGTATGTGACATGTATGCTCAGGCAGTCATGATAGAACTGTGCCCAAATGAAAGGAATTACTGTCTAAGAGAGCAAACTCATTTCTTTTCAGAGCTGTGTCAGACTACTTTTGACATCTGCTGCATTGTAGAACCAAGTTTCATGTAATGCCTTTTAAAATACCTCTTCTAATATTATAGACATATGACACTACTACATCATACATCTGTGGGTGTAAAATATCTTATATATAATTTATGATATGATCTGGTAAGCACGATTCATCAAAATTCTATTAGTGATGGTACTCAGATTATTTTATTTCTTTATGATGAATGAGACAATAGTAACAATGGTGCCAGATACTACAATGGCTTAAAAATATTACACACTTAGTGCAACCTATGATAAATATGTACAAGAAAATAAACACATGGGAATTACTAAGTTGTTCCAGTATCCAGAGAACAATAATACATGTGTTAACTACCTTTTCATATTTTCTAATGTATTTTGAAACAATATGGATCTTAAGCTTATAGGAAATTATTTCTTTGTTCAAATGAGCACTTTGTTTAAAATATGTAAGCATATACACATATAAAATATATGTGTGTGACATATACATACATAGTTATTTATTTAGTTCAGGTAATTCATACATTTGTTACGAAATACAAATGTATGTGTGTAAACTTTCTTCAAAATACTTACTACATACACTTTTCTAAGGCCATGCATACATGTTTGGTAACTATGGGCTAGGCAAATATATAAGATATTTGACATACTAATTTCCTTTCAGGAACATAACAACCATTTCACCATTCCTTACCTTGCCCAAGATCTATCAGTATTTTAGAAGACCAAAATACACACAATATTCTATTAGAGTTTTACTGTAACTTTTATGTTTAACTTAGTGGTGCTATTTATTTTTTTCTATGTGTAATGTATTTCTATATTCATTGCCTTTCTATAAAAGAGCTGAACTTTGAAATAACCTCAATACTTATATTTATTTAAGTATTTAAGGATATAATCATATTTATAGAACTTAATAGATATCAAGTGATGGATGATAATGATATAAAGAGTGATATTTTAGTAGTTTCTAGTTTGTTTTGGTTGCAGCTTGGTTGCTATTGTGTTTCTATCTGTCTGTTTTGTTTTTGGGGAAGCATGCTTATTTAATCTTTAAATGTGCTTTAAATTGAAATATAATTGCATTACTTTCTTCACCCCCTTTCCTCCTACAAATTCCTCCCAACTTTCCTCTCTAAACCCTTCCAGCAGCAAAATAATAGTTGATAGCATTTTTCTTTTCTACTTATTCTTACACACACACACATGCATGTGTATATATATTTTACACATGTAAATATATATGTGTGTGTGTGTATGCATTTGTATGCACAGATATATATATATATATACATAACCAGTTTAGTACAATTTTATTATTGGATCCTAATTTAGGGCTGACTGACCGCTTTGCATTTGAAAACAAATTAAGGAGCTCCTCTCTGGGAGCAGCTAACCCTCCTTATTCCTGGAGTCATTTGTTTCCACAATTTATTTTCAATTTGGGTTCTATAATGACCATGTATTTCCTCTATTCTCATTTGATTTGCTGTCATCTTTACTATTTCTATGCTGAAAGTTATATATTCACTCTGAAAAAAAAAATGCTTGGTCTTGCTTAGTAGAAGGGAATATTTGTACAGTGGTAGTTGGATACAGCTGTTATGGATTATCTGATAAAGAATGATGATCTTCTGATGTAGACATGAATAGAAGAGAAATATGAGAAATAAAAAAAAATCACATTAACTGGCCTCCAAATATGACATAGAACAAAGAAACATTTCGAAGCCAAACACATTGGGTATTGGTCAAAAGAGTTAACTAGAAATAAATGGAGAAGTTCCTAACAGAAGACTATCAGACAGCTGACTTACCAAAATCATAATTTTCTCATTGGTCACTCTTTCTTCCTACCTGATGTGTGCTTATGAAGACATTCATGTTGTGTAAAACAGTTTTCCTTTGAGCCTGACCAATCTTCACTTCCTGACATTGTCCCATGGGTGAACCATGTCAGTTGTTCTGTGTTCTGAAAACATGAGAACCTTGGAAATAATTATCTTGGACATCTCTGAGGGATTTCTCTGTTAAGAGCAATACTGAGTGCTGAAAATTTGTGATAATAGAAAGAGAAACTTGACCCTCTGTTAGTCAGCCATCATTGGTAATGTTTGTCAACTTTTCAAAATTATTCACTTCACCAATGCGGATGAAGGAGAAACATGCTACTTCCTAGTCTATTACTGTGTCAATATAAACAAAGTAACCCAAATGCATAGTTATGAGACAATTTTCTAAAAGTGTGAGATATGACTAGACCAAAATCCATACTGTGAACACAATTTCCTAATGTATGGCAACTCAGTTCCAAGACTTCTTCATAACATTGTGCTTTACACAATGTTATGTTGTGTATTACATTGTGCTTTATATTTACATGTGATATTGCAATGTTTGAAATGAGAGACAAGATATTTAGGGCCCCATTATGTTTTTTAAACAATTTAGCTATACTATCATGTATGCATGTGAGTGATTTTGTGCTATAGTGTATGAGCATGTATATGTGCACATATATACATATACATGTATATATATATACATATATATATATATGAACAAAACAGACACACATATGCAGCTCAGATGGTATCTGTGTAAATTCTATTCTTCTACCTTTACAAATTTTCTACAGGTTGTTCTCAGGATGTCAGATTTGTATTGGCATTTAATTTTTATTTTAATAAATAAACCTTGTCTGAAGATCAAAAAAGTAAAACAGTGGTACTGGCCAGTCTTACAGACAAGGTAGCAATGACACTTACCTTTAATCACAGTAGCCACAATGACACACACTTTTAATCACAGTAGCAACACTAAATTGTCATAGAAACCAGATGGTAGTGGTGCATGCCCCTAATTCCAGAACTAGATAGGATTACAAGACAAGAGGAGGTGGCTCTCAGTCTCTGTCTCATTCTGAGGTTCCCTGGAGGTAGGATCACCAATTTTGAACTGAGCTAGAAGAAAGAAATAGTGACCAGCTCCTTTGATTTTCTGGTCTTCAGATTGAACACCAATATGAGTTTCTGCATTTTTATTAATTGTGCTTCAATTTGACATCCAACATGGGGCTCAAACCCATGACCCCAGAAACAGGAATCCAATGTTCTACCAGCTGAGCTAGATGAGCTCCTGCCAGTACCTTCATCATGAAGCAATACTCTAAATAATTTACGAAATGGGGTGAGGCCAGCCACTAAAGCCTCACCTTTAATACTAGGCATATCACTTAGCAGTCTAAGACTCATGCAATCAGGAAACCATAGAGATATACAGTAAAATATATTTAGAAGAAAAAGTTTCTAAACAGTTTACAGTGTGCTTGAAAATATATGTAGGCTTGAGAGAGAAAATAAAAAAATATAGAGAAAGTCCTCTTAAAAAGCAATAAAGTAGCTGGGCATGGTGGTGCATGTCTTTAACCCCATCTTTCATGAGGCAGAGGCAGGTTGAACTCTATGAGTTTAAAGCCAGCTTGATATACAAAAACTAGTTCCAGGAGAGGCTCCAAAACAACAGAGAAACCATGTCTTTAAAAAAAAAAAATCTTGCTAGCGCCCCCACCAGCCATCCCAGCTTCCATCCAGAGGGCCATCGGAGGGGTGAGTTTCCTTCGGGCCCACGGCAGGGGCCCGGCAAGGAGGAGCTCGGACCTTCCCTGACCCCGTAGACTCCCAGGTCACTCTGCACTGCTGGCTCCACCCTGCTAGCACCCCCACCAGCCATCCCAGCTTCCATCCAGAGGGTCATCGGAGGGCGCACCCGCCAGCCATCCCAGCTTCCATCCAGAGGGCCATCAGAGGGGTGAGTTTGCTTTGGGCCCACGGCAGGGCCCGGCGAGGAGGAGCTCGGACCTTCCCAGACCCCGTAGACTCCCAGGTCAACCTGCAGTGCTGGTTCCACCCTTCTAAGCTCTCCTGCCTGCCACCCCAGCTTCCATCCAGGTACAAATTTCTATATTTATCCCTTCCCACTGGGGCCATAAAATTTCCCCAGCTCAGCTGCCTTGCACACTGGGCCTGCTCTGTAGGTCCATCCCGGAAAGAGGGAGTGCAAGTGCTTCAATAGCCTACCTGAGGAAAGGTAGGCATTCTATCAGTGAACTCCCTGCCCAACAAGGGAACCTGACCCGCTACCAGAAGTTTCAATAGAGAGCATTTGAACGAAAAGATGGGTAGATGCCAAGGCAAGACCTCCTCCAACAATCTGAAAAACAACATGAAAACACCAGATTCCAACAACCCTACAACAGAAGGACTTGAACACTCTAACCCAGATGAAGTGGAAAAAAGTGCCATTATGAAAGCAATAGAGTCCCTTAAACAGGATATGAATAACTCCCTTAAAGAATTGGTCGAGAAGTATAACAAAAAGTTTGAAGAAATGAGTATAGAAATGGATGAGAAATATAACAAAAAGTTTAAAGAAATAGGTAAATCGGTGAATGATACCCTGAGAAACCAAGAAAAAACAATCAAACAAGTAAAGGAAACAGTCCAAGAATTGAAAACTGAAATGGAGGCAATGAAGAAAACACAAAACGAGAACCGGCTGGATATGGAAAACCTAGGTAAACGAGCGTAGACTACGGAATCAAGCATAACCAATAGAATACAAGAGACAGAAGAACGAATCTCAGATTCTGAAGATACCATAGAGAAAATAAATGCTCTGGTCAAAGAAAACAGCAAATCCAACAAACTCTCTTTACAAAACATTCAGGAAATCTGGGACACAATAAAAAAACCAAATCTAAGAATAATAGGGATTGAAGAAGGAGAAGAACTGCAGATCAAAGGCCCAGAAAATATATTTAACAAAATTATAGAAGAAAACTTTCCCAATCTAAAGAACGATATTCCTATGAAGGTTCAAGAAGCATACAGAACGTCGAATAGACTGGATCAAAAAAAAAAAAGTCCCCTCGCCATATAATAATCAAAACACAAAACATTCAGATTAAAGAAAGAATATTAAGAGCTGCAAAGGAAAAAGGTCAAGTGACTTATAAAGGTAAACCTATCAGGCTTACACCAGACTTCTCTATGGAAACCATGAAAGCCAGAAGATCCTGGATAGAGGTACTGCAGAAACTAAGAGACCATGGATGCAAGCCCAGACTACTATACCCAGCCAAGCTATCATTCACTATCAACGGAGAAAACAAAATATTCCAGGATAAAAATAAATTTAAACAATTTGTAGCCACAAATCCAGCCCTACAGAAAGTAATAGAAGGAAAATCGCAACCCAAGGAATCCAACATTGCCATCACTGCCTACAATAACCCAGACATCTAGCGACCCTTCACAACCACAACTCAAAGAAAAGAAACACACAAACTCTACTACACACACACACACAAATAATAAACGGAATCAACAACCACTGGTCATTAATATCACTTAATATTAATGGACTCAAATCACCTATAAAAAGGCACAGACTTAGAGACTGGATAAGAAAACAGGATCCAACATTCTGCTGTTTACAAGAAACACACCTCAACCACAGAGATAGACATCTACTCAGAGTAAAGGGTTGGGAAAAGGTTTTCCAAGCAAACGGACCTAAGAAACAAGCTGGTGTGGCCATTCTAATATCTAACAAAATTGACTTCAAACTAAAATCAATCAGAAGATGGAGATGGACATTTTATACTCATAACAGGAACAATTCATCAGGAGAAAGTCTCAATCCTGAATATCTACGCCCCTAACATAAAAGCACCCACTTATATAAAAGAAAAACTTTTAGAACTCAAGATAGTCATCAAACCACACACACTAATAGTAGGAGACTTCAACACACCTCTCTCACCAATGGACAGATAATCAAACAGAAACTCAACAGAGAAATAAGAGAATTGCTAGAGGTAATGAATCAAATGGACTTAACAGATATCTATAGAACATTCTACCCAAAAAGGAAAGAATATACCTTCTTCTCTGCAGCTCATGGAACCTTCTCGAAAATTGACCACATACTTGGTAACAAAGCAAACTTACACAGATACAAAAAAATATTAGTAATCACCTGTGTCTTGTCGGATCACCACGGAATAAAGTTAGAATTCAATAACAATTCGAATTCCAGAAAGCCAACAAATGCGTGGAAGTTGAACAGTCAACTACTGAATCATCCTTGGGTCAAGGAAGAAATAAAGAAAGAAATTAAAGTCTTCCTTGAATTTAATGAAAATAATGACACAACATACTCAAACCTATGGGACACAATGAAAGCAGATCTAAGAGGAAAGTTCATAGCACTAAGTGCCCAATTAAAGAAAACAGAGAAAGCATATATTGGAGACTTAACAGCACACCTAAAAGCTCTGGGAAAAAAAAGAAGTAGACTCTCCCAGGAGGAGTAGAAGATTGGAAATAATCAAACTGAGGGCTGAAATCAACAAAATAGAAACACAGAAAACAATCCAAAAAATCAACGAAACAAAAAGTTGGTTCTTGGAGAAAATCAACAAGATTGACAAGCCCCTAGTCAAACTAATCAAACGGCAGAGAGAGAGAGAGCACTCAAATTAATAAGATCAGAAATGAAAAGGGGGACATAACAACAGACACAGTGGAAATTCAGAGAATCATTAGATCTTACTATGAGAGTTTGTATGCCACAAAGTTGGAAAATGTACAAGAAATGGATTGGTTTTTAGATAAATACCATTTACCAAAGTTAAATCAAGAGCAAGTGAACAATCTAAATAGACCTGTTAGTCGTGAAGAATTAGAAGCTGTTATCAAAATCCTCCCCACCAAAAAAAGCCCAGGACCAGATGGTTTCAATGCAGAATTCTACCAGAACTACCAGGAAGAGCTAATACCTATACTCCTTAATGTATTTCACCATATAGAAACAGAAGAATCATTGCCAAACTCTTTTTATGAGGCTACAGATACCCTTATACCAAAACCACACAAAGATACCACCAAGAAAGAGAATTACAGACCAATCTCACTCATGAACATTGACACTAAAATACTCAATAAAATTCTGGCAAACCTAATCCAAGAATACATTAGAAAAATTATCCATTATGATCAAGTGGGCTTCATCCCAGAGATGCATGGCTGGTTCAACATACGCAAATCTATCAATGTAATCCATCATATAAATAAACTGAAAGAAAAAACCATATGATCATTTCATTGGATGCTGAAAAAGCATTTGACAAAATTCAACACTCCTTCATGCTAAAGGTGTTGGAGAGATTGGGTATACGAGGATCATACCTAAATATAATAAAAGCAATATATAGTAAGCCGACAGCTAGCATCAAATTGAACGGAGAGAAACTCAAAGCCATTCCACTAAAATCAGGAACACGACAAGGCTGTCCACTCTCTCCATACCTCTTCAATATAGTGCTTGAAGTTCTAGCAATAGCAATATGACAACATAAGGGGATCAAGGGGATTCGAATTGGAAAGGATGAAGTTAAACTTTCCTTATTTGCGGACGATAAGATAGTGTACATAAGCGACCCCAAAAACTCTACCAAAGAACTTCTACAATTGATAAACACCTTTAGTAATGTGGCAGGATACAAGATCAACTCCAAAAAGTCGGTTGCCCTCCTATACACAAAGGATATAGAAGCAGAGAGGGAAATCAGAGAAACAACACCTTTCATGATAGCCACAAATAGCATAAAATATCTTGGGTTAACTCTAACCAAGGAAGTGAAAGACCTATTTGACAAGAACTTTAAATCCTTGAAGAAAGAAATTGAGGAGGATACCAGAAAATGGAAAGACCTCCCCTGTTC
The DNA here is from genome assembly GCF_982192425.1 of Myodes glareolus. NCBI lineage: Eukaryota > Metazoa > Chordata > Mammalia > Rodentia > Cricetidae > Myodes > Myodes glareolus. Next base: position 67,249,577 of record NC_142035.1, on the reverse strand, counting down.
CTGGATTGGGAGAATCAACATAGTAAAAATGGCAATTCTACCGAAAGCAATCTATAGATTCAATGCAATTCGCATCAAAATTCCATCAAACTTCTTCACAGACCTTGAGAGAACAATAATCAAGTCTATATGGAAAAACAAAAAACCCAAAATAGCCAAAACAATCTTCTACAATAAAGGAACTTCTGGAGGCATTACCATCCCCGACTTCAAAGTCTATTACAGAGCAACAGTATTGAAAACAGCTTGGTATTGGCATAACAACAGAGAAGTCGACCTATGGAATCGAATAGAAGACCCGGGTATTAACCCACAAACGTACGAACACCTGATATTTGACAAGGGAGCTAAAGGTATACAATGGAAGAAAGAAAGCATCTTCAACAAATGGTGCTGGCATAACTGGATGTCAACCTGTATAAGAATGAAAATAGATCCATATCTATCACCATGCACAAAACTCAGGTCCAAATGGATTAAAGACATCAACATTAATCCGACCACTTTGAACCTGATAGAAGAGAAAGTGGGAAGTAGTCTACAAGATATAGGCACAGGAGACCAGTTCCTAAGCAGAACCCCAGGAGCGCAGACAATAAGAGAAGCAATGAATAAATGGGACCTACTGAAACTGAGAAGCTTCTGTAAAGCAAAGGACACTGTCAGTAAGACCAAAAGGCTACCTTACGACTGGGAGAAGATCTTCACAAATCCCTCATCAGACAAAGGTCTGATCTCCAAAATATACAAAGAACTCAAGAAACTAGACACTAAAACTCTAATTAACCCAATTAAAAAATGGGGTACTGAACTGAACAGAGAATTCACAACAGATGAACTCTGAATGGCCAAAATACACTTAAGGTCATGCTCAACCTCCTTAGCGATCAGGGCAATGCAAATCAAAACAACTTTGAGATATCATCTTACACCTGTCAGAATAGCCAAACTCAAAAACACCAATGATAGCCTACGCTGGAGAGGATGTGGAATGAGGGGAGCACTCATCCATTGTTGGTGGGAATGCAAATTTGTGCAGCCACTGTGGAAATCAGTGTGGCGGTTTCTCAGGAAACTGGGAGTCAACCTCCCTCAAGACCCAGCAATTCCACTCTTGGGAATATACCCAAGAGATGCCCTATCATACTATAAAAGCTTTTGTTCAACTATGTTCATAGCAGCACTATTTGTAATAGCCAGAACCTGGAAACAACCTAGGAGCCCCTCAATAGAAGAATGGTTAATAAAGGTGTGGAACATATACACATTAGAGTTCTACTCAGTGGGAAAAAACAATGACATCTTGAATTTTGCATGCAAATGGATGGAAATAGAAAACGCTTTACTGAGTGAGGTAAGCCAGACCCAAAAAGAGGAATATGGTATGTATTCACTCATATGTGGATTCTAACCATAATTAAAGGTCTTTGAGCCTATTATTCATGATCCTAGAGAAGCTAAATAAGAAGGTGAATCTGATGAAAATCATGTAGCTATCTGCCTGGAGATTGGAAATAGACAAGAGTCCCAGGTAACCTCGGGTGCATGGGGGGGTGGGATGGTTGTTGGAAGGGGAGAGGGTTAGAGAGAAGGGAGTAGGGGAGGAATGGGGAAAGCTAGGTGGACTGGGATGGGGGAGGGAGGAAGGATGGATATGAGATCAGGGAAGAATATATTTCAACTAAGGGAGTCATCTTAGGGTTTACAGGAGACTTGATTATAAATGGGATCACAGGTCCAAGGAAATCCGCAGATTGTTCTCTGGACAGAAGAGAGGGTGCCTGAAATGGCCTAGGCCCATAACCATACTGATGAATATTTTGCTTATCACCATAGAACCTTCATCTGGTGATGGATGGAGATAGAGACAGAGACCCACATTGTAACACTGGACTTAACTCCCTAGGTCCAAAAGAGAAGCAGAAGGAAAGAGAACGTGAGCAAAGACGGCAAGATCAGAGAGAACCTTCATCCCACGATGGATGGCGATACAGATGGAGACCCACATTGGAGCACCGGACTGAGCCCCCCAAGGTCCAAATGAGGAGCAGAAGGAGGAAGAAAATGAAAAAAAAATAAGGACTGCGAGGGATGTGATCACCCACTGATACTAGGGGATGGATCTAATGAGAGTTTACCAAGGCCAGTTGGACTGGGACTGAACGAGGACGCAATCCAACCAGATTCTCGGAATGTGCCCGGATTCTCTGAATGTGGCTGGCCGGAGTCTTTCTGAAAAGCCATTGACAATGGCACTGGGACTTGTTTCCTCTGCATATACTGGATTTTGCAAATCCAGTCCGTCTGGACACTCACCTTCTTGGACCTGGAGGGAGGCAGGAGGAACTTGAACTTCCCACTGGGCAGGAAACCCTGACTGCTCTTAGGGATGGAGAGGGAGGAGGAGAGGGAGTGTGGGGAGTGGGAGGGTGGTGAGAGGAGGGGCGGAAATGGAAACTTTTATAATTTAATAAAATTACAAAAAAAATCTTTGATTTATACTCCGTACTGGTTACAAAATTGTGCTTAAGCAATCGTGCCATAAAACTTATGGAAGTAAACTATGAATATCTAATTTGACTTAAAGTTCTCCCCCACAAGATGAAACTTATAAACAACAAAGAATTAGAGACCATGAAACCAAGAGACCAAGACAAAAATAAGTGCAGATAATGGATGGAAATAGAAAACACTATCCTGAGTGAGATAACCCAGACCCAAAAAGATGAATATGGTATGTATTCACTCATTTGTGGACTCTATCCATAAACCAAGGACATCAAGCCTATAATTCACAAGCCCAGAGAAGTCAAATAACAAGGTGAACTCAAAGTAAAACATAAATAGATTCTCCTGGAATTTGGAAGCAAACAAGATTGCAGGGAAAAAGTTGTGAGCATAGGGGTTGGTGCAGGGGTGAGGGTAAGGTTGGGAGAAGGGTGAGGGGGAGATGGAAGGGAGAAGGGATGGACTGGCAAGAGCTTGGGGGAGTGAGAGGGTGGAGATGGAGGAAGGGCAGATATAGGAACAAGGAAGAAGATACCTACATTATGGGATCCATTTTAGTGTTGGCAAGAGACTTGGCTTTAGAGGGGATCCCAGGTGTCCACGGGGATGTCCCTAGCTAGGTCCTTGGACAGCAGAGGAGAGGGTACCTGAACTGTCCTTGCCCCACTATCACGCTGATGATTATCTCGAATATCACCATAGAATCTTGCTCTGGCGACGGATGGAGATAGAGACAGAGACCCTCATCAGAGCAATGGACTGAGCTCCCAAGGTCCGGTTAAAAGGCAGAAGGAGGGAGAAGACAAACAAGGAAGTCAGGACCCTGAGGGGTTGGTCCACCAACTGATGCAGTGTGCCTGTTCTAATGAGAGCTCACCAAATCCAGTTGGACCGGGTCTGAATGAGCATGTGATCAAACGGACTCTCTGATTGTGTCTGACAATGGGGGCTGACTAAGAAGGCACTGGGACTTATTTTTACAGCTTGCTCTGGCTTTTTGGGACCCTAGTCTATATGGATGCACAGCTCCCTAGGCCTGAATGTAGTTGGGAGGGCCTTGGACTTCCCACAGGGCAGGGTTCCCTGTCCTCTCTCAAACAGGGTGGGAGAGGGAGGAGGGAATGTGCTGGAGTGGTAGGGGATTGAGAGAAGGTAAGGAAATGTAAATAATTGAATGGAAAAATAAAAAAAAAATAAGTGCAGATTAAAAATGATAAAATAGTTGAATCCTAATGACATCCCTCTATTCTCAAAGATAAATAAAGTCCTTATTCAAGCATTACTGGGAAGGCTTCATCATGCAGTAGATGGAAACAAATACAGAGACCCACAATCAGATGTTAAACAAAGAGAGAGATTTTGAACTATACAACTCTAAATGGGATATCTTCATCATATCTTTTCCCTCAAAACTCAAAAACTATGGAAAAATAAATGGAGAAACAGTGTAAGAACCAGAGGGAATAGAGGAAACTAGGAGAAAATGGTCCTCTAAATCAATCGAGAAAAAACTTATATGAACTCACAAAAACTAAACCAGCAAGCACAGGGCTTTCATGAGTTTGTGCCAAGTCCTCTAAATATAAATATAGCTTTTAGCTTAGAAGTTTTATAGGACTCCTGAGTATGTGAATGAGAGGATCTCTGATCCTAGTGCCTTCACTTAGGTCCCTTTTTCTTCTGTTGCTTTGCCATGTCCAACATCAATGTAATGAATTTCATTTTATCTTATATTTTATTCTTTTTTATTTTATTTTGTTGTTATTACTTAAAACCTGCTCTTTTCTAATGAGAGACAGAAAGACAGGGGATCCAGATAAGGAAGAAAGTGAGAACAAACTTAAGTAAAGAGAGAGAAAACTGTAATATGCAAATATTTCATGAGAAATTAATCAATTTTAATATGTAGCTTAAACAAATTTATAATCATCTACAAGATTCTAAGGATATTAAAGTTGATCGCAGTCTGAAAACATAGTTTTTAAAATAATAATAATAAAATTAAGCCGTTTCCTTTAAAAATAATTGGACATGGTGAAAATAAGTAAGGTAATAATGACCACAATAAATTGAAGCATTAGTAGATAAAACATCCACAAAATGGTTAAAATTAAAAAAAAAAATTAACACTTTCTTCTCTTTGGGTGGAAATACCAATTTATTTACTATTCTAAACCTTTTTGGGTTTATTATTTTATTAAAAATAATAAAACAAAACTATACTATAATGTATAATAAAGATAGTATTGAGGGCGCCTCACAACCCTCCCCTCCCCCCGAAGTTTTTCCTTTTGTCTGCGGGGGGATTCGACCTCCAAGAGTCCTGTCCCTGTGCTGAGGACAACCTTTCAGATAAGTGAGTGGGTGCCATCCCGGGGCAGGGGGAGCAAACGGGACAGGAGCACTGGGCCCTTTCAGTTCCTGCTGCAGGGGCTTCTCTGTTCCACACATCCATGACCCTGTGCTGAGGACAAGCTGGTTCTTGGAGAAAATCAACAAGACTGACAAACCCCTATCCAAACTAATCAAATGACAGAGAGAGAACACGCAAATTAGTAAAATCAGAAATGAAAAGGGGGACATATGCACAGACACAGAGGAAATTCTGAAAATTCTTACTACAAAAGCCTGTAAACCAAAAAAAAATTGGAAAATGTAAAAGAAATGGACATTTTTTTAGATAAGTACCATATACCAAAATTAAATCAAGACCAGGTGAACAATTTAAAGAGACTTGTAAGTGACAAAAAATTAGAAGCTGTTATCAAAAACCTCCCTACCAAATAAATCCCAGGACGAGATGGTTTCAATGCAGAATTCTACCAGAACTTCCAAGAAGAGCGAATACCTATACTCCTTAATGTATTTCACAAAATACAAACACAAGAGTTATTGCCAAACTCCTTTTATGAAGCTCCAGTTAACCTGATACCAAAACCACACAAAGACTCAACCAAAAAAGAGAATTACAGGCCAATCTCACTCATGAGCATTGACGCAAAAATTCTCATTAAAATACTGGCAAACAGAATCCAAAAACATTAGAAAAATTTTCCATTATAATCAAGCAGGCTTCATCCCAGAGAGCAGGGCTGGTTCAACATATGCAAATCTATCAATATAATCCATCATATAAATAAACAGAAAGAAAAAACCATATGAACATTTCATTAGATGCTGAAAAAGCATTTGACAAAATTCAACATCCCTTTATGATAAAGGTCTTGAAAAGATTAGGTATACAAGATTAATACCTAAATATAATAAAAGCTATATACAGCATGCCGACAGCTAATATCAAATTAAATGGAGAGAAACTCAAAGTTATTCCACTAAAATCAGAAATAAGACAAGACTGTCCACTCTCTCCATACCTCTTCAATATAGTGATTGAAGTTCTGGCAACAGCAATAAGACAACATAAGGAGATCAAGGAGATTTGAATCAGAAAGGAAGAAGTCAAACTTTTGTTATTTGCAGATGATATGATAGTGTACATAAGCTACCCCAAAAACTCTACCAAAGAACTCCTACAGCTGATAAACACCTTTAGTAATGTGGCAGGATACAAGATCAACTCCAAAAAATCAGTTGCCCTTCTATACACAAAGGGTAAAGAAACAGAGAGGGAAATCAGAGAAGCATCACCTTCCACAATAGCCACAAATAGCATAAAATATTTTAGGGTAACTCTAATCAAGGAAGTGAAAGATCTATTTGACAAGAAATTTAAGTCTTTGAAGAAAGAAATTGAAGAGGATACCAGAAAATGGAAGGATCTCCCTTGCTCTTGGATTGGGAGGATCAACATAGTAAAAATGGCAGTTCTACCAAAAGCAATTTATAGATTCAATGCAATTCCCAACAAAATTCCAACAAAATTCTTCACAGACCTTGAGAGAAATATAATCAACTTTATATGGCAAAACAGAAAACCCAGGATAGCCAAAAAAATCCTATACAATATTGGAACTTCTGGAGGCATTACCATCCCTGACTTCAAAACAGCTTGGTATTGGCACAAAAACAGAGACATCGCCAACGGAATGGAATCGAAGACCCAGATCTTAACCCACAAACTTGTGCACACCTGATTTTCAACAAAGGAGCTAAAATTATACAATGGAAGAAAGAAAGAAAGCTGGCATAACTGGATTTCGACATGAAGAAGAATGAAAATAGATCCATATCTATCACCATGTACAAAATCAAGTCCAAATGGATTAAAGACCTCAATATAAATCTCACCACACTGAACCTGATAGAAGAGAAAGTGGGAAGCAGTCTGCAACACATGGGCACAGGAGACCAATTCCTATGTAGAACCCCAGCAGCATAGGTAATAGGAGCAACAATGAAAAAAAAAAAGGGACCTCCAGAAACTGAGAAGCTTCTGTAATGCAAAGGATACTGTCATTAAGACAAAACGGCATTTTACTGAATGGGAGAAGATCTTCACCAACCCCTCATCAGACAATGGTCTGAACTCCAAAATATATAAAGAACTCAAGAAACTAGCCATTAAAACTCTAATTAACCCAATTAAAAAATGAGATACTGAACTGAACAGAGAATTCTAAACAGAAGAAGTTCAAATGGCCAAAAGACATTTAAGGTTATGTTCAACTTCCTTAGCGATCAGGGAAATGCAAATCAAAACAACTCTGAGATTTCACCTTACACCTGTCAGAATGGCTAAAATCAAAAACACCAATGATAGCCTATGCTGGAGAGGATGTGGAGAGAGGGGAACTCTCATCCATTGTTGGTGGGAATGCAAACTTGTACAACCACTTTGGAAATCAATGTGGCAGTTTCTCAGGAAACTGGGAGTCAACCTATCTCAGGACCCAATAATTCCACTCTTGGAAATATACTCAAGAGATGCCCAACCACACTACAAAAGCATTTGTTCAACTATGTTCATAGCGGCACTATTTATAATAGCCAGAACCTGGAAACATCCTAGGTGCCCCTCAATAGAAGAATGGATAAAGAAGGTATGGCACATATATAATTTAGAGTTCTACTCAGTGGAAAAAAAAATATCTTGTACTTTGCATTCAAATAGATGGAAATAGAAAACACTTTACTGAGTGAGATAACTCAGACCCAAAAAGGTGAATATGGTATGTACTCACTCATAATAAGATTCTAGCCATAAACAAAGGACATTGAGCCTATAATTCATGATCCTAGAGAAGCTAAATAAGAAGGTGAACCAAAAGAAAAACATATATTTATCCTCCGGGATATTGGAAATTGACAAGATCGTTGGGTAAAAGTTGGGAGAAGGGGGGTGAGGGTGGGTTGGGGGGAAGGGGAGATGGGGAGAGAGAAGGAAGAAAGGGGGAATTGGGGAGAGCTTCGGTGAATGGGATAATTGAGATGGACGAAAGGTGGATATGTGAGCAGTGAAGAAGTTATCCTAACCAAGGGAACCATTTTAGGGTTTGCTAGAGTTTTGGCTCTAGAGGGGTTCCCAGGTGTCAAAGGGAATTTCCCCAACTAGGTACATTGGCAGCAGAGGAGAGGGTGCCTGAACTGACCTTATCCTATAGCCACACTGATGAATATCTTGCATATCACCATAGAACCTTCATCTGGCGATGGATGGAGATAGAGACAGAGACCCACATTGGAGCACTGGACTGAGCTCCCAAGGTCCAAATGAGGAGCAGAAGGAGGGAGAACATGAAAAAGGAAGTCAGGACCGTGAGGGGTGCGTCCACCCACTGAGACAGTGGGACTGATCTAATGGGAGCTCACCAAGGCCACCTGGACTGGGACTGATGGAGCATGTGATCAAACTGGACTCTCTGAATGTGGCTGGCAATGAGGGCTGACTGAGAAGTCAAGGACAATGTCACTGAATTTTGATTCTAGTGCATGGACTGGTCTTGTGGAAGCCTAGTCTGTTTCGATGCTCATGTTCCTAGACCTGCATGGAGGGGGGAGAATCTTGGACTTCCCACAGAGCAGGAAACCCTGACTGCTCTTAGGACTGGAGAAGGAGAAGGAGAGGGAATGGGGGGAGTGGGAGGGTATTGGGCAGAGGGGAGGAGGTGGTAATTTTTAATAAGTAAATTTTAAAAAATAAAATTTTAAAAAAGACAGTATTGAGTATATATTCTTTGATATTTTCTAGTTAAGGAGAAGTAATTACATATTAGAGGAGCAAATATTTTAGAAAAATTCAAGTTCACCATTAGATGTTATAATCATGAAAATAAAAAAAAACAATCGTGGGCATGTGGTGTAGTACAGAATTATATTGAGGTAACATTTACTAAGATTTTATTCCTAAGATAAAATGATATGGGATTGAATAAAAATATAGAGCAAAACATTTTTAAAAACATAAAGGAATATTTTGGTGGCATTGCTATGTGGAAAATGTTCATATTTAGAATTTAGAATAAGGGATTCATAAAGTTCCACTGATTGATGAATTCTCATATTTTTTAAAATGTTAAATCATATCTATATTGAAGAGTTTGTCTACATTTTTAATATAAACCATATTTGCTGTTTTAAAATATATCTCATAGAGAGGAATCTAAGGCAAATATGAGTGATACTGCTGCCCAAATGAAAACTAATGAGCCAAGAGCAACTCCCCACGAAGAGAAACATCAGGTGTGACTGTTTTTCACATGTTCTATTAGGAAATTCCTCTACAAGAGAGCTGCAAAAAAACAGGATAGCTTGTAAAAAGTAAAAGTGTGTGGTCTGAATTTATCACTAGCAATCATGATATTTAACAGAAATGGGGTTTAAATACACAAATTGCACTCATGTTTAGTAAAAATGGTCAGACAGGATGTTAACATTTTTGGAAGCAAGTATAATAATTTCATTGAGATTTTGTAAAATAATATCAGTGACATAAATAAATTAAAATTGTAGTTTAAAAGTCTGAAGTAGATAATTGAAAAGCCTCAGTACCTAAGTGAGGAAGCATACAGAATGCCATATAAGTTATACACAGATACCAGTTAGAAATATTCAACCAGGTTCACAATTATTTATTAATAAATATATATCTTTCGTTTTAGTTATTCAACTAAACTGATAAACAAAATATCATTGAAAAATTCATAGGAGTGAAATTTCCAAAGAACAAGACAACATGTACTCAAACCTGAGCTCTGAAAGTCACATTTAGTTCATTCTTAGCACTAGAGGAAAATGTTGATCTGAAGTTGCATCAACAGATGTTTAAAATCCTTAAAAGTTAAAATATTTTAGTTTCTTTACATGAATAATAAGTCATATACCATCAATCTATCTACAGTATATTTTCTCAGTGTATCACATATCTACCAATTACATTTGCTGTTTTAAAGAACAGAATAAATTACACAAACATATAAGCAGAGCTGTTCGTTGTCAGCCTTGGATGAGTGTGACATTATACTTTCAGTGATCATCAGTTTTCATATCAAATTACAGACTGGGTGCTTATGCTGATCTAATAGATAGCATTAAGCTGGATGGGAGGTAATATTTCTCCATTTTCTCCCATACTTGTGATTCTTAACCAGTGGGTCTTATCATCCTTTATCCTTTGAAGTCTCTAGGTGGGAGGAATACAGCAGGTGAACAATGCTATCATCAGAACTATTTGATGGTCCTTTTTTCTGAGGATTCAGATAGGTTGAGTAAGGATAAAAAACAATGAAATTTTGAAGACATGTATAACAACACTTCAATGTGCTATAACAGCATGATAGCAAAAAAGTAAACACATGTGCCTTGCAAAGATTTACCAAATATCTAAGGAAAATACAGTGATATACAGCAAAAAAATGTGTTTCTTGATAATTTTGATTTTTCACAAGGAAGCTTCTGATTAATCTGAAAATTTCCAGGACAACTTTTTGTTTTATTTTAATTATTTCTTTGTTTTTTTAAGATTATAATTCAGTTCCATCATTACCTCCTTCCTACTATTTCCTAAAAATCATATAATAAACCTATTCCATGATCTCCTTCAAATTCATAGCCTCTGCTTTCAGTAGTTACTACTTCATGAATATATCCTTATACCTAAATACAACCTGCTCAATCTGAATACTGTTACTTGTATATATAAATTGTAAGAGGTGACCACTTGATATTAGATAACCTACTATGTGCTCCTCCTTGAAAAAGACACTCTCTTCAGCTCTTAATATTTCTTAGTTTCGCTTTTTTTCCTTGTGTATGGTTGAGTCCTCCATCTTCTTTAGCATGATCTCAGTTACTGTCCTTGTTCTGCACAAGTTCAGGCAGTCATGATAGAACTTTGCCACAAATGAAAGGAATTGCCAACTAAGAGAACAAGGACAGGACATTGCTTTTCAGTGCTGTTTCAGAATATCACTTTGAACTCTACTGCAAAATAGAACTACTACTGAAAAATATCATGTAGTTGCAAGCAGGCCACTTGTTTGTTTCTGGCTACCCTGCAGCTCTGCAATAATCACACCGAAATTATATTATTTAAATCAATGCTTGGCTTAAGCTAATGAGTCAAACATTGATTTAAAAAAAAGGCATTGGCCTGTTGATTGGGCAGAACATAGGTAGGCAGGAACAACTAAATGAATGCTGGAAGAAAGAAGGCAGAGAGAGAGAGAGAATCCATGTAACCCCACTGGAGACAGATGGCAGAACTTTCGCAGGTAAGCCACAGCCTTGTGGCAATACACAGATTAATAGAGATGTAAGAGATAGGCTTGTTGGGGTTTCTGCCCCGCCCGGTACCCCACAGCCGGCAACTCCCAATGAAAATCACACACAGGACTCCATAAGATTATAAAGCTGATTGGCCCATTAGGTCAGGCTACTTATTAGTTCTTATGACACATATTACCCCATTATCCTTATCTACATTAGCCATACGGCTTGGTACCTTTTTCAGCTGAACAAATTACATGCTACCTCTTCGGTGGTCTGCGCAGGAGTGGCGGAGGGAGCTTCTGCTTCCAGAATACTCCCAGTCTCTTTGCTCCACCTCTACTTCCTGTCTGGCTTTCCCACCTATACTGCCTGCCTGGCCAATCAGCGTTTTATTAAAATATAATTGACACAATACAGACAATTCTCCTGCATCATACTATCTATTTTTAACTCCATCAAAGACTCCAGAAGGATATAATATTGCTTAAGTAAAAATGAAGTACACTGTAAGCAACTTTCAAAACTCTAGCATTGGCAGAAATATCTCACTTCCTGAACAATCACCCAAAATTCTTCTGTATCACTGGGGCATCCATCTTCACCCTACAGGCCCATAGTATCCTGCAGACTTTTCCATGAAGCAGGAAATTTCAAAGACAGTTCCAGCCTATATTGGCAGTTTGTCAGCCACATTTTTCTGTATCCTGAAGAATGTCTAGCAGATTCTTTCATGAAGCAGGAAACCAGAGGGACCATATCACCTTTACACAAGTTCAGCAGTTATTTCTGTGTAGGTCCTTCATGTCTAGTTCACACAACATACCACCAAGCAGTCCAGACAAGAGTAGGTTTTGCCTAAATGGCTAACAGATGAGGAACCTCTTTGATGCCCATCTTCATCTTGAAGTAATTGGTGCTGCCAGGAGCAGATGTGTTTCACTGTCATAAAAGTCCTAACTTCTTGAAATATTTAAATGCCATATTGTGTAGGACTTTTAAAGGTTTGCAGAACACCAATCTAATTGAAATAAATCTCTATATACCTAGAAAACCGAACTAAAATGATTAGAAGTTTGACTATTATAGATGATTACCCATTAACCTAATTTCTTAATTGTACATTATATTTTTAAATGAGCTAAACTAATATACCTTAATTAAGATCAGAAATACATATACACAGTACAACAAAATTAACCTTAAATTTGTATCAATAAACCAAGATCCATACCAATGCAAATCTCTATATCATGTCCCTTTTTAAATGTAAACAAACATTTATATACAATATTTGTAAAGTGTGCATTTGTCTGTCCAAACTGCTTCCTGCTGTTTGTTGTGTGAATTATTTTCTTTTGGGGGTGTTCACAACAACCTTTCAGGGGGTCTTGGTCCAATAAACCACATTAGCCTGAAATTAATGCACAGGTTCTCATCCCCTGTGGAAACAAAAGAAGAACCTTTTTTCTAAAGCAACATATCCTTAGATCCATATTCTGAAGTTAAGATACCTTTATAATATACATTCTGATTTAGCTTAGCAGCCCATACACTGAACTGTCTCTCTGTACTTTGCTCCTTCACAGTCAAAAATTCAAAGAAAACACAATAATATGCATAATCCAGACTCTATGTATATTCTATCTTTATGTGGCTTTTCTTACTCTATTACTTTTTAATATTTATTTTATTGTCTTTACTCCTTTAATTTATGACTTCTGTACACTGTCTCTTTAAAGACTTAATTTTATTTTTTATAAATAATTTACTTCCTTTTATAAGTCTCTATACTCTTTTTCATCTCTTTCTCAAATCTCCGAATATTTATCCAACACTACCACATATTTAGAGGTCTTTTCCATCTGAATTTGTCTTGTTCTGTATCTGTAATTCATTACTGTCAAGAAGTACTTCTTAAAATGCTAACTGTTTCTTAAAAACCTAAGCTGCATTATTGCTAGATCAAATTCAGTACTTCCAGCTTGCTCTGCAGTCTAGAATGGTGGAGCTCTTTGCTGTGTCTGAGAGCCATGTGCATTGCCACATTTTTAGGCACACAGCCAGTCTATGTTGTCATTAAGCAAGTTGTAGCACTATCCATTTAAATGTTCAGCCTCCTGAAAGAATCACAGTTTGTGCTAGCAGCACTGCCCATAGCCAGGAAGCTACTACTTTAAAATTGTGACTTTTTTTTCTGCTACCACTGAATCAGAATGACCTCTCTTGAAAGAGCTACAGCACAACTCCAGCAAAGTAAGCCCATTCAAGACAAAAAAAAATGTAGCTAAACTTTGTTTTTGTGTGTGTGTGTCTAAAATTCCATTCCAAGGCCTCTCAGGTTTTACGTGGATTTTAGTTTGCCACATTAGAACCAATTTGTTGAAAGAGACCACTAATTTGTTTCCTGGCTGCTCAGACTCCCAAAATAATCACACAGAAACTGGGTTATTTAAATAACTGCTTGTCCCATTAGCTCTATCTTCTCATTGGCTAACACTTACATATTAATTTAATCCATCTCTATTTGTCTGTGTATCACCATGAACTGTGGCTTACCAGCTAAAGTTCTAGCATCTGTCTCCAGTGGAACTACGAGGCTTCTCTCTGTCCGCATTCCTTCTCCCAACATTTGGTTTAGTTTCCCTGCCTACCTAATTCTTCCCTGTCAATAGGCCAAGGTAATTTCTTTATTCATCAATGGTATTCACAGCATCCAGAGTGGAATACCACATCATGAAGTAATGTCTTTTAAATTAACTCTTCTAGTATTAGAGATGTATGACACTACAACATTATATATCTGTGGATATAAAATATCTAATATCTGATTTATGATACATTCTAGTGACCATGGTTTATCAAAACTTTTAGTTGTTGCTCAGTATATTTTCTTTCTAGATGATGTATGAGACATTAGTATAAACGATGTCAGATACTACAATCACTTAAAAATAATACACATTCAATGTAACCTGTAGCCAACATGTAGGAGAAAATATACACATGGGAATCATTAAATCTTTCCGCAGAGTACGATGATACATGAGTTGCCTTCCTTTATCATATTTCCTAGTATATTTTTAAGCAGCATGGTTTACAGGGTTATAGACAATTATTTCTTTATTCAGTTCAGCTCTTTGTATAAAATATGCAAGCATACAAACATATAAAATATATGTGTGTGACATATATATATACATATATATATACATATTTATACATTAGTTTAGGTAACACATACCTTTGCTATGAAATATGTGTATATATGTGTGAACTTTATTTAAAATATTTGCTACTTATACTTTCCTAAGGTCACACAGGCCTGTTCATTAACTATGAGATAAGCAGATATAAAAGACCTTTGACAGAGTAATTTCCTTTCAGGAATATAACAACCATTTCACAGTTTTCTTCTCTTGTCCAGGACCAATCAGTATGTTAGAAGACCCAATGGCATACATTATTCTATTAAAATGTCACTGTAATTTTTATGTTTAACTCAATGTCAATTCTCATGTTGGTTATTATATTAACAATATTTAATGAAGGAAGACAAGCTTAATTATCTTTTTTTAAAGTCCAGAAACAAGCTATTTTCTCCTATGTGCAAAGTTTTTCTATATGGATTGCCCTTCTATCAAAGGGCTAAACTTTGTAATAGTCTCAATAATTACACTTCTTTAAGCATTTATCGATTTAGTCATATTTATAGAACTTAATAGACATCAAGTGATACATAATAATGACTTAAAGTGTGATAATTTAGTAGCTTCTAAGTTTGTTTTGTTAGCAGATTGTTTGCAATTGTGTTATTGTCTGTCTGTTTTGTTTGAAAGGGTGTATGTTTATTTTAATTTTTAATGCAAATATATTATGTCACTTTCTTTCCTCTTTTTCTTCCCTGAAATTCCTCACAACTACCCTCACTAAACCCTTCCAGTAACACACAATAGTTGATAGTCTTTTTTGGGTAATTTTTCATATATATATATATATATATATATATATATATATATATATATGTGTGTGTGTGTGTGTGTGTGTGTGTGTGTGTGTGTGTGTGTGTACACATATATATACTTATATGCATAAATATATACACATAACCTGTTCAATTTTATTATTGCATCCTAATACAGGACTGAACACTCCACATTTGTTTGAAAACAAATTAAGGAGCTCATCTCTGGGAGCAGCTAATACTCCTTCTCCCTGGAGACATTTATTTTCATGAATCTTTATCAATTTGGGTTCTATAATGACTATGTGTTACCTCTATTCTCATTTGATTTTTCATCATATTTACTATTTCTATGCTGAAAGTTATATATTCACTCTGATTTTAAAATGTTTTCTTTTGTTAAGTTGAAGGGAATATTTGTACAGTGATAGTTAGATACAACTGTTGTAGATTATCTGATAAAGAATGATGATCTTCTGATGTATACATGAATAGGAGAGAAATATGAGAAATGAAAAAATTGCATTAACTGGCCTCCAAAGATGACATAGAACAAAGAAACAGTTCTCAATAAACACATTGGGTATTGGTAAAAAGGGATAACTGATAAGTAGATGGAGAATTTTGTAGCAGAAGACTATCAGAGAGCTGACTTACCAAAACCACAATTTTTCTTTGGTCACATTTTCTTCTCATCTTATGTGTGTTTTTGAAGACATTCATGTTATATAAAAATAGTCTTCCTTTGAGTCTGACCAGTCTTCACTTCCTAATATTGTCCCATGGGTGAACCATGTCAGTTCTGAATATAATGAGAACCTTGGAAATCATTATCTTGGACATCTCTGAGGGATTTCTCTGTTAAGACTGATACTGAGTGCTGCAAATTTGTGATAATAGACAAGTAAGACTCTCTGTTAGTCAGCCCAGCATTGATATTAGTCACCTTTTCAAAATTATTCACTTCACCAATGAGGCTGAAGGAGAAGCATGCAGCTGCCTCCTCTGTTGTGGTATCAATATAAACAAAGTAACCCAAATGCATAGTTAGGAGACAATTTGTAAATGTGTTAGATATGATTACAACAAAATACATGCAGGGAACATAATTTTCCAATGTATGAAAAATCTATTTCATTTCTTCATCATATAATTTATGGATTTCATTGTGCTCCATACTTGCATGTGATATTGCTAGGTTTGAAATGTCTGGCAAGATATTTAGTCCCCATTATTTTTTTAAATAATTTAGCTATACTTATCGTGTATGCATATGATTGAGTGTGTGCTATATTATATGTACATATATATATATGTGTGTGTGTGTGTGTGTGTGTGTGTGTGTGTGTGTGTGTGTGTACACATATGCAGCTCAGAGGGTCTCTCTGACAATTCTGTTCTTCTACATTGATCAAGTTGTTAGGGGTTGTTCTCTGGTTGTCACACTTGTAGTGTCATTTAATTGGTATTTTACTAAATAAATCTTGTCTGAGGATTAGAAAAGTTAAACAGCCACACTGGCCAGCATTACAGACTATGCTGCAATGACACAAATTTTTAATCCCCATAGCCACACTAAGTTGCCAGAGAAACCAGGTGATAGTGGTATATGCCCTTAATCCTAGAAATAAAGAGAATTATAAATCAGAAGGAGATAACTCTCAGTCTTAGAGTCTTAGTCTCATTCTGAGGTTTCCTGGAGGTAGGAAAACCAATTTACACTAAGATAGAAAAAGAGCCAGTGACCTGCTACTTTGCTTTCTGGTCTTCAGATTGAACGCCAACATCAGCCTTGGCATTTTTATTAATTGTGTTTTGTTTTGGTACCCAACATGGGGCTCAAACCCATGACCCTAGGAACAGGAGTCCAATGTTCTATCAGATGAGTTAGGTGGGCTCCTTCCAGTACCGTCAACATGAAGCTATACTCTTAAAATGTTAAGGAATGGGACAAAAGCACCCACTAAATCTTCAGCATTATCATAGCCATATCACTTAGCAGTTTAAGACTCATGCATTCATGTAGTCATAGAAACATACAGTAAAATCAGATTCAGAAGAAAAAGTTGCTAAACAATTTACAGTGTGTCTAAAAATATATTTAGGCTTGATAGAGAAAAGAAAAAAGAGAGAAAGTCATTTTAAAAAGCAATAAAGTACTGGGCATGGTGGTACATGTCTTTAGCTCATCTTTCAGGAATTAGAGGCAGGTAGAAGTCTGTGAGTTTGAAACCAGCCTGGTATACAACTAGTTCCATCCAGGACAGGCTCCAAAGCTACAGAGAAACCCTGTCTCAAAAAAATAAAAGAAAAACAAACAAACAAACAAAAATACAACAAAAAGCCCTTTGATTTATAGTTTGTGGGAGTCAGTAATGAATGTCTAAATTGACTTAAAGTTCTTCCCACAAGATGAAACTCATATCTAACAAAGATCCAAGGACCAGGCATCCCAGAGAACAAGACAAAATTCAAAAAAATTATAAAATGATTGAATCCTAATGACATTCCTCTATTCTCATAGATCATTGCCTTATTCAAACATTATTTTAAAAGCTTTGTCATGAAGTAGATGGAAACAAAGAGAGAGACCCACAATCAGACATTATGCAAAGAGAGATTTTGAAATATAAAGCTCTAAATGGAATATCTCCATCAAACCTTTTCCCTCAGGGCTCAAATGTGGAAAAATAAAAGGAGAAACAGTGTAGAATCGGAGGGAATGGAGGATACTAGGAGCACAGCGTCCTCTAAATCAATTGAGAAAAAAACTTACATCAACTCACAAAGACTAAAGCAGCAAGCACGGGCTTTCATGATTTAGTGCCATGCTCTCTTAGAAGTTTTATGGGGCTCTGAATGTGTGAATGAGAAGATCTCTGATATTAGTGCTTTCTCTTAGGTCTCTTTTTCTTCTGTTGTTTTGCAATGTCCAGCTTCAATATAATAAATTTCATTTTATTTTTACTTTATTTTATTTTGTCTTGTTGTAATCATTTAAAACCTGCTCTTTTCTAATGAGAGACAGAAAGTGAGGGGAATCCAAATAGGCAAGAAGGTGAGAGGAACCAGGAGTAAAGAGAAAAAAACTGTAATAAAGGTATATTGCATGAGGAAATAATCAATTTTAATATGTGGCTTAAGCAAATGCATTATCATCTCTCAGCTTCTAAGTATATTTAAGTATATAGCAGACTAACAACATGTTATTTTAAATAATAATAATACGATAATAATAAAGCCTTTTCCTTATAAAAATATTCTCCATGGTGAGACTCACTAAGGGGACTATAATAAGTTGAAACATTACTACATTTAAACATCCACAAAATGGTTAAAATTTTGAAAATGACACTTTCTTCTCTTTGGGTGGAAATAATAAACTTATTAAATATTCTAAAACTTCATGATTTTTTTCATAAAAATAACAAAACCAAAATATTATATAATGTGATTATTAAAAAGGAAGACAGTATCGAGTATATATTCTTCAATATTTCCCAGCTAAGGAGAAATAGTTACATATTACAGGAGAAAATATTTTAGGAAAATTCAAGTTCACCGTTAGAATTTATAATCATAAAATTAGAAAAACATTTGATGGACATGCAATGTTATACAGAATTATAGTCAAGTAACATTTACTAAGATTTTATTCATAAGATACATATATATATATATATATATATATGGTTGGTAAAAATGTTAAGCTAAAATTTATTAAAACCATAGAATACTTTGATGGCATTCCTGTGTGGAAAAGGGTTATATTTAGAATTTAAGAAAAAAAATTAACAGTGTTCTAATGATTGATGAATAAATGTCACATATTTTAAAATGTTAAATTGTATCTATATTGAAAGATTGGTATAAAATGTCAATATAAACCATATTTGTTGGTTTTAAATATATTTCATAGAGTCAGTCTCATGGTGTGAAGCAATTAGTGCATGTTTCTGAATATTATGAATATCCTTTGGGACCCAAAAATTTGCCTATGAACCGTAACATAGCATTTTTCATTTCTTTATTCCTCAATGTATAAATGGCTGGGTTTAGTAGAGGTGTAAAAAAAGAGTAAAACACAGCGAGAAATTTGTCCAACCAGGTAATATTGAGGGGCCAAACATAGATGAAGATGCAAGGCAGAAAGAAGATCATCACCACCGTGATGTGGGCACTGCACGTGGACAGAGCCTTGGATGCTCCAGATTTAGAGCTCTGGCTAACAGTGATTAGGGTATATGTGTAAGAAATCAGCAATAAAATGAAGCAGGTTACAGCCACCATCCCACAGTCGGCATGCATTAAAGTATTTAAATCATGGTAATCCATGCAGGCTAGCTTGATCACCAACGGCATATCACAAAAGAAACTGTCTATTTCCTTGGGACCACAAAAAGGTAGCTGCACAACCACTGCCAAGTAACTCATACCATGGATAAAACCAGTAGTCCAAGAAATCAACACCAACCCAGTGCATCTTTTCAGGTTCATAATGGTGAAGTAGTGGAGTGGTTTACAGATGGCCACATAGCGGTCATAAGCCATCACCACCAACATCACCATCTCTACTGCACCAACACAATGGGAGAAGAAAACCTGGAACATGCAGCCTGCAAAGGAGATGGTCTTGTATTCTCTGAGAAAGTCTGATATCATCTTAGGGGTGGTGTTTGAGGAAAGACATATGTCAACAAAGGACAAGTTGGCCAAGAAGAAGTACATGGGAGAATGGAGATGGGGGTCCGTGGTGATTAAAACAAGGATGATAATATTTCCAGACATGATGAGCAGATATAGTACCAAAAACATCACAAAGAGTATGACCTGAAGATTCTTAGAGTTGGTAAGTCCCCAGAGCATAAATTCTGACACCACAGACTGATTGCCCCCATCCATTTCACTCAGTGTGTCCTCAGACGTGACCTACGAATTAAGAAAGATTAAGATTTAGTCATATTAGGAAGGTTGCATCTTTTGTAGAACTGTACATTAACTTTGAAACCTACCTGGATAGAAATACATAAATGTAAAGAGGAATGCAAGGCAAATATGAGTGACACTGCTGGCCAAGTGAAAGCTAATGAGCCAAGAGCAGCTCCCCACGAAGAGAAGTGTCAGGTGTGACTGCTATCCACAGGCTCAATCAGGAAATTCCTCTACAGGAGAGTAGCAAAGAAGCAGGACGGCATTGTGAAGAAAAAGTGTCTGGTCTGAATTTATCACTAGCAATCGTGATATTCTGTAACACAAATGGGGTTAAAACATAGAAATTGCATTTATGTTCAGTACAAATGGTCAGACAGGATGTTACTATTTTTGGAGGCATTATGATGATTGCATTGAGCATTAGGAAAATAATATCAGTTGTAACATGAAGGCTGGCTTGTTGGGGTATCTGTTCCTGCCGGGTACCCAACAGCCGGCAACTCCCAGAGAAAATCACACACAAGACTCCATAAGGTTATAAACTGATTGACCCATTAGATCAGGCTTCTTATTAGTTCTTATAACTTATGTTACCCCATTATCCTTATCTACATTAGCACATGGCTCAGTACCTTTTCCAGTGGGGCAGCTTACATTTTTCCTCTCCGATGGTTGGGCAGAACTGGTAGAGGGACCTTCCTGCTTCCCAGAATTCTCCTGTTCTCATTGCATCACCTCTACATCCTGTCTGGTTGACCCACTTATAATCCTACCTGGCCAATCAGCGTTTTATTAAAATACATGATTGACAGAATATAGATAATTCTCCTGCACCAATCAGTGACATAAAAAAATTAAAATTTTAGCTTAAAACTCAGAAGTAGAGAATTGGAAAAACCTCAAAACCTCAGAGAGTAAGCTTAAAGAATGCCATATAATATATACACAGATACTAGACAGAAACATTGAACCAGATTCAGAGTTATTCATTATTAAATATATATCTTTGACTTTATTTATTCAACTAAACTGATTAACAAAATATCATTGCAAAATTCATAGGGGTGGATTTACCAAAACACATGACAGCATGCTTTCAAATCTTAGCTCTGAAAGTCACATTTAGTTCAGTGTTACCACTAGAGAAAAAAATGTTGATCTTAAGTGCATCAACAGATATTGAGAATCCTTATACATTAAAATATTATAGTTTTTTATATGAATAAGTCACGTGCCATCATCTATCAATAGTATATTTTCTCATTATACCATGTGTCTACCAATTATCTTTGTTTTTTAAAGAAGAGAATAAACCTGTAAGCACAGCTGTTCTTTATCAGCTTTGTATGAGTGTGACATTACACTTTCGGTGATCATCAATTTATCTCAAATCACAGACATGGTGCTTATAGTGATCTAACTGATAATACTAAGCTAGATGGTGGATAATATTTCTCCCACATTTAGTGTTTCTCAACTTGTGGGTCTTATCATCCTTTTTCCTTTGAAGTCTCTAGGTGGGGGGAATACAGCAGGTGAACAATGAGATCCCTGTTGCTATCATCAGAACTATTTGACAGTCCTGTTTTCTGAGGACTCAGAAAGGTGGACTAAGGATAAAAAAAAACAAGGAAATTCTAAAGACATCAGATAACAACACATCTATGTGCTATATTAGCATGATAACATAAAAATAAACACATGTGCCTTACAAAGATTTATCAAATATCTAAGGAAAATACACTGATACACAGCACAGAATTTGTATTTCTTGAAAATTTTATTTTTTGCATGGAAGCTTCTGGTCAACCTAAAAATTTCTGACAACATTTTTCTTTTGTCTTATTTTAATAATTTCTTTGAATTTTTAGATTATAATGCATTTAAATTATTTCCCCTTTTTTCTCTTTCCTATAAATCATATAATAGACCTACTCCATGCTCTTTCAAATTCATGGCCTCTTTTTACAGTAGTTACCACTTCATGAATATTTCCTTATACCTAAATACAACCTGCTCAGTTTGAATAATGCTAGTGTATATATAAGCTCTAAGAGGCGACTACTTGTTATTAGATAACCTACTGATGTGTTCCTCCCTGAGGATGATTTTCTACAGCTCTTAGTATTTCTTAGTTGTCTTTTTTCTTTGTGTATGGTTGAGTCATCCTGGAGTTCTCTGTCCTCTTTAACATATTCTCTGTTATTGCCTTTGTTCTGCACAAGTTCACACAATCATAATAAACTTTGCCACAAATGAAAGGAATTACCATCGAAGAGAACAAGCACATTTCAGAGTTGTGTGAGACTATCCTTTTGACCCCTACTGCCAAATACAATCAAGTATCAAGGAATGCCTTTTAAATTAACTCTTCCAGTATTATAGATGTACTAAACCACTGCATCATATGTCTGTGGATATAAAATATCTTATATCTGATTTATGAAACATTCTGGTGACCATGATTCCTCAAAACTATTTTAATGATTATATTCAGTTTATTTTATTTCTAGATGATGATGAGACATTAGTAAAAATGGTGCCCGATACTACAATAGCTTAAAATATTACATACTCAATATAACCTGTACCAAATATGTAAAAGGAAATATCCACATGGGAATCATTAAGTCTTTCCAGTCTCTAGAGTATGATGATACATGACTTCTTTCCCTTTATCATATTTTCTGATGTACTCTTAATCAGCATGTTTCTTAATGTTATAGACAATTATTTCTTTGTTCAAATGAGCTCTTTTTGTAAAATATATAAACATACATACATAATATATATTATATGTATGTATTTATTAATTTAGTTTAGGTAACACTTACCTTTGCTATGAAACCCATGTGTATATGTGTGACCTTTCTTTAAAATACTTGATACTTCTACTTTCCTAAGGCCATGCAGACCTGTTTAGTAACTATGAGATAAGCAGATATAAAAGACATTTGACATGTTAATTTTCTTTCAAGAACATAACAACCATTTCACCATTTTCTGCTCTTGCCCACAACATTTCAGTATTTTAAAAGAACAATGACACACAAAAATCTATAAAAGTTTAGCTGTAATTTTATGTTTAACTTAGTGACAATTCTAATGTTGGCTTTTACATTAATAATCTTTAAGGAAGGGAGACACACTTAATTATCTTTTAGAGTCTAGAAACAAGATATTTATTTTCTTCTATGTGTAATATTGTTCTATATTGGTTGTCCTTCTATCGAAGTGCTAAACTTTGTAATAGCATCAATATTTATACTTATTTATGCATTTTTAGATATAATCATGTTTATAGAACTTAATAGATATCAAATGACAGAGATGTAAAGGGTGATATTTTAGTAGCCTCTAAGTTTGTTTTGCTAGCAGATTTCTTGCTATTGGTTTTTTGTCTCCTCTCTATTTATTTTGTTTTTAGGGGTTGTAGGTTTATTTTAATTTTTAAACGTACTTTTAATTGAAATACAATTAATTACATCACGTCCTAACCTCCCTTTCTGCCATCATATTCCTCCCAACTACCATCCCTAAACAATTCCAATACTACCACTATAGCTGATAGCATTTTTCTTTGATAATTATTCATATATATTTGTATTGGTATATATTTGTGTGTACAAATATATACACTTAATCTTCTTAGTCAAAATTTATTATTGCATACTAATTCAGGGCTGACCATTCTGCAGTATTTTAAAACAAATTAAGGAGCTCATCCCTGGGAGCAACTAATTCTCCTTCTCCTTGGAGTCACCAATTTTCAGAATTTTTTTTTCAATTTGGGTTCTATAATGACTGTGTGTTACCTCTATTCTCATTTGATTTGTTGTCATCTTTACTATTTCTATGCTGAAAGTTATATATTCACTCTGAATTTAAAATGCTTGGTTTTGATAAGTTGAAGGGAATAATCGTACAATGGTAGTTGGATAAAGCTGTTATGGATTATCTGATAAAGAATGACAATCTTCTAATGTATACATGAATAGGAGAGAAATATGAGAAATGAAAAAAATCATATTAAATGACCTCCAAGGATGACTTAGAACAAAGAAAGAGTTCTCAGTAAACACACTGGGTATTGGTAAAAAGGGATAACTAGAAGTAGATGGAGAATTTTGTAACAGAAGACTATCAGAGAGCTGACTTACCAAAATCATAAATTTTTTCTTTGGTCACATTTTCTTCCCATCTGATGTGTGCTTATGAAGACATTCATATTGTATAAAAACAGTCTTTCTCTCAGCCTGACCAATCTTCACTTCCTGACATTTCCCATGGGTGAACTATGCCAGTTGTTTTTTATTTTCGATATAATGAGAACCTTGGAAATAATTATCTTGGACATCTCTGAGGGATTTCTCTGTTAAGACTGATATTGAGTTCTGCAAATTTGTGAAAATAGAAAGACAAAGAAAACCCTTTGCTAGTCAGCCCAACATTGATAGTGTTAGTCAATTTTTCAAAATTATTCACTTCATCAATGAGGATGAAGGAGAAGCATGCTGGTGCCTAGTCAGTTACTGTATCAGTATAAACAAAGTGACTCACAAATTTATAGTTATAAGACCATTTGCTAAAAGTATGAGATATGACTAGAATAAAACCCATGCTGTGAACAAAATTTCTTAATGTATGGAAATCTGTTTCAAGTCTTGGTCACACACCTGATATATTTTTTTGTGCTTTATATTTGTACCTGAATTGCTAGATTTGAATTGGCCGACAAGTTATTTAGGCCCCATTATGCTATTTTAAATTAGCCTATGCGTATCATGTGTACCTGTGTGTGAATTTGTGCCATTGTTCATTGTGTGTGAGTCGTGTGAATGTGTGTGTGTGTGTGTGTGTGTGTGTGTGAATGTGTGTGTGTGGATCATATATGTAGATCAGAGTGTCACTCTGTCAACTCAATTCTGTTCTTCTACCTTTCCAATATTTCTAGGGATTGATCTCAGACTGTCAGACTTGGACAACAAATATCTTTATTCTTGGAGACTTCTTGGCTCCTCTTCTTTCAATATGTTTTAGAGAAAAGACATAGATGTACATTTCAAACATACTGATTTTCGTCTTAGATTTAAAGTATCTAACCAGTACAACTAAAATATTAGCCTGTGTAGAGAGTGAGGAAAGTGACAGAACTCGAGTTCAAATATTTTCAACATCACCCATTGTAATGATTTGCAATAGAATGTCTCCCACGGTCTAATGTCTTTAAATACTTCCTTCTTAGCTAGTGGAACTGTTTGTGAAGTTTATGGGAAGGTATGGATTTGCAGAAGGATGTGCATCACTTGGAGTGGGTTTTAAGAGTTGAAAGCTGGAGTCAGTAAAAGTTCATTCTCTTGGCTTCAGGCTGATTTTGAAGAACAAAGCTCTTCAGTTTCCTGCTTCTGTTACTTGTAGTCACGTTTCCTGCCATTAAGGATTTCTATTTTTCTGGAACAATGAGCTCAAATAAACTCTTCCTTCTAAACAATAAATAAATGAAGTATCTATTTAATTCACTAGATACGAAAAAACTGAAATTTAAAATGTAAAATTTAAGAAGTGTTGATACATGCATTTAGCCATGAAGAACTATCATTATAACATAGACAGTGAACTAGCTCCTTAACCTGTGATGCTTTCTTTGTGTTTTAATGAAGTGTATGCATATGTATACACATTACAAGCTTGTGCATCTATCTAGCATGTAAGCTAGAAAAGGTTAATGTTGTATATCCCCCTATATTATTTTCCACCTTATTTTAAAAATACTTATGTGCATATTATTATAGAGATTATATGATGAAAATATTTATAACAATTTAATTTCTTTTTCAAACTTTTAACACACATTTCCCTAACTACACTCCCTCCTATCTTTTCCCATCTATCTTTGACATTGCCTTTTTCCCCCCTTTTTTTCCCACCAAAACCAGTTTACACTGCCTAGTTATTCTTGGGAATAAGGTCTGCCCCAGGTTTGGGAGGCCTACAATGATCATATCACTAAAGAAAAATGGCTGTCCTGTCCCACTGCTGTCAAATGCCTGTAACTCCTCAAAGAGCGATGGGATTTTGTAGCCACTTTCTCACCTCTGAATGTACCTTATGAAGGCTTCATTGTGTAGGAGGTCTTTCTGTCTATATGTTGCTTTTATTGGTTATTGAATAAAGAAACTGCCTTGGCCTGTTGATAGGGCAGAACTTAGATAGGTCGGGAAGATGAAACTAAAGGCTGGGAGAAAGAAGAGCAGAGTCAGGGAGAAGCCATGGAGCCACTGGAGACAGAAGCTGGGAATTTTACCCAGTAAGCCACAGCCTGGTGGTGATACACAGATTAATAAAAATGGATTAAATTAATATGTAAGAATTGGCCAATAAAAATCTAGAGCTAATGGGCCAAGCAGTGATTTAATGAATTCAGTTTCTGTGTGATTATTTCGGGACTGAGCTAGTCAGGTGGCCGGGCAGCCATAAAAAACAAGCAGCCCCACTCCAATACTTCATGTATGCTGTAACAATTGTTCTGAGTTCCTATTGCATATGCCCTGCTGTGTTTGGAGAATAGTTCCTTCAATATTGTCAACCATTTTGAACTTTATGTGCTTATCCATGAACGATTAAATTGACAACTTGACGATGATATGTCATACTATAAAGAAAATAGTCAAGCAGATATTTCTTCAACACCTTAATTTTAAAAACTTCAGATATTTACTCAGAAACAACATAATTGGCTTACATATTAGTTCTGTTTTTAATGTCTGTAAAACCTACAAATTTTTTCCATAATGGTTCTACTACTTTGCATTTCCACCAGTGGTATAACGCCTATGTTTTTGCAACAGGAAAATATGATATGGCATGAAAACTAAGAGTTGGCTTTTCAAAGACAAAATTAAAAACCTCTCAGCTAAAAAAAAAAAGTGAAGGGACTCAGATATGTGTAACCCAAAGGGAAGATGAGGCATTATGACAGTTAGAAATCCTAATAATCACTAGATTTCTACAGATGCCTGTCAATAGACTGGGTGATATACAGGATTTGAAGCTCAAATCATGATGCAATATATCTGTTGTATGAATAAATGACTTCAAATTCGACAGAGAATGATTCTGGAAATATTCTTGAAAAATATACACTTTTTAACAAAATTATCACTTATAATTCAAGAATATAAAAAAAGAGGCTTGATATTGCATCACTTCAAAATATACTCGAAGGAACTGGAGAGATCGATGAGCCAAGAAGGGTTAGAATCACAATCAAAAAGAAAAAAAAGATACTCTAGTAGCAATTAAGGGTGCATAGTGGTATCGTAAAATCAGATATATAAATTAATATGATATAACAGTAAAAACAAATAATTTAGCCTACTATGGTCAGTTTATTTTAAGCAATGATATACATCAATAAATTGGAGAGAAAGGTGTCTTCAATTTAAAAAAATTTGTAACTGATAAAATAACTCTTTTCATAAAATATGTTTATTGCGGTTTTCCCACAACTCCTCACAGATCCTTCTCACTCAACCAAATCCACACCTTCCTTTTTCCTCTCTCATTGGAAAACAAACAAATATCTAAAAATAGTAATAATAGTAATAAAATAATAGAATACAAAGCAAAAACAAATATGAATAGGTAAAACAAATACACATACACAAAAAAGAGATAAAATGAAAGCACAAGGAACCCATTAGACACAGAAATACACACATTCACACAGGAAAATCCCATAGAAAAGACAAAATCAGAAAGCATAATTTATTACAAATGACCTGTAGTATTTAAAAAGAAGGTCTAGACAACGAATTATGAGATGAAAGAGAAAGAAAGGAAAGAAAAAAGAAAAAAAGAAGGAAAAAAGGAAGGAAAAAGGAAAGAAAGAAAGAAAGAAAGAACAAATAGGAAGAAAGAAAGAAAGAGCAAAAGAAAGAAAGAAAGAAAGAGAAAGAAAAAGAAAGAAAGAAAGAAAGAAAGAAAGAAAGAAAGAAAGAAAGAAAGAAAGAAAGAAAGAAAGAAAGAAAGACTCCAAAAATATCAGAGTTTGTTTTGTGTAGTCCATCTACTGCTGGGCATGGAGCCTGCCATTAAGTGTGTTTGTATTCCCAGTGAGACTTCTCTGGAGAAAACTAATTTTTATTTTCTGAGTGGTTATAAGTTGTAGACAGCTTCTGCTTTCAAATAGGGGCTTATTTCAACATTCCCTGTAAGCACGAGATCCCCATCTGGCTTAGTTATGCTGCCAAAGCCTCTGTGGGTCCATATCTGCATCAGTCCTATTGCATCTATAAGACCTTATTTCCTTGAGTTGTCTGTCCCAATGGGTACCTATAATCTTTATGCCCCCTTTTCCCTTTTGCTCTCTGAGCCATGAGTGGAGAGTTTAGATAGAGACATTTAGGACTGAGTGTGTCTATGTTTCTCGATCTCTGCACATTATCCAGTTGTGAACCTCAGTATTTATTCCCATCTACTGTAGGAGGAAGCTTCTCTGGTGATCTATGAGCATAGCATGTCATTAGGAGTCATTTTATCACTATATGCTTTCAGTAGAATGGTAGTATTTGGTTTTGCCCTAGGTCCTTGACCTCTCTAGGCTCAGGTTCTTGGCTACATGAACAGTGCACAACATGGGTTCTATCTCGAAAAACACGTAAGAAATGCATGTGATAGTAACATACATCAAGAGAAACTTCAGCAATTATTTAATATTAGGCAACGTGTGGTTTAAATCGAAGAATATTGCTACAGATAAGACCACTTCACTTAGAAAAAGTAGGTAAGTTAATTAGAATAATACAACAATTTTAATCACTATGTTCTAAATACAAAATTTTAAATGTGTGAGTATTCTGACAGAATTACAGCAATAAATAATCACATATAGGAAAAGGTATAATGAAACAGTCAAAACCATATCTGTGGGGAGGTCCTCTCCCTCCTCAGCCTATTGATCACCAGGTTGAGAGGGGAAAGAGCAGATGGGGCAACAGAAAGCTTTAGTGGCCCGTAAACACCAACAGAGACAACTGTCTAGGAGAGCTTTCGGTGAATCAGCTCAATTTTATTCCAGAATATAAAGAATATATAGGATTCAGGAACCGGGAAACAAACCTAAATTTACATTAAGTGGTATGCTCCTATCTGAAGGCTTGGCATGTGCCAGTAGACTCCTAGAGCAGAGCCCCTAGCAAAAGTCTTCTCAGAAGGGATGTCTGCCAAGAGTCAAGCTATATATCTATCAGGTATCTGATTTAAGAGACAGGTTTTAGATATGATCAGTCCTCCAGGCTCAGGAACATTATCCAGATAAGGGCAGGTAGATAGCATGAAACTTTCATGGGGAGAAGGAGCCCCGAGCTGCCTAGTTATGGAGATGATAATCTGCTAGGCCAGGGAGAGGCTATAATCTCTGATCACCCAGTAATGTCTTCCAACACAAATAGTTGATAAAAGTAGATACAATTTATCAAAGATGAACTGATTTGATAAATATATAATTGCATAAAACTTGCCCCCAAATATCACACCTCAACTCCCTAAAATATATAATAATACATTACATAATAATCTGGAGCTATGAAACAAGTATTAATTTTCTTACATTTTATTTTTAACCTTTTCATTATGATGATTTTTCATATTTCAATGCATGTTTTAATGTATATTAAATTATATATTGTATATAGTAACTATCTACCTTATAATAAAGGTATTTTATATATAAGCTATATATGTATGTGTATATATCAACTTTTAATATATGATCAAAATAAATGTGTTTTTTCTAATTTAACTTTCAATTGATTTGTCATTCTTTGTGGATTTCATATAATTTGTCTGGATCTCACTCATTTCGTTGTCTGTTCATGTCTGCCCTCTGCCCTTGCAATCTCCCTCCCCAAAAGATAAAAAAATAAAATTTAAAAGAAAAAAGTAAAAAAAAATAAATATCTCATTATGGGAGTCGTAGTATGACACAGCGAGTAACGTGACTATACCCTTTAGTCCATACATCTTTACTTGCAAGTATTCATTGAAATGAATCATTGGTTTGGTTCAATTATTCTGGTTTCTGTTACTTGATACTGTTATTTGATACTGGACCCTCAATGGTACTCCTCCTACATATTCTGTTGTCTCCTTTTGTCATGGAGATCATGTCATTTTCAGTCCAGGGGACTGGCCCCTTCTTATGCTCCAGTAAATCATAGAAGGTGTGGATACTGGAATGGGTCAATTCATATTCCTGATTCTGTGCCTGGGTGATTGTTCAATTGATTAACCAGCTTTCCCTCATCTTCACTATCAAGGTAAACTCTCCAGCACCACCCCAGCTAGCTCACCCTATCCAGTAAGGAGCAAGGTCAAAGCCAGTTCTCCTGTTCTCATGCACCCCATAGACCAGCTCATTCACATCTATGCCACCAGGGCCAGCTCTACTGTGTTGCTCAGGTGAAGTACAGAAGTCATTCTCCAGAAGGTTACTTCCAGTGAGAGGCAGAGACAGCTCTTTCACTCTGATGGGGATATCTCCCTCACTTATGTACCTTATGGCAGATGAAGAGTGGCAACAGAAATCCCACATGTTCTGGGTCTGCTCATACATGGCTGTGTACACAGGGTCAGTTCCACTGTGCTGTCCACGTGAAGTGCAGAACCACTGTCCTGAATGCTGAAGTTGGTGGAAGGCAGAGGAGGAGGGCACCATTCCCTCAACCACACCATCATATGGCAGAGGATAGGGGAAGGACCAGTTCTCCCACTCTCATGCACACAGGGTTGGCTCACCCATGCCCTCTACCAACAGCTTCTGTTCTGTCCTGCTGTCCAGTTGAGGGACAGGGCCTACCTAGTACTGCAGCCAGTGAGAGGCAGATACAAGTCTGTGCACTCCTATCCTCAGGGTCTTGGGTGGAAGCAGAA
This sequence comes from Myodes glareolus, assembly GCF_982192425.1. Classification (NCBI taxonomy): domain Eukaryota; kingdom Metazoa; phylum Chordata; class Mammalia; order Rodentia; family Cricetidae; genus Myodes; species Myodes glareolus. Next base: position 67,218,577 of record NC_142035.1, on the reverse strand, counting down.
AACACAAACAACACAAATTATGGCTGTGACTGCGCCTCTGAACCTTTTCAGCATCACAGGCCTGGACATCACCAAGATGCCAGATGACAATTAGGTCTCTGACTTCAGCCTGCTCCTCACCACCTTCATCTCTTCAGCTCTGTCGTTCTCCACAGGATATAAACCATTTGGTCTCTGCCTCTCTCTTCCATGCACCTCCATATATTTGTTCACCAGAACAGCGCCCAACTAATAGGCTCTGCAAGATGCTGAGCAGTCCAGTGTTTTCTCTTCCCTGCCCAAGGCAGAGAGCCTTGGGTGAGCATGTGGGTCATCTCCCACTCAGTCTTAATCAAGATAAATGTGTTTGAAACTCATGTCAATGTCTTTCTTTAAACCTCCCAAGGTCTTAATAATTTGAAATCAAGTTCATAGACTTCAACATAACAAATGATCAAAGAACATACTGAAATATAACTTCTATGTGATCAGCATTTTCTGCCTAATAGAGACAGCTTCATCATGTATTAAAGAACTACATTTTTTGTGATATAGACCACACAACATATGGTTTCTCTTAGAACTGGGAACAAAACTTTTATGAACTTTGACTACATAGAGTAACAGATCAAATATGAGTAAGGTATCACTGTGACATTTATTATTCAAAGTAGACATCCATACTGTTTCATTGATTTTAAATTCTGGATCTATTGATAGTTTTTGCTTGTGTATCTGTTATATTTACTAAATATGCAGCACTTGGTATCACTCTAACAAATCCCCAAGAGATTTCAGAGGTAATTACTTACAGGGTTCTCTTTTCCCAGAATGTAGGCTAGATGAAGTTAGCCTTGGAACAAATTCAGAGGGTGAATAAAAGTTTGACCAAAGACAGTGGTATCAAGACATTGTCCTTAAACAACAATAATGTCTTCACAGGAGCACATTGGAAAGGATGAAAATCTAATGTAAAAGAAAATACTGAGTCTGGTAAGCTGTCTCATCTCTAAGACAACTCTGAAAATATACATGTATATCTGTTTTACCAACATCCACTATGATGAGGAACGAGAGTTATTTTTTTGCTTTGTTACATTTTAGAAAATAATACATGGGCTTCTCAATATCTCCTATTCCATCTAGAATTCTGTGGATTATCACCAGTTCACACACAACAAAGAAGCATTGCCTCAGAAATGTACTTCAGTCTGTATCAGATTGTTGTTATTTACCTGATATACAATAGGAACTGCAACCAGCTATTCATCACAGTCCTCTATCATTTAATAAAATAGACTCATTTTACATCGGATATACTTTGTATGTAGGATAACTTTTAGCATAAAGTGTCACCAATCTAGTGAGAAGCAATGTGACACTTGGGTATTGCAAAAATAAGATGAAGAGGAATTTGAGAAATATAAAGGTATCAATGAGCTTCTGGAATGTCCTTGGTACCACATCAGAGTACATCCGACAGAATCTGCTTCATTATGTAAGTTGCAATATATGCTTAATTGCTTGGAAAGTGCGAATGTTGAGACTTTTATTGATTTTTTTTAGCATATAAACTTTCTGGAAGAACAATAATCCCACAAGAAAATGAGTATATTTTTATTTTTTAAATTATGTATATGGGTGTTTTGCCTATATAATATATGTGCATTGTGTGTATGCAAACATACATCAAATCCTCCTAAAAGTTACAGACAGTTACAGACTGTTGTGAGCTGTCATGTGGATGCTGGGAATTGAACTCGGTTCCTCTACAAGAGAAGTCAGTGTTTTTGACCACTGAACCGTCTCTCCAATACCAACTTGAAAACATTTCAGTACTTCTAAAAGCGTTACACTTTGACAATTTTCAATATTATTAAATCTAAAGGCAATATTGGCAATTTCTAGAATTTCAACCTTATCAAAAGTAAGAATTCTAAAGATGTTCTAATGCAAATTTCAGTGTAGTTCTCTTGGGAAGAAGACATAAAGAGTAAGACAGTTGTTACATTCCTGAAAAAGAATCAGTCCTTTAATATGTCATTTACATCCATGTGTAATGTGTCTATACATCCATGGTTACTCGGTAGGTGAATGCCAACATAGACAAGGCGTTTTAAAGAAACGTGATTAAAACATTCATACACATAGAGAATGAACAAATTTCTATTGCTTACATGGAGTTCAGCTAAAGAACAAAATCATTACTCATAAATTTAAATACAATATTGCTAACATATATACTACAATGAATAAAGGAAAGAAAAAATAAAATTTTATCAACATCTTAAAACATTGAAATAAAATGGTTATGTGTTTGCTGTGTACAATTTTCCTTTATATCTTCAAAACACAGTACTTAATCAATTATATTACTTTTATATATAAAGAAATGAAAAAGAAAAATGTTTGGAACAGGATAATAATATCAAAATATGATGGAGAGAAACTTGACCAGGTCCTGCTAATTAAAAAAGAAAAAAAAACTGTGCTAAGTCTATTAAAACTCTTAAGTGTAGATTAGTGTTAATAAAGTGATGTAAGAATTCAACAATAATTTGAATAAACCTTATTTTTAAAATGTTAGTTTTATTGCACAAATGTTTCATGAAAATGTGCATACTCATCTTTTTAATTTATCTTTTTCATTTATTTTACCTACCAACCACAGTTCCCCCTCCGTCCTCCCCTACCCTTCCCTCCACCCCCATCCTACCCCTATCTCTCATCTACCATGCTCCCAATTCACTCCTCTTCCCCTCCTTCTCCCCCTTCATTCAGAAAGGGGGAGGCTTTCCATGGACTTTAACAAAGTATGCCACATCAACTTGGGGTAGAATCAAGCTCCTCCCACTGCATCAATGCTGGGCAAGGCAACCCATGTGAGGAACAGGTTCCCAAAAGCCAGCTAAGTACCAGGAACAGGTTCCCAAAAGTCAGCTAAGTACCAGGGACAGATCACAATCTCAGGGCTATTAGCCTCACAGATAAACCAAGCTATGCAACTGTCACACACTTGCAAAGGGCCTAGGTCGCTCAGTCTCATACAGACTCCCTAACTGATGGTCCAGAGTTCATGAGCTCCTGCAAGCTCAGGTCACTTGTCTCTGTGGGTTCCGCTGTCCTGACCTTGATCCCCCTAGCTCATACAATCCCTTTTCCCTTTTTCAGCCGGACTCATAGTGTCCAGTCCAATGGATGCCTGTGGATCTCTGCACATGCTTCCATCAGTTCCTGAATAAAGACTCGCTGATGACAATTAGAGTAGTCACCAACTGAGTAGAGTCGATGGTCAGTTCATGTACCCACTCCACTCTTTCTCGGAGTCTCAGCTGAGGTCATTCTTGTGGATTCCTGGGAGTTTTCCTGGCACCAATCAGGTTTCTCCCTAATCCTGAAATGCCCCTCCCCCATCAAGACATCTCTTTCATCACTTTCCCCCTCAGTCCCACCTTCAAATCACCTCCAAGCCAAGACCGTCTAACCTGATAATTGTCTTTCAAGAAATTCGTTTCTCAAGCACAGGACTTTATCGTGTATGACTTGACTATTGTCATAAACTATTCTACAAGGATCAAAATTATATTTTGAAAATGTTGTTGTTGTTGTTGTTTGTTTGTTTTTTGAGACAGGGTTTCTCTGCAGCTTTGAAGCCTGACCTGTCCTGAAATTAGCTCTTGTAGATCAGGCTGATCTTGAGCTCACAGAGATCTACCTGCCTTTGCCTTCCAAGTGCTGGGATTAAAGGCATGAGCCTACAACCATCTGACTGAAACTACGGTAAATTTCATACAGATGAGAAACTAATTTAGAGGAGGATTCAGATTGTTCAGTCTTTAAAAAGACCGCAAACAAGTTTGCTATAATACTGAAGGATTTTTCTTAGAAAGTTGGTGGATCTTTGTTATAGAAAATTGGTTTCTTTTCAAGTTAAAAGATTATTATCTAATAGGTATCTTTTCCATAGCAAGTGCTTTTTTCTGATTTCTTTCCTTTGCTTCTTAATTCATGCATTTGGGTCATCAGTAAATGGGAAGGTAAAATAACAAATGACTGTGGTAGGATTCACTGATACAATATGTAAGACATACAATTTGAAAGGAATACCCAAGAAATTAATGAAGGACAAGAGAAAATTTGCAAATATTCTCCCCCATGCTATTTTGGTACTGTCAATATTACCTGTTAGTATGAACTGTTATCTTTGAAAGTACAAAATTAGTTTTCACTGGATGTTTGACTTCACATTATTACAAGACTAACATTCAAAGATCTATCTTATTTACTTGTATATGTAATATGTTTTAATATTTTAAGTAACATAAATTTAAAAGTTTATGACAAACAGATAAATTATATAAATTGAAGATAGGTAAATGATAAATAATGATGATAGATGATGAAGATAGATAGATGATAGATAGATAGATAGATATGTAGTAGATAAATACATAGTTTATATAAAAGGCACTAATACTATATAGCTTAGTGATTCATTACTATTTATTGATATAATTTTAATAAATTCTTTCTAATTAAAAGCATAAACTGCAAGTAAAGTTCAAGTTTGAATCAGAATTACCCTACTGCTTGGCTAATTCATTTCTACATTCACCTACATTGACATTTTTGCTAGTAAGCCTAGTTGACCAAATTAACTCCCTGATACTTTTTAATTGATGTTAAGTATAAACATGATGATCACATCTCAATCATCATGTACTCATGTATCCTATATAGTGTTCTGTAGGTTCTATCATAATGATTATCATAATATTTCCTTCAGAAGAGTGAGTTAAAAATTTAATATTATAAAGTATTATGGAAGAAACTTCACTGTATTTAAAATGAATCACTATCTGTAGTGATAAAAATAGTAAGAATATAGAACTTCTTGTGCATTGAAAATTAGTGTGACTCATCACTATTTCCTTGAGGCTATGAGTTAAGTTTTGTAAAGTAATGGGATAACTTTTGACTTCACATTCAGGTTTTGTTTAAACTGATCTAGTGGGTAAAATCTCCCTCAAAGCTAAAACATAATTATTATAGTCTCTCAACTTGCAGATCTGTGTTCCTCACTCCCCTCATACAGAGAAAATTTCTGAAATATTGTTCTTTAAAATTTACTCTCATGCTCTGACTCTGCTATAGTTAATCGTGATTTGTGAGCCTGTACTTTGGATAGCAATCCTTTTCATACTGTGAATGTCAAATTCTACAATGTAATCCTTCAACTTCCCTCTGATATTCTCTGCAGGCTGATTCTGAGGATAAAATGAACGGAAGTAATCAGTCCTTGGTATCAGAATTTGTACTTTGGGGACTTACCCAATCACAGAATCTCCAGGTCTTACTCTTTGTGATATTTTTGATACTTTATCTGTTCATTGTGTTGGGAAATATTGTCATCATGATCTTAATCACCATTGACCGCCATCTCCATTCTCCCATGTATTTCTTACTGGCCAACCTCTCCTTTGTTGATATATGGCTTTCCTCAGTCACCACACCTAAGATGATCACAGACTTTCTCAGGAAACACAAAACCATTTCCCCTGCAGGCTGCATGTCCCAGGTCTTCTTTGCCCATTGCATTGCTGCAGGAGAGATGGCATTGTTGTTGGTGATGGCTTATGATCGCTATGTGGCCATCTGCAAGCCACTCCACTACTTTACCATTATGAACCTGAAAAGATGCACTGGGTTGGTGCTGACTTCCTGGACCATTGGCTTTGTGCATGCCCTGAGTCAGCTTGTGGCAGTTCTGCAGCTGCCTCTCTGTGGTCCATTGGAAATTGACAGCTTCTTCTGTGACTTGCCACTGGTAATCAAGCTAGCTTGCATGGATTCCCATGATTTGGATATTCTGATGAATGCTGACTGTGGGGTTGTGGTTGTAACCTGCTTCATTCTGTTGCTCATTTCCTACACATATATTCTTATCACTGTTCACCAGAGCTCTAAAGCTGGTGCATCTAAGGCTCTGTCGACATGCACTGCCCACATCACAGTGGTGATGCTTCTTTTTTTGCCATGTATGTTTATCTATGTGTGGCCCCTCAATATTACCTGGCTGGATAAGTTTCTTGCTGTGTTTTACTCTGTCATCACACCTCTCCTAAATCCAGCCATTTATACACTGAGAAATAAAGAGATAAAAACTGCTCTAAAGAGATTAAAAAGCTATTTCATGAATCACAAGGCAAACACTTAAAACCCAGAAAATTCACTATAAACATCTTAAATTGATATTTCAATAAAAATTTTGGAAATTAATTTGTATATATGATAAGTTACAGTATTTTGATATGTAATATACTTAATATATGAGGTAATTCTAAAGACTAAACATTTTAATCATATATAACACTAAATTATTTCAGAAATTTTTCAAAACTTACCATTCTTCCTGAGAAAATAAGTAAATTGGCTCTTATATACCTTCAGTAATATGAAGAAGAACGTAAATTTATTTGTCAAGCTCATGCCTATTTTTTTTAAAGTCACTTAAATATTGCTCTAACAACATGAATAATTTATTCTCTGCCTTACCATATCTCACACATATTTTATTCATTCATTTAGAAAGAGGCAATATTGTTACCTTTACCTTATTCTTGCTTTCTCCAAAAACATAAAAAAAAACTTTATGAAAAAAAGGGAAAAAGAAACTTGTCAAAGGATATAAGAAAAATTCTAAGCTGCATAGGAAATATAAGTGAACATTATTTGGTGTTGATTTTATTACCTTAATAAAAATAAAATGATTGCATAAACAAATACAATGTTTTCTCATATCAGTTATATGAATTTCATGACTAAAGCTATCCTTTAAACTGTTATTTCAATAAAATCATGAACTATGCTTTTTCCATATGTGTATCAGTCCTAGCATATCTATAAAGCCTTATTTCTTTGTGTTTTCTGTCCCAATTTGTGTCTATAATCTTTATGGCTCTTCTTCCTCATTGCTTTCTGAGTCATGAGGGGAGAGATTATATGAAGACATTTAGGACTGAATGTTCCTAGGTTTCTTGCTCTCCATACATTGTCCAGTTGTGAACTTCTGTATTTGTTTCTATCTGCTGCAGGAAGAAGCTTCTCTGGTGATGAATAAGCAAGACACTGATCTATGAGCATAGCATGTCATTAGGAGTCATTTATCACTATATTCTTTCAGTTTTGGTTTTACCCTAGGTCCTTGATCTGTCTAGTCTCAGGTTCTTGACTACATGAACAGTGCCCAACAGAGGTTCTATCACAAAAAACATAAGAAATGCATGTGATAGTAACATACATCAAGAGAAACTTCAGCAATTATTTAATATTAGGCAAACTATTGTTTAGATTAAAGAATATTGCTAAAGAGGAAAAAAATCATTTCAAATAGAAAAGTAGGTCAATTAATTATAATACAGCAATTTCTAAGCTACATGTTTCCGCATGTTCTGAACTACAAAGTTTCAAATGTGTGACTATTCTGGTAGAACTACAAGAATAAGTAATCACATACAGGAAAAGGTATAATGAAGCAGGCAAAACCATACATGCATTGATATAAGTAGATTCAGTTTATCAAAGATGAACTGATTAAATAAATTTATATTTACATACAATTTTCACCAAAACATCACACTTCAGCTACCTCAAATACATATAATATATAATAACATGGTACACAATAATCAGGGCTATGAAACAAGTATCAATTTTCTTAAATTTTATTTTTAAAAAGTTCATAAATGTGTACAATGTATCTGAATCATATCCATCCATATTACCTACTTCCAATTCTCTCCAGGGTTTCCTCTAATACATGTCTCTTCTAAGTCCATTTTCTCTTTTTAGTAGCCAAGTGAGTCCAATTAGCACTGTCCATGGGCACATAAGTGTTGGGTTATACACTGGAACATGGGAAAGCTACAAGTAGCCAGCACAGCAGCTACCCACTTTAAATAATTGCCTGACTGACATGAGCCCTTAGAAGTTCCTCTTCTTGCTGGGTGGTGGTGGCACACACCTTTAATCCCAGCACTTGGGAGACAGACGCAGGCTGATCTCTGTGAGTTCGAGGCATCAGCCTGGTCTACAAGAGCTAGTTCCAGGACAGGCTTCAAAGCCACAGAGAAACCCTGTCTCAGGAAAAAAGAAAGAAAGAAAGGAAGGAAGGAAGGAAGGAAGGAAGGAAGGAAGGAAGGAAGGAAGGAAAGAAGGAAGGAAGGAAGGTCCTTTTCTCTACATGTTAGAATTTGTAGCTAATTTGATCTTACTCTTGATTGTTCAACATAGTGTGATAGATAAGACCTATCAGCAGGAGCAAGCTAGAATCTTATACCAGACGCAAAAGGAAAGGACTAAGTCAACAAGCTAAGATGAAAGATCAATACTTTGGGAGTGTCCCACCATGACTACTAGTTCTGTAAAACAGATCTTGAATGAAAAATGCCCATTGGAATCTCAGTGCTTAGCTAGGAAGCCTTTAAAGCACATGCCTTTAGTCCCAGCACTTGATAGGCAGAAGCCAGAGGATCTCTGTGAGTTCGACAGCCTCGTCTACAAGAGCTAGTTTCAGGACAGGCACCAAAATTACATAGAGAAACCCTGTCTCAAAAAAAAAGAAAAAATAAAAAAAGGAAGAAAGAAAGAAAGAAAGAAAAGAAAAAAAGAAAAAGAATCGAAGTGATTAGGATTTAAAAGAATAATTATAAATATGATAAATGAATGCAAACATTTAAAGAGAACAAAAATAAACACATGAAAAAGAAAACTACAAACTAAAGTAAAAAACAACACACAGCAAAGCTGAATGATAAAGTTAATTTAGGCTTTGAAAGACGAATTTAGCAAAAAGAAAAATGGAAAATAACTCAACCTGAAATTAAGATGCAATTGAAAATTTCAACACCCCAATTAGAAAACTCAGGAAGAAATATTACAAGTAGAATAGATTGAATAGAAGATAGAGTATCAAGCTGGGCAGTGGTGGCACATGTCTTTAATCTCCCACCCAGGTGGCAGGTCAATCTCTGTGAGTTCGAGGCCAACCTGGTCTACAAGAGCTGGTTCCAGGACAGGTTCCAAAGCTACAGAGAAACCTTGTCTCAAAAACAAAAAACAAACAAACAAAAAACAAAATAAAACAAAAAAGATAGAGTATCAAAATTGAAGATAAAATTGATAAACCTGACCACCAAACAAAGATGAAATTAAACACACACATATCCAAACACAAAAATAGACACACACACAAACACAAGGAAAATATAGGAATATTGAGACCCCATAAAAAGCCCAAATCTACAAATTGCAGTCATAGAAGGAGAAAGATCCTTGTTCAAGAGCACATCTTCAATGGGATTAAAGAAAAAACTTCCCCAAATTAAAGAATACCGATACAGGAAGTGCATGGACCACCACCTAAGAACATAGAAGAGACTCCCCATGGCATAAAATAGTTAAAACACTAAATATCAAAATCAGATCAAAGAAAAGGTATTAAAACATACAAAATAAAATCATCAAATCCTATATAAAGGCAAACCTATCAGAATAACATCTGCCTTCTCACTGGAAGCCTTAAAACCCAGAACAGCACTGAGAATGGACTCCAAGTTCTAAAAACGTACAGATGACAGTCTAGAGTTCTTTATCTACCAAAAATGTCTGCCATAAATAAAGAAAGAATAAAAATAAAATGCTAAAAGAAATTCAAAACTAAAAAAGAAACAAAAAGTCAGGTGATGGTGACTCATGCTTTAATCCCAGCACATAGGAGGCAGAGGCAAGAGGATTTCTATGAGTTTGAGCCCAGTCTCATCTACATAACAAGTTCCAGTATAAGCACCAAAGCTACACAGAGAAACCCTGTCTCAAAAAAACAAAAAAGATAAAAATATAGGCTAAAAGGATTTTTGTCTCTCAAACTAGTCTGACAGAGAATATAAGAAGTAATAATTTGAACTGAGGCAAGGAATACACGTACCCACAATGCTACAATAAGAAAACAAATGAGGATATAATTACTGAAGTACAAAATAGGGCTAATATTATGGGCAGAAAAAAATGGTTAAAAATCCACACAGACGGTGCATAATAGCTCTAAATATTAATGCTCTAAATGCTAAATCAAAAGACACAGATTAATAGAGTAAGAAGAAAAATCTTGATTTTGTTGTATACAAGAAATTCATCATACCTTCAAATATAGGTATTAACTTAGAGGAAAAGGATAAGAGTAATATATTTTTAAAAAGTGAGACCTCTAAGTATGCATGTGTGCCAATATCTACCTAAAAAAATAGGGCTCATCCTAAAACTAATCATAAATAAAGAAATAAAGAAATACAGAAGTAAATCTCACTCCGATTAAAGAAACAATTGACAAAGAACATATTTCAATAATTTATGTGAATACAATTAATGAAAAGAGAGGCCATGTATTTGAAAAGGTGCAGGAAGGAGTATATGAAATGTTTGGAAGAAAGGAAAGGAAAGGGAGAAAATGAAAAAAATTAAACTAACACACATAAAACTGGACAACTCAGAAATAGTAGGTAATTTCAACACCCCCTATGTTCTAAAAACCATGTCATAAAGACTTAGAGAAATATCAAAATTAAATGGTATCATACATCAAATAAACCTAACATATCTACAAAATATTCTACCCAAATCCTGAAGAATACATATTTCACTCAGCTGTTCATGGAAGTTTCTGTAAAATGGACCACATATTGGGACACAAAACAAATATGGACAAAATCATAAAAATTAAAATAACTTTATATAACCTCCCTGATAAGAATGTAACAAAATTTGAAATCAATAAATAGCAAAAGGATCACTGCAAAAAATGCATAAAGTCATGGCGTTTAAAGAGTGCACTACTGGATTAAGAGTGGGCTAAGAAGAAATAAAAAAGACAAATGGATTTCCAGGAACTAAATAAAAATAAAAGTGCAGTATACTAAATGCTCTTGGATACATTTTAAGATTACTCATAAGAGAAAATAAGTCACCAAAGACCAAAGAAACTAGCCCATGCTTTCTCCAATCTTAGGCATTAGACAGAAAGCTCTAACTGCGGGTGAACAGGACAGGAAAGATAGAATAACATTGCCTTGGAACTTATTACAAGGCTCTCTTTAGTGGCATTCAACACCAGGGAAAAATCAAAGATCCCTTAACTAAGACCAAAACTGATTGTGGAGCCTCTAGACTTTTCCAGGCATGATGAGTAAGTTCACTCAGTCGTAGGAAGCCTCATACAGCAGCGGGTTTTGCTCCATTCAAGTGTTGGGTCATTATTTATAGATACGGGGGATGAAGGTAAATAACTGTAGCATTGGTGGTCATAGTCATGATCTAGAACCTGAGGCTGGACCCTCCAGAGAGGCTATCTATTGTTAAGTAGATTCTACCCTCACTCCCCATGTCACTAACTGCAGCTAAGGCATTCAAGTCCAAGGGAAAACTTTCGTAAGTTGACTACCCATTTGGGCACACACTTAGGCCATGCAAACTGTGAATTTAAAGAAACCAAAGTATGGGTTATCCTGTATCAAAGAAATATTGAGCAACCATTAATTCATAGCAAACTTAAACGAAGGTCACCATCTAGTGCTGAAGAGTAATAAAACAGGCTCCAATCAAGTTAGATTGCAAAAACTATAATCAATATAAACTTCTCCAAAGAGAAACTAAACTTCCCAAGAACAAATATTGAGAATGATTTCTCTAAAACGTATCCCCTGATAAGTGCTAGGATTAACGGCCTGCACCAACACCACCCTGCCCCATCCCCTCCATGCCCGCGAAAATAGATTTTTGAACCGCGATCCAGGAGAGAACTCCAGCAACAGCTCCACTCCATGCCATGAAGCCAAATGTAGCCAGGGGTTTCTAACCCTGGCCAGCAAGAGGACTACAGCAACAGCTGGGTACCAATCAGTTGGGCAGATGGGAGAGCAGGGCCCTGGTAATCCTGGAGAGCACTCCCTGATGGTGAGGATGAGGAAGAGCTGGTGGGCTGACCAACCCTGCAGCTTCCCACTCCCAGAATCGCTACACCCCAACATCTACACCTTCTCTGATCTATGAGAGCCACAGAAGGGACATGTCCTGAAGACCCAAAACTGCAGAATCTCCACAATACAGAATAATAACAGGATATTCAAGAGGCGTCCCAGGAAGGGCCAAGCGTTGATAGGATAGTGGAAACCAGGGGCCTCAAACCAGATCAATGATTCTTTACAAAGAACACTTGCAAGTGAAGAAATACGGACAAGGGGGTTTATTGTGTGACTCATTGTTTCTCACTACAGCTTTCATGACCAGATTTTTCCTTTTCTTTTTTCTATTTCCTCTTAAATTTTATTTTAATTGGGTGAAGAGGATTCGAAGGGCAGAGGGTGAATATGAAGGGATGGGGAAATGAATGGGATCAGTATGCATGATGTGAAGGACAGAAAGAATAAATGAAAAGGAAGTTAAAAAAGAAGAGAATAGATTCTTTTCTCATGCGACATATCTTGATAATAGTTTCCCCTCCTTATACTCATCCCAGATCCTCCTTACTTCCCCTCCCCTCCAGATCTACTCCCTTTAAGCCTCTCATTAGGAAATAGGCTTCTAAGAGATAACCAAATATAACAAAATAAAATATAATAACATGAAGCAAAAAGTGTCTATCCAAGTTGGACACAGCAACCAAACAAGAGGAAAGGAGTCCCAAAATCAGGCACAAGAGTTGGAAACCCACTAGTTCTCATAATATCATTAAAAATACTCAGATATGAGATCTCCCCAGCTCAGTTGCCTTGCGTGCTGGGCCTGGGCTGTGGGCTCAACCCAGCAGGAGGCAGTTCCTGTGTTTCAATAGCCTGCCTGAGGACAGGGGGGCCCTGTGTCAGCTCAGCAACATTCCTGGCCAGCAAGGGACACTGATCTTCTAGTAGACATCCATTGGAGGGGGAACCTGACCTGGTATCAGATGATCCAATAGAGAGCATTTGAAGGAAGAGATGGGCAGACGCCAAGGCAAGAACTCCTCCAACAATCTGAAAAACAACATGAAAACACCAAATCCCAACGACCCTACAATAGAAGGACATGAACACCTTAATCCAGAAGAAGTGGAAGAAAGTGCCATTATGAAAGCAATAGAATCCCTTAAATAGGATATGAATAACTCCCTTAAAGAACTGGATGAGAAACATAACAAAAAGTTTGAAGAAATGAGTAAAGAAATTGATGAGAATATAACAAAAAGTTTGAAGAAATGAGTGAATCCATGAATGATACACTGGGAAACCAAGAAAAAACCAATCAAACAGGTAATGGAAACAGTTCAAGAATTGAAAACTGAAATGGAGGCAATGAAGAAACCACAAACCGAGGGCCGGCTGGATATGGAAAATCTAGGTAAACGAACAGAGACTACAGAATCAAGCATAACCAATACAATACAAGAGAGAGAAGAACGAATCTCAGATTCTGAAGATACCATAGAGAAAATAAATGCTCTGATCAAAGAAAACAGCAAATTCAACAAATTCTCATCACAAAACATTCAAGAAATCTGGGACACAATAAAAATAACCAAATCTAAAAATAATAGAGATTGAAGAAAGAGAACTGCAGATCAAAGGCCCAGAAAATATATTCAACAAAATTATAGAAGAAAATTTTCCCAACCTAATGAACGATATTCCTATGAAGGTTCAAGAAGCATAAAGAACACCAAATAGACTTGATCAAAAAAAAATCTCCTTGCCATATAATAATCAAAACACAAAACATACAGATTAAAGAAAGAATATTAAGAGCTGCAAAGTAAAAAGGTCAAGTAACTTATAAAGGTAAACCTATCAGATTTACAACGGAGTTCTCTATGGAAACCATGAAAGCCAGAAGGTCCTGGATAGAGGTACTGCAGAAACTAAGAGACCATGGATGCAAGCCCAGACTACTATACCCAGCCAAGTTATCATTCACTATCAATGGAGAAAACAAAATATTCCAGGACAAAAACAAATTTAAACAATTCGTGGCCACAAATCCAGCCCTACAGAAAGTAATAGAAGGAAAATTGCAACCCAAGGAATCCAACATTGCCAACATTGCCTACTATTGTACATCTAGCGACCCTTCACAAGCACAACTCAAAAAAGGGAAACATACAAACTCTACTACACAAAATAAAAAAAAAATAATAACCGGAGTCAACAACCATTGGTCATTAATATCACTCAATATTAATGGACTCAACTCACCTATAAAAAAGCACAGACTAAGAGATTGGATACGAAAACAGGATCCAACATTCTGCTGTTTACAAGAAATACACCTCAACCACAAAGACAGACATCTACTCAGAGTAAAGGGTTGGGAAAAGGTTTTTCAAGCAAACGGACCTAAGAAACAAGCGGCCATTTTAATTTCCAACAAAATTGACTTCAAACTAAAATCAATCAGAAGAGATGGAGACAGACATTTTACACTCATAACAGGAACAATTCGTTAGGAGGAAGTCTCAATCCTGAATATGTATGCCCCTAATATAAAAGCACCCACATATGAAAAAGAAAAACTTTTAGAACTCAAGGCAGTCATCAAACAACACACACTAATAGTAGGAAACTTCAACACACCTCTCTCACCAATGGACAGGTCAATCAGACAGAAACCCGACAGAGAAATAAGAGAATTTATAGAGGTAATGAAGCAAATGGACTTAACAGATATCTATAGAACATTCCACCCAAATATGAAAGAATATACCTTCTTCTCTGCAGCTCATGAAACCTTCTCGAAAATTGACCACATACTTGGTAACAAAGCAAACTTCCACAGATACAAAAAAATACTAGAAACCACTTGTGTCTTGTCGGATCACCATGGATTAAAGTAAGAATTCAATAACAATTCTAACACCAGAAAGCCTACAAACTCACGGAAGCTGAACAGTCAACTACTGAATCATCCCTGGGTCAAGGAAGAAATAAAGAAGTTAAAGTCTTCCTTGAATTTAATGAAAATAAAGACACAACATACTCAAATCTATGGGACACAATGAAAGCAGTGCTAAGAGGAAAGTTCATAGCACTAAGTGCCCAATTAAAGAAAACAGAGAAAGCACATATTGGAGACTTAACAGCACACCTCAAAGCTCTGGAAAAAAAGAAGCAGACTCTCCCAGGAGGAGTAGAAGATTGGAAATAATTAAACTAAAGGCTGAAATCAACAAAATAGAAATCAGAAAACAATCCAAAAAATCAACGAAACAAAAAGTTGGTTCTTGGAGAAAATCAACAAGATTGACAAACCCCTAGCCAAACTAATCAAACGGCAGAGAGAGAACACTCAAATTAATAAGATCAGAAATGAAAAGGGGGACATAACAATAAACACAGAGGAAATTCAGAGAATCATTAGATCTTACAGAATGGGAAAATATCTTCACCAAATCCACATCAGTCAGAGGTCTGATCTCCAACATATACAAAGAACTCAAGAAATTGGCCATCAAAAGAAGAAATAATTTGCTGGAGAGATGGCTCAGTGGTTAAAAGCATTGCCTTGTCTTCCAAAGGTCCTGAGTTCAATTCCCAGCAACCACATGGTGGTTCACAACCATCTGTAATGAGGTCTGGTGCCCTCTTCTGGTCTGCAGCATACACACAGACAGAATATTGTATACATAATAAATAAATAAATATTTAAAAAAAGAAGAAGAAATAATTCAATAGTAAAAATATAGTACAGATCTAAACAGAGAAATCACAACAGAGGAATCCAAAATGGCTAAAAGACACTTAAGGAAATGCTTAATATCCTTAGCCATCGGAGAAATGCAAATCAAAAACAAAACCTCTGATATTCCATCTTACACCTATAAGGATTGACAAAAACACTGCTGACAACTTATGCTGGAGAGGATGTGAGGCAAAGGGAATACTCCCGCATTACTGGTGATAGTGAAAGCTGATCGAGCCCCTTCGCATGTTCATATGATGATTTCTCAGAAAACTTGGAAACAACCTTCCTCCAGACCCAGTAATATCATTTTGGGGTATATACCCTAAAGATGTTCAATTGAACCACAAGGAAATGTGTTCATCAGCTATGTTCATAACAGCATTGCTTGCCATAGCCATAACTAGGAAAGAACCAAAATACCTCTCAACCAAAGAATGGATAAGGAAAATGTGGTACATTTATACAATGGAATACTACACAGCAAATAATAATAATAATAATAATAATAATAATAATAATAATAATAATAATAATAAAGACATCTTGAGATTTACAGGCAAATGGATGGATCAAGAAAACATCATATTGAGTGAGGTATCCCAGACCCAGAAAGACAAATATCATATGTACTCTCTCATAAGTGGCTTTTAGACATAAAACAAAGAAAATGAGCCTACAACTTACAATCCCAGAGAACCTAGACAATAATGTGGACCCTAAGAGAGACATACAGGGATCTAATCTGCATGAGAAATAGAAAAAGACAAGATCTCCTGAGTAAATTGGGAGCATGGGAACAATGGGAAAATGTTGAAGGGGATGGAAGAGAAAGAGAAGGAAACAGGGAAAATGTATGGCTCAATAAAATCAATAAAAAATATGATATAAAAAAGATATTTATCACAGAGCAAGGCCATATCAGTCACCCTTTCATCTATTGCTTAAGGTCTTAACTGGGGTCATCCTTTTGGATTCCTGAGAGTTTTGCTAGTTCCAGATTTCTTGCTAGCTCCATAATGGCTTCCTCAATCCAAATATCTCTTTCCTTGCTCTCATCTCTGTCTTTCTTCCATCTTGACTATACGGTACCCTCAAATTCTCCTTCCTTCTCCCCTTCTCTCCTCCCCTTTCCCTTTTGCCTTCCCTTTCCCCCCACCTCTATGCTTCCAATTTTTAGGTGATCTTATCTATATTCCCTTTCCACATAGATCAATATATGTTCATCTTAGGGTTCACCTTGTTAATTAGCTTTTCTAGGGTCATGAACTATAGGCTCATTATCCTTTCCCTTATACTTAGTACCAACTTATGAGCAAGTATATACCATGTTTATCTTTCTGTGTCTGGGTTACCTCACTCTGGATTTTTTTTTCTAGTTCCTTTCAATTTCATGCAAATTTCAAGTTGTCAGTGTTCATTACCGTGGAATAGTACACCATGTTAGACACTAAAACTCTAATTAACCCAATTAAAAAATGGGGTACTGAACTGAATAGAGAATTCTCAACAGAAGAACTTCGAATGACCAAAAGACACGTAAGGTCATGCTCAACCTCCTTAGTGATCAGGAAAATGCAAATCAAAACAACTTTGAGACAGCATCTTACACCTGTCAGACTAGCTAAAATCAAAAACACCAATGATAACCTATGCTAGAGAGGTTGTGGAGTTAGGGGAACACTCATCCATTGTTGGTGGGAATGCAAACTTGTGCAGCCAATTAGCAAATCAGGATCAGATGGTTTTAAAGCAGAAATCTACCAGAACTTCCAAGAAGTGTTAATACCTATACTCCTTAATGTATTTCACAATAAAGAAACAGAAAAGCCATTGCCAAATTCTTTTTATGAAGCTATAGTTACCCTGATACCAAAACCACATAAAGACACAACAAAGAAAGAGAATTACAGGCCAATCTCACTTATGAACATCGACGCAAAAATTCTCATAAAATACTGGCAAACCAAATCCAAGAACATATTAGAAAAATTATTCATTATGATTAAGTAGGCTTCATCCCAGAGATGCAGAGCTGGTTCAACATACGCAAATGTATCATTGTAATTCATCATATAAATAAACTAAGAGAAAAAAAACTATATGATAATTTCATTAGATGCTGAAAAAGCATTTGACAAAATTCAACATCCCTTTATGATAAAAGTGTTGAAGAGATTGGGGATACAAGTATCATACCTAAATAAAATAAAAGCTATATACAGCAAGCTGACAGCTAACATCAAACTGAATGGAGAGAAACTCAAAGCCATTCCATTGAAATCAGGAACACAACAAGGCTGTCCACTCTCCCCATACCTCTTCCATATAGTGCTTGAAGTTCTAGCAATAGCAATAAGACAACATAAGGGGATAAAGGGAATTTGAATAGGAAAGGAAGAAGTTAAACTCTCGTTATTTGCAGATGATATGATAGTGTACATAAGCAACCCCAAAAACTCTACCAAAGAATTCCTACAGCTGATAAACACCTTTAGTAATGTGGCAGGATACAAGATCAACTCCAAAAAATCAGTTGCCCTCCTATACACAGAAGATAAAGAAGCAAGGAGGGAAATTATAGAAACTTCACTTTGCACGATAGCCACAAATAGCATAAAATATCTTGGGATAACTATTTATCCCAAGGAAGTGAAAGACCTATTTGACAAGAACTTTAAGTCATTGAAGAAAGAAACTGAAGAGGATACCAGAAAATGGAAAGCTCTCCCCTGCTCTTGGATTGGGAGATCAATCCTGCTCTTGGATCAACATAGTTAAAATGGCAATTCTACCAAAAGCAACCTATAGATTCAATGCAATCCCTATCAAAATCCCATCAAAATTCTTCACAGACATTGAGAGAACAAAAATCAACTTTATATGGCAAAACAAAAAACCCAGGATAGCCAAAACAATCTAATATAGTAAAGGAACTTCTGGAGGTATAACCATCACTGACTTCAAACTCTACTACAGAGCTACAGTATTGAAAATAGCTCGGTATTGGCATAAGAACAGAGAAGTTGAACAATGGAATCGAATAGAAGACCCAGATAATAACCCACAAACCTATGAACACCTAATTTTCGACAAGGGAGCTAAAGGTATGCAATGGAAGAAGGAAAGCATCTTTAACAAATGGTGCTGGCATAACTGGATATCAACAGGTAAAAGAATGAAGGTAGATTCATATCTATCACCATACACAAAACTCAAGTCCAAATGGATTAAAGACATCAACATTAATCTGACCACTTTGAACCAGATAGAAGAGAAAGTGGAAAGTAGTCTACATAGTCTATATAGGCACAGGAGACCACTTCCTAGGTAGAACCCCAGTAGCACAGACAATAAGAGAAGCAATGAATAAATGGGACCTCCTGAAACTGAGAAGCTTCTGTAAAGCAAAGGACACTGTCAGGAAGACAAAAAGGCTACCTTCCGACTGGGAGAAGATCTTCACCAACCCCTCATCAGACAAAGCTCTGATCTCCAAATTATATAAAGAATTCAAGAAACTAGATACTAAAACTCTAATTAACCCAATTAAAAAATGGGGTACTGAACTGAACAGAGAATTCACAACAGATGAACTTCGAATGGCCAGAAGACACTTAAGGACATGCTCAACATCCTTAGCGATCAGGGAAATGCAAATCAAAACAACTTTGAGATACCATCTTACACCTGTCAGAATAGCTAAATTCAAAAACACCAATGATAGCCTATGCTGGAGAGGATGTGGAGTCAGGGGAATACTCATCCATTGTTGGTGGGAATGCAAACTTGTGCAGCCATTGTGGAAATCAGTGTGGCAGTTTCTCAGGAAACTGGGAGTCAACCTCCCTCAGGACCCAGCAATTCCACTCTTGGGAATATACCCAAGAGATGCCCTATCATACCACAAAACATTTGTTCTACTATGTTCATAGCAGCACTATTTGTAATAGCCTGAACCTGGAAACAACCTAGGTGCCCCTCAATAGAAGAATGGTTAAAGAAGGTGTGGAACATATATACATTAGAGTTTTACTCAGCAGTAAAAAAACAATGACATCTTGAATTTTGCATGCAAATGGATGGAAATAGAAAATGCTTTACTGAGTGAGGTAACCCAGACCCAAAAAGAGGAATATGGTATGTACTCACTCATAAGTGGATTCTAGCCATAATTAAAGTCTTTGAGCCTATTATTCGTGATCCTGGAAAAGCTAAATAAGAAGGTGAACCTAAAGAAAATCATGTAGTTATCCTCCTGGAGATTGGAAGTAGACAAGAGTGTCAGGCAACCTTGGGTGCACGGGGGCGGGAGTGAATGAAAGGGGAGAGGATTAGAGAGAAGTGAGTAGGGGAGGATTGTTAAAAGCTTGGGAAATTGGGATTGGGGGTGGAAGGAAGGATGGATATGGGAGCAGGGAAGTATATATCTCAACAAAGGGAGCCATTTTAGTGTTTACAAGAGACTTGATTCTAGAGGGGTTCCCAGGTCCAAGGAGAGATCCCCAGATTGTTCCCTGGACAGCAGAGGAGAGGGTGCCTGAACTGGCCATGGCACATAACCATACTGATGAATATTTTGCATATCACCATAGAACCTTCATCTGGCAATGGATGGAGATAGAGACAGAGAACCACACTGGAACACTGGACTTAACTCCCTAGGTCCAAATGAGAAGCAGAAGGAGGGAGAACATGAACAAGAAAGGCAGGACCGTGAGGAGTGCGTTCACCCCCTCATACAAGAGGACTGATCTAATGAGAGTTCACCAAGGCCAGCTGGACTGGGACTGAACGAGCACGTATTCAAACCGGATTCTCTGATTCTGGCCGGATTCTCTGAATGTGGCTGGTATGGGGACTGTCTGAGAAGCCATTGATAATGGCACTGGGACTTGTTTCCTCTGCATGTACTGGATCTTTGGGATCCTAGTCTGTTTGGATGCTCACCTTCCTAGACCTGGAGGGAGGAGGGAGGAACTTGAACTTCCCACAGGGCAGGAAACCCTGACTGCTCTTAGGGCTGGAGAGGGAGTGGGGGAAGTGGGAGGGTATTGGGAGGAGGGGCGGAAGTGGAAACTTTTATAAATTAATAAAAAATAATAATAATAAATACTAAGATATAAACTATACTATATATGCATAGGACCTGTACCTGTTTTTTCAGTCTCTGTGAACTTATATGTACCTTGCTTAGTTAATTTAAAGGGCCTTGTTTTCCTGGTGTCATCCATCCCTTCTGGTTCTTACAATCATTCTGCCTCATCTCCTAGAGGATCTCTTGAACTCTGAGGAGAAGGATTTGACAGAGATCGGCCATTTAAACTCTCTCTGTAAAATGTCTGGCTGTAGGTCTCTGTATTTGTCCAGACCTGCAGCTAGAGGAAGCCTCTCTGATGATTACTGGATAAGAAATTGTTCTATGAGCATAGACTATCATTAGGAGTCATTTTATTGATTTCTTTAGACCAGTAGAGTTTGGGTTTGCCCAATGACTCTGGACTACCTACCTACTGCCCAATTCTTGGTTACCCAAGTAGTGTCAGGTGTGGGTGTCACAGAACTTCTAGGCATAGCTAATCAGTTTTTTAATTGCTTCAATGCCTACTCCATAAGAAGGAACGTATATCTGATGAAAAATTCAAAGCAGACGTTTTGCAACACTCTGAGAGTGTCAATTGAATATAAAGAAGCATTTCAACAATACAATAAAATATTTAAAGAACATGAAATTTTTTAAACAAAAAAATGCAGAAAGGGAGAATAGTTCCAGAAACCCATCACTCACTGACCTTATTTTTAAAATATCTGTAAGAAAATAAAAACTGTAGGTGATTAGAGGCAGAAGGAAAGTTGTTCTAGACTTAGTTGTGTCCCAGGAGAAACTTGGCACAAACTCTTGAGATTTTAATAAGAAAGAAAATTGAACTGTCAATAGAATGGAATGGAATATGTAACCCCCTTTAAACATGGGTGTTTACAGCTCAGGGAGCAATAAGGAAGAGGGGGCAAAAAGATCCTAAGAGCCAGAAGATCAGCAAGTTTGCTGTGAGATTGTGTCTTCTAATAATTTCAGAAACGACACCCATAAAGTCTCACCAACAAGACTGCCTGAATGTGATCTGAGCAAGGATGACAGCAAAGGACATGGAGCAGTGGACAGGGAAAAGCCCACGAGACCTCCACACTACACACAGAACTACAGGTGACTGATGACTGCCAGAAGTGGAAGAATATGTCTTCCCTAGGGAAAAGAACCAACAACTTACAAGTCAGCTCTGAAAACATACATAAAAGTAACAGTATAAGCAGTACACATATTTTTAAGAATATATGTATATAAAAACAAATATGAATGTAATAACAAGTAATGAAAAAAGAGGCCATGAATTTAAGAATGATCAATGGGGGGTATATGTGAAGTTTTGGAGAGAGAAAAGGAAAGGAAGAAATATTACAGTTATACTATAATCTCAAAAAACTGAAAAAAAGAACTTCTATATAATCCAGACTATCAAAGTTAAATTAAGATGAGATTCGTTATTAGAACCCTTAAGAGAGGCCTGCTACCATCACCTGGGTAGAAGACAACATCCAAAGACTCACCCTCCCGTTGAAGGACTCCAGATGCCACTACAATGAGCAAATGTCTAGTGGAGAAACAGGACAGAAAGAGAAGCAAAACTGGAGATAAGACAGAGGTGAGGAACAAGCAGGACCTTCACTGCCACCTGAAGCCATGTGATGTGCTGAACTGAACAGCAATGAGTGGGAGGAGAAGCATGTCTGGGCCTATAACCCTTCACCAGTCAGGGTCTGTGTTGATGTCAATGGCGCTTGTTTTCACCAAGTTGATGAAGATGCCTGTGGTCTGGACTGCCACCAAAGCTGTGTTGATATCTAGAGGTCATGCTGAGCTGGCCTCACCCCTCACTGACTACTGCTTATAGGGAAGCTTACAGTGCCTATTGCTTGAGGTGGGTACTCAGGCTAACCAACTCAGCTACCACCCAGACCCACATCCAGGGTTGTGGGTTGGCCAAACCCAACACCCACCCCATCTATGACCTGATGGAGTGTGTGAAGGACTGGCCCATGTAACCAACGCCACTGGAATTCAATGGCTCAGCGCAAAAGCAAGATATTCAAGAGATGTTTCCATGAGGGTCCAGGGATGATGGTGTCCCAGAAGTCAGAGACCTTTAAGCAGACCAATAACTCATTGCAATGAACATTTGAAGTAAGAGCTGTCTGGGCAAAAGTATATACTGTAGGACATACCTCAGCTCCCAATATCTCTACAATGAATGAATGTGTGATGGAGAAGGAGGCAAGACAGAAGAGAAAATTATTTGAGGGGGGAGCGGGCCTAGAAAATGGAATGTGGATATGGAAGGAATGGAAAATAAGTGGAATTTCGGGGCAAGATATGAAATTCCCAAAGAGTCAATAAAAATTATGTAAGTTTTTTTTAAAAAAAAAACCTTCTGAATAAACAAAACCCAGGCTCATAAAGATTCACAGACTTCTATCATGCTTGCAAAGAAAACTTTATGACAAATACCTCTTTTATTACATTTTTTTATTTTTGAAATTATCATGTACTTTTCCCCCTTCCCTCTCCACTTTCCAACTCCTCCCACTTACCCCTTTTCTCTCCCTCAAGTTCATGACCTCCTTTTCTATAGTAGTTTTTATGTATAATATGTTATATATTATAATAGATATTGCTTCCATGAAGACTAGCCTTCAGCAGCTCAGTGTTTAAGTGGGTGTGGGGGCACAGAATTAGTAAACCAATCACTCAATTTGCCTTTTCTACCTGAAAGAGTAAAATTTAATTCCCTGAAGTCATCAGTTGGGTCAAAACTTATCTCTCTATGGCTAACAAAAAAAAGGAAACACACTCACACACACACACACACACACACACACCTTTAGAGTCTGGCTATCTTCTATCTTTATGTTCCTCTTACAGCTTATATATTCCAGAACAATTTCTCATGTAATATAAAAATCACAGCTTGGTTACATTCTATATTTCAAGAGAATTCTTATAATGAATACAGGTGAAAATAATATTTTTCTTATTCCCTTTACATGATTAAGCACTTTACATATCTCAGGTGAAAAACAAATAATCCCCAAGAACCCACATGCATTCATGTCCAAACAACTTATTATGAATTGACAGAATGTAAGTAAACAATGTATTTTTCTCAGTCAGTTCTTTGATAACAGGCAGAATTTTGCAATTACAAAGGAAGAATCAATCACTTTATTATTTATCTCAAAAGGTAATCTTATAAAAATCTTAAAAGAATCACAAATCTAAACTTTTATATATGAAAAACAATCAGTCCACTCAATTTGAAATTCTCGGGGCACCTACCCATTCATCAGTAGGTTTTTTGAAGCAGGAGCTGAAGGCAGAAATGGGTACAAGGAATTAACCATCACCTTTGATCACCCACACATCCTATCAAGAAAGGTACATCAGCTAACACTAACCAGGCTATCTTTGTTCTTGCTTCTTGACCTCAACAAGTCCCTCATTCAAGTCAAGAATGGGCTCCTCTAAACTTTAAATTCTGCCCTGTGATTTTCTGCCTCAAAACCATTAACAAAAACACCTTAGCCTAACCTTAAGCCATTATTTAAAATTTTGTTTTAGCTATGATGCACACCAAACTTGTGAGCTCATCTTACAAAACTAAGATTAAATGAACTTGAGACCAAGAGATAAGTGACCACACATCCAGCAATACACCCCACTCTCTAGGCCCACCATAACAGAGCAAAACCCCTGCCCCCCACCTGCCTCAGTTTCTGTAGCCAGTCAGATGGTGAGTGTCCTGCAGGTCGGCTCCTCCAACACCCCCATCCCATCCATAGTACCTTGCAAGCTACAAGTCCCACTCTGCCTCCAAATACCCTTACCCCTACACCCCTTGGGAAACTCAATGGAACCCTGAAATACAACCTGCTAATACACATAGAGGACCAATGGAACTCACCCAGTGGAACACCCCATTCTCTAGGCCCTCCATACCGGGGCAAAGTTCTAGGCCCCTATCATACCTGCATCAACTACTCTATCCTGCCAGCAGGTGAGTTTCCTTCAGGTAGACTGCTCCAACACCCTACACCATTCATCAGACTCTATAAGCTACATGTCCTACTTTGACCCCAAACCTTCCTATACCCTCCAGGAACCTCAGAGGAATGCTGAAACACAAGCTGCAACTACACAGAGAGGACCAAGAGAGAGGACCAAGAGAGGAACTCTGAAGTAAAGGCTGTGACTGCACAGAATGGACCAAGAGAGCAAACCAAGAGATTAGGCCAATATAGACTTTAGTGGCTTTTTAAGACACAGACAGTGCCAGTACAGAGCAGACCATGAACAGTTCCCAAAGACACAGACAGTCACTGCAAGGACTGGACCAAAAGGGAAAAGCACTGTTGACACCAATTGATGGAAGAAACAGTAGACACCAATGTAAGAATTCATCCATTAATCTGAAAATCTTTAAGTCTTTGAAGAAAGAAATTGAAAAAGATACCAGAAAATGGAAGATCTCCCATGCTCTTGGTTAGGTAGAATCAAATTAATAAAAATGGCAATTCTACCAAAAACAATGCAATGCAATTTTGCAATGCAATCCCTATATAAATCCCAACACAATTATTCACAGACCTTGAAAGAACAATACTCAACTTCATACAGAAAAACAAAAATCCAGGATAGCTAAAACAATCCACAATTAAAGAAACTTACGGAGGCATCACCATCTCTGATCTCAGGCTCTATTATGGAGCTCCAGTAATGAGAACAGCTTGGCATTGGCATAAAAACAGATAGGTTGCCCCATAGAATTGAAACGAAGACCAGGATGTTAATTGACACACCAATGAACACCTGATTTATGAAAAGAAGATAAACTTATACAATGGAAAAAGAAAGCATCTTCAACAAATGGTGCTGGCGTAACTAGATGTCAACATATAGAGGAATGCAGATAGATCCATATCTATCCCCATGCACAAAACTCAAGTCCAAATGGATTAAAAACTTCAATATAAATCTGACCACACTGAACCTGATAGAAGAGAAAGTGGGAAGAAGCCTTCAATGCCTGGGCACAGGAGAACAATTCCTAAATATAACACCAGTGATATAGACACTAAGAGCAACAAAAAATAAATGGGACCTCCTGAAACTGAGAAGTGTCTGTAAAGCAAAGGACACAGTCAATATGACAAAAAGCAGCCTAATGAATGGGAAAAGATATTCACCAACTGCAATCAGACAGAGGACTAATTTCCAAAATATATAAAGAACTCAAAAAATTAGACATCAAAGACCCAAATAATCCAATTTAAAATGGGGTACATAAACAAACAGAATTCTCAACAGAAGAATCTCAAATGGCTGAAAGACACATAAGGAAATGTTCAACATCATTAGCCATCAAGGAAATGCAAATCAAAACAATTCTGAGCTATCGTCTTATACCAGTCAGAATGGCTAAGATGAAAAACACCAATGATAGCTTATGCTTGAGAGGATATGAAATAAGAGGAACACTTCTCCATTGCTGGTGGAAATCCAAACTTGTACAACCACTCTGGAAATCAGTATGGCAGTTTCTCAGAAAATTGGGAAAATGCTTACCACAGGGCCCAGCAATACCACTCTTAGGCATATACCCATAAGATGCTCAGTCATACTACAAGAACATTTGTCCAACTCTTGTTTATAGCAGCATTATTTATAATAACTACAATCAGGAAACCATGTAGATTTCCCTCAACTGAAGAACCATAATTCCTTTTCTTACTTTGAAAGCTAGTCAAAAGGCAGAAGTTTCCAATGACCCTAGAAAACAAACTGCCTTGTAGGAAAAAAATTAAGAAGAGAAAAGAAAAGAGACAAAAATCTTTATGTGTGAATCTTGTGACTGTAGTTTTGAATAGATATTAAAGAAATCTACTCCCAAAAGAACTGGAGAAGATTTTTTTAAAAAAAGGAGGTTGCTTTTCCCTAGAGTACCAAAGAAAGAAAGCATTCAGGGAAGGAATATAACACATACAGTATATATACTTCTTGTACCACATATAGATTTCCCCCAGAAAACCTCCCATCATATACTGTGCTATGTGATAAAAAGAAAATTTTGAAAAAGAACAAAACAGCAGTTAACAGAGTGATCATGTAGAAACACAGAAAACTTACTAAGGAAGTACTTTGTTTTAGAGGCTCACCCTGAGATATTTTTAAATTTAAACGTCCTAATAACATGCCATACTTAATAAGACAAACAATAACAGCAGTGGTTCTATGAGAAAATAATACATTTATAATTGCCTATATAAAAATCATAGTCATAACCTAATGGCACATGCCAAGTTTGTAGAAAAACAAGAACCAAACACAAAATCAATAGAATAAAAGAAATAAAATTGAATTGAAACTAATGAAAATAACAGACCAAAAAACAAATAAAAGAAGATTGCTTAATTGAAGGATGAAAAAGGTTGGCAAAACCTTATCAAAAATATAAACAAAAATGTATATAAGAGACAGCTTAATAAAATTAAAAGAATAAGGGGATATTATAATAAAACCACTGAAATCCATAGGATTACTTGATGTTTTGAAAACTTATACCCCAATGAGTTAGAGTATTTTAAGTAGATAAATCTATACACTATGGCTTACTGAAATTGAATCAGGAAACTATTTACAAATATCCTTACCATTTAACACTTATAAAATTAAAGCAGTAATAAAATGTAACTTAATGAGGACAAAATAAAACCAAATGGATCCAATCATAAAGTCTTCAAGGGCATTCCTTTTTTTTTAATTTAAAATAAATTCTCTCAAGCAATACATCCCAATCACAATTTCCCCTCTGCCAGTCATCCTGGCTCAACACCCCAGAACTTCCACTCTCCCATAGATCAACTACCCTTCCATTTCGTCTTCAAAAAAAAATGACATTCAAGAAATAACCGTCAAAGAGAACAAAACAAAATACAATAACATAAGGCAATAGCTGTCATATTGATGCTGGACAAGGCAACACAATAGGGTGAAAATTGGATGCCTTAGTTAGGGTTTTCTTATTGCTTTGAAAAGACATCATGACCACAGCAACTATTATAAGGAAAACATTTAATGGGGATGGCTTGCTTACAGTTTCAGAGGTTCATTTCATTATCATCATGGCAAGGAGCATGAAGTGGGCAGGCAGATGTAATGCTGGAGTTGGGAATCCTACATCTTGACTCAGATGCAACAGGATATCAGCTAACTGCCACACTGAAGTTTGAGAAAAGGTTCCTCAAAGCTCATGCCAACAGTGACACACTTGCTCCAACAAGACTGTACTTCCTAATAGTGTCAGTTCCTTTGGGGGCTATTTTCTTTAAAACAACTACAAGGGATAAAGTGATTTTAGGAGTCAGAAACCCTGGATATCTGCAAACAACGAGGTATTTGCAAACATGACAGTGTCACACCACATGTGAGCTCACAGTGGCTTGACTCCATGCATAAAATCCTTCACAAACTTGGTTTATACAAAATCCTAGCATGATTTGGAAGGAGCTCATTAATTCCAACTCCTACCTGAGGGGCTATTGATAACTGGTAGCTTCTAGAGACAGGACAATCAGATTTCTTCAGAGATGCAGCAACCTGGAGTAAGAACTTCTGAACTCTGAGAAGAATGCCAATGGAGCATGGAACTTGGAGCATGATTCTGGCTCATAACACCAGATTTCAGGATGCAATAACTGTAGAGACCTCAGCAGGGATGGAGAAAGAGAGTCTGAAGCCCAGAGATTCTCAGTGTTTCCAACTCCAGTCATATCAGGGATAAGCTGTACAAACCGCAGGGGGTTTCTGATAGAACTAAATGTAGTATCCTGACTGAACTAAAACACAAGACAATAGATTCTCCCTTGTCTAGGAATGTTTTGACTGTCAAGATACCTTCTATTTCATTTTATTGGTCATGAACAATTACCAACGACCACTGTTCTCCAAAAAAGGAAAGTGACTTTCCCTCCCTCAGCAGCCATATATTACCTGTGTTGGTCTAAATGAAAATTATACACATAAACTCATAAGGAGTAGTATTATAGGAAGTATGGTCTCGTTGGAGTAGGTGTGGCCTTGTTGGAGGAAGTATGTCACTGGGGGGTGGACTTTGAGATTTCAGATGCTGAAGCCAGACCCAGTCTCTTTCTCTTCCTGTTAACTGTGGATCCAGATGTAGTACTCTCTGCTACCTCTCCAACAGCATGTCTGCCTGCACGCTACCTTGCTTCCTGACATAATGATAAAGTATTAAATCTCTGAACTTTATGTCAGTCCCAATTAAATGTTTCCCTATATAAGTATTGTCTTATATAGGGAACTTATCCCCTTAAGGGGTGGGAACTTAAAAGATCAAGATGAATAAGTTGGGGGCAGAACGAAGTGAGAGAGTAATGAAAGAGCTACCTTGATAAAGAGGACCATTTTTGGGTTATGGAGAAACCTGGTGCCAAGGGAAGCTCCAAGGAATCTACAAAGATGACTCCAGTTAAGACTCCTAGCAATAGTGGATAAGGTTCCTGAACTGACCTTCTCTTGTAATCAGATTGGTGACTACCATAATTGTCAGTAGAGAGTCCCCATCCAAAAACTAAAGGAAACAGATGCAAAGATCCATAGTCAAGCACTGGGC
This sequence comes from Myodes glareolus, assembly GCF_982192425.1. Lineage (NCBI taxonomy): Eukaryota > Metazoa > Chordata > Mammalia > Rodentia > Cricetidae > Myodes > Myodes glareolus. The sequence goes on along the minus strand of NC_142035.1, from coordinate 67,189,094 downwards.
CCAGATCTGGGAGTCCAGTTGAAGGGTGGGAGGAAGGATTGTATGAGCGGGGAAGGGGATCAAGATTACGAAAGGGATGGAGATTCTGGGAAGGTGAAATGGAGGAGAGTGTGTCTAACTAACATAATGGTCTGCAACCTGGCCTACACCGAGAAGCTGGATGAGATGAAGGGAGAGAATTTGGCCAATAAATCTCTGGCTACTAGAACCGATCAGGGCAGCAGAACAGCATTGCACTGGGCATGCTCAGCTGGTCATACAGAAATTGTTGAATTTTTGCTGGGACTTAGCATGCCAGTGAATGATAAAGATGACGCAGGCTGGTCTCCTCTTCATATATTTGCTTCTGCTGGCCGGGATAAGATTGTAAAAGTCCTTCTGCTGAAAGGTGCACAAGTGAATGCTGTCAACCAAAATGGCTGCACTCCCCTCCATTATGCAGCTTCAAAAAATAGGCATGAGATTGATGCCATGTTACTTGAAGATGGGGCTGATACAGATGCTAAGGAGCATTATGAGGCTACAGCAATGCACCGGGCAGCAGCCAAGGGTAACTTAAAGATGGTTCATATTCTTCCGTTCTACAAAACATCCATAAAAATCCAAGACACTGAGGGTAATACTCCTCTACACTTAGCCTGTGATGAGGAGAGTGTGGAAGAAGCAAAATTACTGGTGACCCAAGGAGCAAGTATTTACATTGAGAATAAAGAAGAAAAGACACCCCTACAAGTGGCCAAGGGTGGCCTGGGTTTACTACTCAAGAGAAATGTAGAAAGTTAAGCAGTTTGGATTTATTCTTTATATGTTTTGTTATCCTTTCTGTCCTGGAAACCTTTGTATTGTGTACAAGGCATCTTGAACTAATGAACACGTTTTCTCACCTCCATAATCTTAGAACATGTTGTATTGCTCCTGCTGAAGTACCTGTTCTAAGCTTCCCACCCACTTTTAAGGCATCAGAAAACCATTGGGATTGTTCTATTGATGCCATTTATTGTTCTCCATTAAATCTTGATTAATTTGGAGAAAAAAAGATCACGAAAGGTCAAACCACAGAGGCAGTTGTCCTGAGCTAAAGGGAGCTCACAAACTCTGAACTGACAGCTAAGAAACTTGCATGGGACCAACACAGCCCCTCTGCATGTGAATGACAGTTGTGTAGTTTGTTGTTTGTGAGGCTTCTAGCAGTGGGATCAGGACTTGTCCTTGGCACATGGACTCTCTTTTTGGAACCTATTCCCCTTGAAGGGATTTCTTTTACAGCCTTGACTCAAGGAGAGGGCCTTGGACATGCCTCAACTTGATAGGACAAGCTTTGTTTACTCCCAAGGAGGCCTGCCCCATTTTGAATGGAGGAGGAATGGATGAGGGGGATAGATGGGTAGGTAGTGAGAAGGAACAGGGAGAGAGAAGGGAGGGGAAACTATGGTCAGCATGTAAAATAAATGCAAAGGTTTAATGAAGAAAGAAGGGAATTAACTGCTGATTGAACAAAGCCCTTGGGACAACTATTCAAAGATAATATGTGCAAGTTGTGAAAAAAATTCTCCTTAAGTTAAAAAAAAATCATTGTCATGCTCAAGGCATCTGTTCACCACAATAAAACCCTAAGACAGAAGTTGATACCAGGTACTAGGGTATGTCTTTGAAAGTTGTGACCATGCTATCGTTTGGAGGAATGTGAACTTTGGGGCTTTTGGTTAGGAAGGCAGTGGGATGCATTAAGCAGATTTTAATGGACCAAGCTAGTAGGAGCATGAAAAACAGTGTGCTGGGGGTGCTTTGAATTATGAGGGCCTGGTTCAAGAGGTTTCAGAGGAATGTGGCCTAGATATCATTCTTGTGATATATTGGTGAGAAATGTGGCTGCTTTCTTCCCTTGTCCAAAATATCTGCCTGAGGTTAAGTTGAAGATTTATGGATTAGCCACTTTGGCAAAGGACATTTCAAAACAATTTAGCATTGACTGTGTTGCCTAGATATTAGTGGCCAGTGTTATACAGATATATAATGAAAAGAAACAAGCTGAGAAAAAATACAAAATATACAGTTTGAGGAGAAAAAAAGGTACCAGGAAGTGTAAGCAGAATAAGGAAAAACCTGATGCTAGTTGAAATAAAGGGAGTGGTAGCCTCAGAGACATTTCTCTTATGTTGGTCTTTCTCTTGTGTCTTCTCTTCCTTTCTTTAAACCTAATACACATTTTTAGGTTGGTTTTCAGACATCTAACCCATTGACTTTCTTTCTCATTCTTCCTTTATCCCATCACAACCTCTACGTGGTTCCCCCTTTCATTTTCCTACTTATATGCTCTGTATTTTCCTGAGGCATGATTCTAGTATACCTTGTTCCTAAATTTTATCTGAGATACAGTTAAGACAGAAGTATATTTTTCTTCCGCCAACACTGGGATTTATTAATGTCATACAATCACAGTTCTGACTGCAATTGACTTTCTCCCTTGATTCTATCCAAATGAACACAATACACCAGAGACAGAAAGCAAACAGAAGCAGTGAGAAGTGGAGAGAGAGACTACAAACTAAAGGGCATGAACTCCAACACATATGGAAGGGAAAAAGCATAAAGAAATTAAGAATATGAAACAGCACTACACTACAACAATCCACAAACTGACAGATTATTAATACTGGAACACAGAGATGATGTGACAAAAAAATGCTAGAAAAAATATTTTTTTTTCCAGTACTATTCCCACTAACCATGCAGCTCACCTAAGTGGCTGTGAACAAAGGATTTGATAAAGGAGTTGTGGTGTGTGTATACAACAGATCACTACAACACAACTATCATCTACCAAAAGTGGTATCAAGCATGAGATAACCAATCCTCTAAATTGAGGTATCATTTGCATACAATAAAAAAGTGAATATAAATATGATATTTTACTGAGTGTTCAAGGGCAAAAATCAGACCGGAAAGTTGGGGGAACATTCAACAAAGAAGAAAATATATGTACTAGAAGAACTTGTAAAATCATGACAAATAAATATATCAAGTAAGAATAAGTCATAGTGCTTTGGAATACACACTGGAGATGGGAAACTAACACAATAAAATATTTGAATACCAATACAGATTGCACTTGTGTGTATGGAGAAAGGAGGATTTTCTGGATGTCTGGCAATTTCAATATCTTGACTTGAATAAGGATTACAAGGGTGATCACTTTATAAAAATAATTTTTCTAGCAGTTGTACTGGCTAATTTTTTGTTAACTTAATACTAACTAGAGTCATTTTGAAGGAGAGAACCTCAATTGAGAAAGTTGCTCCACCAGCTTTACAGGTGGACATGCCTGTGGGATATTTTCCTTACTGATGATTGAGTTGGGAAGACCCAGTTCACTGTGAGAGGTACCATCCAGATAAGGTGGTCTAGGATTGCTAAAAAAAACAGGTTTGTGCCTAGTCTTATTGTTGGTTGATATCTTGTGGAGGCCTGCTCTTTTCTAAAGAGAATGGAGGAGGAGTGGATCAGGGGAAAGAGGAATTGAAAAGGGGTCTGGGAGCAATGGAGAGAAGGGAATCTGATGTCAGAATGTAATGTATCCGAGAAGAATCTTTTTAAAAAGGCAAATATATGAGCCATGAGGAACAAGCCTGTAGCATTCCTCAAAGTCTGCCCCAGTGCCCCACAGCCTGTCCCTAGGTCTCTACCATGAGCTCCTACACTGATTTCTCTCAATAATGGACTGTAATCTTCAGTGTGAAATAAACCCTTTTCTCCCTCAAGTTGTATATGATCATGGTATTTTGTCACAGAAAATTAAATCCTAACAAAGACAATCCTCTTTTCTGTATTGTAATTTATTTATAAATTTAATTTAAAAAAAAAACTCAGTTCTTGGTGAATACACATACCTCCAATTTGTAATCTCCCATATCTGAGACCAACATTTAACTAACACCGCCAGAGGCAAATCCCATCAGTCCCTGTACTATTGCTAGAAACAGAAGAAACTTTGGTTCTGTGACTACAGGGCATAGCAACTGCATCTTCAGGGAATCAAAACAACACAGAAAGTTTCTGTCTGCTGTATGAGTCCCCTGTGTAAAGAGTGCTACAAAATTCTGCCATACTGAAAGCAGTTAATTAAGAGCCCTAATTGTGCTTGTGTAGTGACCAAGAGGAACTTTAGATACAAAACATTGCCTGCCAAGAATATGTCTTGGGAGCTGACTTCTGGAATTATATTAATTTTCCCAATGTTGTAAGAAGGAAAGTGGTTATAAGAGGTAAAATGGTTAATGGGTCACATGGGGATTGCATCTATTCCTGTAAATTGATGTTTATTTCTCCTTGTAATAATTTATTGTCCAGGAAGCCAACTAACAAGCAAATTTAATTGAAAGAAAAATAGCAGAAGGAAAAATTGAAAGAACAATTTGTTCTTTTAAATCTGGTTTTGTAATATGAGATATTGATTAAGAATAGTCATATTGTCATCAGAGACACTAAAACTTGAGTGAATGGGACAAGATTTTTCTTTGTCTTATCTACTGATTAACTTTTTAAGGAAAATGGAAACAAACCAATAGGATAATGGTGTGTAAGTCACAACTTCAAGAGTGCAGAAACGTTCATGGCTCATTTGTCCATAAAAACCTTTAATTAGCAATGGTGTAATGCATAAACACCAGTGATTGCATCAATGCATGTTTTGTAAGTGTTAATTTATTCTGATTAGTTATCCAAAGCTTAAATTCTTATGAGAACATTTTTAAAGGGCAATCTGAAATTCTAAAATACTCTAAAATGGTCCCTGAGAACAAAATGTGTGAAATTTATTATGAGCAAATAAGTATTAAAAGGGGATTTCTAATTTTCACACACACCATAGAGCAGGAGACACCTTCAAAATCACTGAAATCTATGATTAAAATAAATTCAAACACTTAGGATATCTTTTTTTAATTTTTTTATTAAAAATTTCCACCTCTTTCCCTCCTACTACTTCCCTCCCCTCCCCTCCCTCCACTCTCCCTCACCCTCCTTCTTCAGGCTAAAGAGCAGTCAGGGTTCTCTACCCTATGGGAAGTCCAAGGTCCTCCCCATTCCTCCAAGGTCCAGGAAGGTGAGCATCCAAACAGACAAGGCTCCCACAAAGCCCGTCCATGCAATAGAATCAAAGCCCAGCACCACTGTCCTTGGTTTCTCAGTCAGCCTCCACCGTCAGCCATATTCAGAGAGCCCGGTTTGATCACATGCTCCATCAGTCCCATTGCAACTGGCCTTGGTGATCTCCCATTAGATCTGTCCCACCGTCTCACTGGGTGAACGTACCCCTCGTGGTCCTGACTTCCTTGACTATTTCAAACTGCATACTCTTTGTCTCTAAAACCTTGCATTAGAAAGCAGGAAATCTAGCTCCGGTTTTCCAGATCCCTTATGTTGGTTTCATATGTGCTTTGGGGGTGTTATTATTTTATGTACAGAAGTACCACACATACACATTAACACATACACTAAGGCACACAAAAGGTCAAGTACACATGTTGTGGTTAGGGTTAGGTTTAGGTTTAGGGTTAGGCAAATGAAAGTCTCTGACTCACATGTGAAAGGAAGAGTGTGGTTGTTTCTTTGAGTCTGATGACTTCCTTGAGGCTAACAAATTCTATTTCTACCACCTGGAAATGATGTCACTTCACTTTTGTCCAAGGATAAGGAAAATTCCAAAGTGCGTCAATACATTTATCTGCTGATGAACGTCTAGACTGATTCCATTTCCTGCCAGCTGAGAAAAGTGCTGCAGAAGATTATGTTAATGACTGCTTGGCGGTAAGAGCTGATCCAGAAGAGATGCACCTAAGTAATATAGTTGTGCATGTCCTTAAATTTTTGAGAACCCTCCATACTGATTTCCATCATGGCTGCTCCAGCCTGCATTTCCACAAGCAGTGAATAAAGGTTGCTCTTCTTCCTCTTCCTCACCAGCATTTATTGCCAAAAGCTTTTTTGTCATAGTCATCAGACTGGAGTGAATTTGTACCTCTTAGTTGTTACTACTGGCACTCAAATTATTCTGACATCTACTTCTGTTGGCATGTGTCTTCATGGCACAGAAGTCCTTATTACAAGATAGATTCGTGTGAAGAAATTGAACAAATTCCAATTAATAATTCCTTTCTTTTACTGATTGTTAACTTGAAAATTTATCTCTGCAATCCAGTCAATAAAGCAATATTCTTTGCATATTTATTTATTCAGATAGCTTTAACTCAACATTGTTTTCAATTTTCTTTTGGGAGTGTTTAGCAAATCCTGAAGCAACATAGGACTATGCCAGAACTAGTCGATTCCTTACTCTTCCTGATTCTAAATCATAATGTAAGCTACAGGCAGTTAGAGAGCAAATTATTTCTGTTTGCCACAGAAAAGACTTTCCCAGAATTCATTCCCATTTCATTCTTCATCTTGTTTACCCTAAATGTGAAAGCAGGTGCTGCTCACTTCAATGGACTCACCACTTTCTCAAGATTATCAATGTGAACATTTTTCTGTATTTTATCTTTATATGTTTAGTTTGACCATGTTCCAGTGAGTCTATGGACAGAACAATTTTAAATTGATACTTTTTTCTGTACTTTCTTCATCTTTAGTTTTGGGAGAGGTCATGGGGTGGAGAGTGGACCTGGGAGGACTGGGAAATGAATGTGATTGGACTGCTTTATGTGAAATTTCCAAAAATTCAACAAAAATATTATACTTAAAATCATCAAAAATATGACATCAATCAAATTCTCCAAAAAAAATTTTAAATTCTATTTTGTGATTTCTCCTTTTAGCAGGAATAATAACATTTGATTCTAAAAGAAGCAAAAAATACAAACTAATAGCAAAAGAAGTCTTTCTTTTATATTGAATGCATGTTTAAATAATCCACAAGATATAATCAATAAGTTATAATTTATTAAGACTTGTGATCTGCCTTAATATATTTCCAGTTTTGATAAATTTCATGCATTTTCTTCAAAACCATATATTCCATAATATTTATTTAATCCCTAGACAGACGCTATTCTCATAAATAAATAGATAATAAATAGAAAGATCTATATAGCAATATTCTGTGCATGAAGATACACTTATTTAAGGTATTAAATACTTAATATCACGCTCTTAATATGTTTATTCTTGTACAAAATTCCAATATATACCCTAGCTATGGCTTGAATTCACATTCCTGCTAATTTAGTTCATAGGTCTTCAGACTCCAGGAATGTGCCATCATGCCTTGGTCATCATATTTGCAGATTTTCTGCTTTGTTTCTCATCGTTTCCTGTTATGTTTCCTATTCATCTACTGTGTATATTTTTATAAATAATTATTTTATATGCTTTGAAGCAATGGTATCGTATGCAAACCAAATTAATTTTATGTAAAGGATTATTTATAGAACAGTTTTCCATTTCTTATGGATGATAGGATGCATGGGAAAGAGAAATAAAGTTAGTTCTCTGTTGATGATCTCCTTCTGAGACAGAAAATTTTGCTGCACTTGAAAGATATGGATGTTCAGGTGAGTAAAGAATGATTTTGATGAAAAGTGGAAGTACACTCTGATTGTATTTATATCTACATAATATACATATAACTATATATGTGGAGGTGTAACATTAATAATTAAAGGTGAAGAGGTCATTAATTGGAGTCAGGGGAGGAAGACAGGAGGAGTTGGATGGTTGCAGGAAAGTATGAAAATGGTGGGAAAAGAGTCTCTGATGCAGGAAATTCTCAAAAGAAGTCTTTAATTTCAACAAATGAAACATAACTAATACATGACACTGTTAATTAGGACAAGGTCTTGATGCTAAATAGGCCATGAGCCTAGGGAAAACCTGTTACTATGATTCTACTAAATGAACATAGCAATAAAATGACTCATAGTAACACAATCTTCAGCATAAATTAGTACATCACTCATCGCTTATCACAGAATTTTTCTTGTAGGGAATTGTAATAAATGCAGAAATCCACACTTGGACAATATGCAGAGAATGAAACTCTGGAGCACTGAGCCCTAGTTGAGATACCTTCATCACATCGCTGTTCCCAGTGCACAAATAGTTATGCTGAAGAAAAGATGGTAAGATCGTAAAAGCCAGAGGTTGTTGGTGACTTCAAGAAAATCATGTTTTCTGGGGCAGAAAAAGGAAGAACATGAAAAAAACTCAGGACCGCGAGGGGTGCGATCACCCACTGATACAAGGGGACTGATCTAATGAGAGTTCACCAAGGCCAGTTGGACTGGGACTGAATGAGCATGTGATCCAACCAGATTTTCTGAATGTGGCCAGATCTCTGAATGTGACGGGTCCGGAGCCTTTCTGAAAAGCCACTGACAATGACACTGGGACTTGTTTCCTCTGCATATGCTGGATTTTTGGGATCCAGTCTGTTCGGATACTCACCTTCAGGGACCTGGAAGGAGTGGGGAGGAACTTGAACTTCCCACAGGGCTGGAAGCCCTGACTGCTCTTAGGGATGAAGAGGGAGGAGGAGGGGGAGGGGGGAGGGGGAGGGTGTTCGGAGGAGGGGCGGAAATGAAAACTTTCATAATTTAATAAACTTTAAAAAAAAAGAAAATCATGTTTTCCAGGAGCAAGAGAAACACATATGAATTTACTTGTGAATATGACAGCATTCACAAGACCTACATAAACTCGAATCAAACAAAATTCCAACACTGAAAAGCAAAATGAGGATGAAGCCCACTCCTATCCAATAATCTATTTGCAATTGATACCTACTGAGAAATTCAAAATCAGTTTTCTTCAATGAGTAAGACTGGGCATTTCAACTCAAATCAGGACACGGCTTATTCTCATAGTTGACCAGCACAAAACAGACACCATGTTTCTTGTGAACTTTTTTGTTGCTGTTGTTTTGGTTTTTTAATTTAAAACAGTTTTTCTTGCAAATTCCTGATTATAAGTCCCCCTACAGCTCCCCACCCATTCAGATCCACATCTACTCTGTTTCTCATTTAAAACCAAATAAGCATCTAAGGGATAATAAAATAAAATAGAAAAATATAAGATAAAGCAAACACAAGCAAGTTGAAATAGGACAAAATGAACAAACAGAAGGAAAAGAACCCAAGAAAAGGAACAAGAAACAGATATAGATGTAGAAACCCATGTGATCATACTCTCAGGAATCCCATGAAAATACAAAGCCAGAAACCATATATGATCTGTAGGATTAAAAAAATTAAATTAAGTAAAACTTAAAATTAAAAAAAACTGATACAGAATTATGAAACAAGAAGCCTCCAGAGATGCATTTGAGTTCATTTCTTCTTGGCCGTCTACTGTTGGGAATGGGATCTACCCTTAAGAATAGTTTGTTTCTCCAGCAATACTTTCTTGAACAAAACTAATTTTATATTTGCAAGTGACTGAAATTGGAGACAGCTTCTGGATTAGGGATGTGGATATGTGACAACTTATTCTTTCATCTCTAAGACCCCACCTGGTCTAGACTCATGCAGGCACTGTGCATACTGCCACACCCTCTGTGAGTTCATATGTGTGTCAGTGCTGCTGTATTTTGGTCTTGTTTCTTTGATGTTCTTCATCCTCTCTCGTTCTTACACTCTTTCTGTCTCCTCTTCCTCTGGCTCCCCTAAGCCTTGAGGGGATGAGTTTGAAGGAACCATCCCACTTAGGTCTGTCTCTCTCTGCATATTGTCTGACTGTGGGTCTCTGTGCTTGTTCCCATCTGCTGCAGGAGAAAGCTTCTTTGATGATGACTGAGCAAGGCATTGATCTATGAATATAGCAGAATATCATAAGAATCATTTAGTTGTTGTTGCATTGCATTTGTAGTACAGCAATAATTGGGTTTCCCTTAGGTCCCCTGGGTATTTGCTCTCAAATTCTTGGTCACCCAAGCAGCAATGGGTATACCTTCTAATTCATGGAATGGGTCTTAAATGAAATCAGATATTGGTTGGCTACTCCCACAGTTTTGTGTCATAAGCACACTACCATATCTTGTAGGCAGTACACCACTGCCAAAGATTATATATCTAAAATTGTGTTCACATTTCTCTTTTGGAAGTGCACAGAGTACCTTCCAGTAACAAGAACATTAGCAGGTAAGAGTGAAGGCTGTAGCAAGACATGACCTTGAGCTCAGTAAGATGTGTGGATTTTATTTTATAGAGCTTTACTGTCAGTTTGTGGAGAACCTTGGTTGTTTGGAAGTTCCCATAGGACTCCTTTAGTTTTCTTAAGAGAGCAGAAAAAGACAAGATCTCCTGAGTAAATTGGGAGCATCGGGACCATTGGAGAGGGTTGAAGAGGAGAGGAGAGAAAGGGAGGGGAGCAGAGAAAAATATATAGCTCAATAAAATAAATTTAAATAAAACAGACATGCTTCTAGGGGATAATAAAAAAATATAAAAAGGTAAAACAAGCATATCTGAATAGGGCAAAACAAACAAACAGAAGGAAAAGAGCCCAAGTGAAGACACAAGAAACAGATATGTGCAGAGATCCACTTTTTTGCACACTCAGGAATGTGATAAAACCATTACATAGGAAGCCATAGTATAGATGCAATGGACCTATAAGGTAAATCTTGAGAGAAAATATACATATAAATAAGATAAAAATAATACTAAATTTAAAAAAAGATTTTAAAGAAAGCTAAAAATCTCTGGCATGACATTATGAAATGATGTCTTTCAGTTCATTTTCCATTGGCCATTTACTACTGGGTATGTGACCTATCTGAAAGAGAGATTTCTTTTCCTCAGTAAGACTCCCTTGAGAAAAATTGAATAATCATTTGTAAGTGGATATAATTTACGGATATCTTCTGAGTTAGGGTGGGGATATGTATCTATTTCTCCTTTCAACTCTTGAAATCTCTTTTGCTGCCACCCCCAGATATGTTGTGTCAGTCTCTGCAAGTTCATATGTGTATTGATCCAACTATCTTTAGAAGACTTTCTTTTCTTGGTGTCTTCCATTCCCTCTGGCTGTTACAATCTTTCTCCCTCCTGTTTCTCTCACCCTCTGCACATTGTCTGGTTGTGAGCCTTTGTATTTGTTTCCATCTGCGGCATAAAGATGTTTCTCTGATGATGCCTGGGTAAGGCACTGATCTATGAGTAGAAAAATGTCATAAGGAGTCATTTTATTGCTAATTTTAGTTATTTTTGCATTGTTATTATTGTTGTTACTGTTTTGAATAATAGCATTTGGTTTCAGGTTTCCCGTAGCGGGGTCTTCATGTCAAACTAAGCATTGGTTGGTTACTTCCACAACTTTCTGCCAACATTGAAAAAAAAATCTCTAAATAGAATTTTCAAAGGATGGGACTCAAATTACTGAGAAACACTTAAAGATGTGTTGAATGTATATAGTCATCAGAGAAATATAAATCAAAGCCACTTAGAGATTTCATCTTACACACACCAGTTCATACTGATAGGATGTGATATAAAGTAAGTACTCATCTATTGCTAGTAGAAGTGCAAACTTGTACAGCCACAATGAAAATCAAAGTGATAGTTGCTCATGAAGACAGGAATCAATAAACATCAAGATCCAGCTATATTACTCTTAAGAACGTACTCAAAAGATACTTCCTCTTACCACAGAGACACTTGCTCAACCACATTCATTGCTGATCTCTCCATAAAATCCAGAAACTAGAAACAGCCAAGATGTCCCTCAAAGATGAGTGAGTAACATGGCACAATTACCCAATGGAATATCACTCAGCCATTAAAAAAAGAAAATCAGGAAATACTGTAGTAAATGCATGAATCTAGAAAAAAATCATCTTTAGTGTAGTAATTCATTGTACACTTTGGAAGGTATTTCTTGTTGTTTATCGCTTTTTGATTTTTTTTTAGCAATTGTTTTATTAAGATATAATTACATTATTTTCCCTACTGTAATAGGAGACCACTTGTTTGTTCCTGGCTGCTCAGACCCAAAATGATCACACAGAAACTGTATTAATGAAATCACTGCTTGACCTATTAGCTCCAGCCTCTTATTGGCTAGCTCTTACATTTTAATTTAAACCATTTTTATTAATCTGTATATCACCACGTGGCTGTGGCTTACCAGGTACAGTTACATCTGGTATCTGTCTCTGGCAGGGCTACATGGCTTCTCCTGACTCCGTCTTCTTTCTCCCAGCATTCAGTTTAGTTTTTTCTACTGACCTCTATTCTGCCCTGCCTAAGCCCAAGACCTAACTAACATGACTAGAAGCTTGACTATTATAGATGACTATCTATTAACCTATACTTCTTAATTATGCATTATATTTCTAAATGAGCTGCACAAACACAATACCTTAATCAAGAGCAGAATATAAACATTTAACAAAATTGACCTTTGTAGGAGGAGGACCCACTTATTTGTCCCAGCCACCCAGAATGAAAATAATTTCATAGAAACTGTATTAATTAATTAAATTACTATTTGGCCCATTAGCTCTAGATTCTTATTGGATAACTCTTATATTAATTTAACCCATTTCTATTAATCTATTGCCACAAGGTTGTGGCCTACCAGTAAAGTTTCAGTATTTCCATCTCCAGCAGTGGATCATGGCATCTCTCTTACTCTACCCTTCTTTCTTCCAACATTCAGTCCAGTCTTCCCCACCTACCTAAGCTCTACTCTATGAGCAGGCCAAAGTAGTTTCTTTATTCATTAATGGTAATCACAGCACACAGATGGGACTCCAACATCACCTCCTCTTTTCTGTATAAATAAAAAAGGTTTTAACATAGTAAAATTACATATAACAGGTATTAAGCAAGAATTACAGTTACAATATTCATATATACTTTATCTTTTATCGTAACTAAGGAGAACTTTAACTATAAATTCTTCAACTCCATCAAAGAGTTCAGAACAATAAAATATTACTAAAGTAAACAGGAAGTGCATTGTAAGCAACTTCCAAAATTCTAGAATTGACAGAGACATCTTGCTGCTTGGACAGTCACCCAAAGTTCTTCTGTGCTATTGAGGCATCCATCTTCAGCCTACTGGCCCATAGTACTCAGCAGACTTTTCCACAAAACTAGAAATTTCAAAAACAGTTCCACCTATACTGGCAGTTTGCTTATTACATTTTTCTGTGTCTTACAGAATGTCTAACAGACTCTTTCATGTAACAGGATCCCCAGAGGACCATTTCACCTGCAAGTTCAGCAGTCATTTCTCTGTGGGTACCAAATGTTTAGCTAAGCAGTCCAGGCAAGAGCAGTCTCTTACCCAAATGTTTAGCAAACTCCATAAGGAGCCTCTTTGAAGCCCATCATCCTCTTAAAGTATATTAGTGGTGCTAGGAGCAGATGTGTCTCATTGTCATGAAAAGTCCTTAGTTATTAAAACATTTTAAATGCCATATTCTGAAGGTGTCTTTGAAAGATTTGAAGAATACATATCTAAATTAAATATATTTCTATATATCTAGAAAATCTAACTAACATTACTACAATCTTGACTATTATAGATGACTAACTATTAAGCTTTATTTCTTAATTATATGTTACATTTTTAAGTGAACTACCCAAACACAATATCTTAATCAATGACAGAAATATACATATACAATATAACAAAATTTACCTTAAATTTCTATCAAGAAACCAAGATCCATACCAATGAAAATTATTCATATCAATATCATATTCCCTTTTAATGTAAATAAACATTTATAAACAATGTTTGGAAATATATGTGTAGTTATTTCTCTCCAAACTGATTCCTGCTATTTATTTGGTGAAGTATTTTCTTTGTGGGGACGTTCACAGCAACCTTTCAGGGCACATTTTTCCATCATACCATATTAATAAGGAAGCAATTCATAGGTTCTTATCCTTTGTGGAAACAAAATAAGAACATCTTTTCCAAAGCAACATATCCGTAGACTCAAATTTTGAAGTCAAGATGCCTTTATAATAATATACCTGCTGGTTTAGTTTAGCAGCCCAGACAATGAAATGCCTCTCTGTACTTAGCTTCTTCACAGTCAAAAAATTCAAAGAAGATACAATATTACACAGAATCCAGACTCTCTGTGAATTTTCCATTTTTACATGGCTTATTTTTATTTACTTCTTTTATTCTATGACTATCTGTACTCTGTATCTTTAAAGACTTTTTTAAATAATTGACTTTTTTTCCAACTCTCTAAACTCTCTTTCTTCTCTCTCCCAAGCCTATGTACATTATTCCAAAACTGTGATTTATTTAGAGTTCTTTTCCATCTGAAGTTGTCTTTATTGTATATCTGTAATTATTTTCTGACCAGAAGTGCTTCTTAAAATGCTAAGCACTTAAGAATCTAAGCTGCACCATTACTAGGTCAAATACGGTACTTCCTACTGGGTCCACCCAGTCTTAAATTTAATCAGTGCCATTACTATGACATATACAGTACAGCTTGCTCTCTCAGCCCAGTCCAGCAGGGTGGAACTGCTCCCTGCCTCTGAGAGACATGTACAGTGAACCATCTCTAGGCACATAGCCAGTCCATCCAAGCTGCCAATAAGCAAGCTGCAGCAGTCTGTTCACAAACCCCACTCAAATGCTCCATTTCCTGAAAGAGTCAGAGGTTGTGCTGGCAATATAGCCCAGAAATTTGGCATTTTAAAGTGGCCATGGCTTTTTTTCTGTTATGGCTGAATCAGGAAAATCTCTCTTAAAGGAGCTGCAACAAGCCACCAGCAAACAGCAAGAAGCTATGTTAAATTGTATTTTTTTTTTTTTGTCTAGAATTCTTTTTCAAGCCCTTTCGGGTTTTATGTGGATTTAGTTGGCCATGTGGGCACCATTTGTAGGAAGAGGATCACCTTGTTTTTCCCTGCTGCCCAGAACCAAAATAATTACACAGAAACTGTATTAATTAAATCACTGCTTGGCCCACTAGCTCTACCTTCTAATTGGCTAACTTTTATATTAATTTAACCCATTTCTATTCATCTGTATATCACCACAAAGTCATGGCCTACCAGTAAAGTTTCAGCATGTCTATCTCTGGTGGGAGATCGTGGACTCTCTCTTACTCTGCCCTTCTTTCTCCCAGTATTCAGTCCAGTCATCCCTGCCTACCAGAACCAAAGTTCTGCCCTAACAACAGGCCAAGGCAGTCTCTTTATTCATTAATGGTAATCATAGTAAACAGAAGGGACTCCTACATCAGACTTTAAATTTGTATCAATAAACCAAGATCCATATCAATGCAAATCTCCATAGCATCCCACTACCATTCCTTCCACATTGCTTCCAGTGTAATTTTCCTCCAGTAGTTCCTATGACTAATTAGGTGTTCATTCTTGGAATAGACTAGTTTTAATTCTCTTGGCATGCTTTAACTACACATGGAACTATGTCTAGGAGTGGTGCCAGTGTAGGCAGTATAGGCCTTAATTTCTGAACAAATGGAATCCTATTCAAAAAACCTTTCCTCAAACTTTATCACATAGGATACTGTCAGTAGTCTTTCCTAACTGTTTCAGTTTCCATGCTTAGGTCTGATCAATTTGGAATTTATTGTATAGTGATAGATATTTGGAGTTGAGTGTACAGTGATAGATAGAGATTTAATTTCATTCTTCTCTAAGTAGATGTCTAGATTTTTTCGAAAAGTTTGTTAAAAATTCTGTCTTTTCTCAGTGTGTGTTTTTGGCATCATTGTCAAATATTTGATGGCCATAGTGGCAAATATTTATGCCTGGTTTTCTGTTTTATTCCATTGTTCTACTGTTACTTCTGTGCCAGTAACATGCTGTTATTATTACTATAAATCTATAATATATCTTGAGATCTATAAAGGTAATCCCTTCAGCATCCACAATTTTTTTTTCAGAATTGCTTGGTCTATCCATGTTATTTTGTGGTTGAAATGAATTTTAGGAGAGTTTTTCTTTC
Source organism: Myodes glareolus (assembly GCF_982192425.1). NCBI lineage: Eukaryota > Metazoa > Chordata > Mammalia > Rodentia > Cricetidae > Myodes > Myodes glareolus. Next base: position 67,173,149 of record NC_142035.1, on the reverse strand, counting down.
TTTGATGAATAAAATGTGAATTTTGATAGAGGTCCCATTAAATCTTAATTAACTTTTGGTAAATGACATTTTCACAATATTAATTATACCAACCCATGAACATGTGTTGTATTTCCATTTTCTAGGATCATTTCTAATCTTTTTCTTCAGAGATTTACAGTTCACATTGATGATTTAGTCAAGGTTGATGCCAATATCAGCTTTTCATAAGTTATACATTTAAATGTCATTTTTATGTATTGTATTATTGTAAAGTACTTAAAATGTAAAATCAAAACAAATATATATGAAATGTTCCCCCATGTCCTTTTGAAGAGAAAACAAGATGGGATAGGTATGATATAAATAGATCATAGAATAAGAGGGCTTGCTATTCAAGCCTGAAAACCTGAGTTGTGTTCCAGAAGACTTGTGAAGGTGGATGGGGAGAACCAAATCTAGAAAATTAGTCACTAACTTTCAGAAACATATCATGCTTAATATACACACACACACACACACATATATAATATATACATACACATCATTAACATCTACAAAATAATGTTTAAAAATTAAAATTTAGAAACCTAATGAGGTTTTGATAGTTTGACACACAATTATACCTGCCACCATTATATACAGTCACAGGTCAGACTAAAATACATCAACCGAGAGATGAATTGACCAGTCAAGGGCCAATTTGCCATTGCTTTCTAATGCATAAAAATTACATTCACAGCATTAATTTTATTCTAATCATATCTTACAACACATGACCTCTTGTAAATATAAAATAACTTTGTTTACTTTGATGACATAAATAATAAAACTTCTTATTGGTCAAGTAAACCATTTTGAAATATAGGCTAATTATGTCAATTCTAGGATAATTGATAAAATTCTTCTATAATTTCATAGATACTTAGAACTTATAAACAGAAATTTTACAATATATATCATTGCAAACAGGGAAATCCCTGAGAGATGTCCAAGATAATTATTACCAGGGTTCTCATTTTGTTCCACAGAGCAGGTACATTCACCCATGGGGCAACTTCAGGAGTGAATATAGGTCAAGATGAGGGGAAATACATTCAATAAACTCTCTGTATGAAATTGATATCTTCACATATGCACATCAGATGGAAGAAAATATAACCCAAGAAAAAATCGTGAGTTTGATAGGCCAATTCATTTCTGCAACATTCTTCTTAAAATAATCCCCAAATATATTTTTAGGTATCTCTTCCACCAATGCCCATTATGTAAGGACTTGAGGAATATTTCTTTGTCTTCTGTCATTTTTTTGTACCCAGTTGGTTTTCTCTACCTTTTCTTATCCAACAGCAATTTTTGTGGATGACCATCAGGGCACATACCACCAAAAGGCACACCTACAAAAGTATTCTAGTGTCTGCATCAAAAGATCATCCCTATGTAGTTATAAGTATGAGCAGCATCCAGCTAACAGTGCACAATAATTTCCTATTTCTCAACCAAGTACAGTATTGCTTAATCATAGAGTTCCTGTAGATAATTTTTAGCTCAGAAATAGGAGGAAATGTAATAGCAAGTCAAGTGAGAGGAGGCATAGCTCATGTTCATTTTAGAAATAATATTAAATCCATCTGGCAGCAAACAAGAAATTAGGAGTAACTAAAGTATAATTCTCAGCCAGCAGGATCTAACATATAGTATATATTGAAGTATTACTACAGTGTAAATTAAAGTAAATATTAACATATATGTACATATAATATATATATATATATATATATATATATACTAAACTCTAACCACAAATACTTACAAAAATACAAAGACATTATTGCAAAGTTTAGAACATAAAGCAAAATGAACTGCATGGAAAAATTTTTAATCTGAGAAAAGAATAAATACTTGGTTTCTAAAAGGATAATTTGGTGTATTCCAATTCATAATTTTTGAATGTACTCATTTAAAAGTCAAAGTTAGCATTTTCTATTAGAATTGCCACCAGTTATAGACAAGAATTATAGATCAAGCAATAGAAGAGTCTATAGAATCTATGTTCTCTAAAAGATGCATTTCACTTTGAAGCAAATTAAAAGGAAGCAAGAAATAGTTGTTAAGTTTCTGGAAAAGAGTCACCATTGAAAAATGTCCTTTGTATCCCCATATCTCAGTTACTCAGTAAATGTATGTCAAATTAGAAGAAATAGAAGTATCAAGTATTTTAAGAAAGGTAAATATATATCAGTTAATTCCAAAGAATGTCTGTGGTAATTTTGGTGCAAATTTCTATCTTACATACATGAAATACTATGTTTAGGATATACATAAAAGTATACAGAAAGGAGAAAATGCCCATGAATCAATTTACTATGAAAAATAGAAAAACTTACTGATTTTTCTCTGTGTCTTTTCTTTTAAACTTTAACACAGTGCTCAATTAAGTGTGTTAATTTTGTAGGTAAAGAAATAGAAATACTTTTAGTACAAAGCTATACATAATACCAACTGCTAATGAGAAGTCAGTCAGATCTGACTTATTTTAAATCATGTTTGGTCAAGTAATTGTAATAAACGTCCTAATGTTGATAGAGTAATATGACCATTCCTCCACGATTCTAAATAATAATATGAAACTTCATCTTAAAACTTTTACATTGCCAAATTGTTTCTTAAAAATATGTATGGTCATTTTGCATCAAATTTTGATTTTAAACACATGAAATATTAAATATTTATTATCCATATAATTTATACCTAGAAGATACAGAACTTGTTTTTAAAAACTATGCTGGATTTTTTTAGTATGATAAGAAACTAAATTTGAGGGTAAAATTCAGATTATCAAAATTTCCATGGAACAAAGACCTATTTGGTGTACTATCTGTATCTTTTCCTTAGAAAGTAGGTAATCTTGGAAACGCACATATCTTCATTTTTAACACACAAGACTCTCATCTATTGTCCTGTTTTTATAGCAAAGGAGTGTGTTTCCTGGTGTCTTTAAAATGTTCTTTGTTTTCATCACACTGCCACCCTTCTGAGCCTTCATAAAAAAGGAGAGGTGAATATAATTCTGATGATAATACAAGATCTTTCTTTGTTCACCTGCTTTATTCTTTTGCAGTAGAGATTCATAGAATAAGAATAAGAACTAAAAATTGAAAATCACTAAGAGAAGCACTGAAGGTAGAAAGAGATGAGCCGTGAATTTTCACCATCAAGTTTGAGGAGTATTCATTACAGATCACTAACTGCTGTTCACTAAAACTTCAACTTTATATTCATCCAAGGTCAACATTAGGAACTACATTGAATTTCGATACAGAAGTTCTGACAGAATCTTATTATTTTTTGCGTCTTACTTAATGATTCCATGGATCACCAATAAAATCGTTTCTATAGCATCATTGAACTGAAATATTTACTTAAAGCTTTAATGTAGATGTTCAGAAAGTTTTGTTGGAGGGAAACAATACAGAAATCATATGTGATATACATGGTTCAAGAATGAGATGTGAAAAACAGAAACACAATACTTTATTAACAAAAATTCATCATAAAATTTAGGCCAAATTTGTTTATATGTTTCGCAATTTATTTTGTTTTTATTTCAAAAAATATAGATGCTCAATAGGTAAGGGATATAATGAGAAAACAGAAAAGCAGATGATAGATGATAGATTGATAGATTGTCCATTGCAGGAAAATATATTTCAAAATTTAAGAGATTAGTTTTTCCAACTGCTAAAAATGAACTTAATGCAACTGTCAGAGTCCATGTTTGAATATAAGTTTCTTTGGTTACAAGTTCTATATGCATTTGCAATGGTAGCTTGCTAACCTATGCTGTGATAAATCTTTGTTAATGAAAATTTCTGATTCTGGTTTTTATCAACCAGTCTCAAACCATGTATTTCTTATATGGTGTTCTGTCTAATTTCCCTCAAACAAGGTTTTTTTCAACTCTACTTTAGCCTTTAAACAAATATTTTGACTCAACAATGTCACAGAAATTACCTTACTGATAATCATTAGATTCATCATACATGTTGCAAAAAAATGGTAAGATTCTACCAGAACTTTTCTACTGAAATTTAATGTAATACCTATCAGGCTCAAGGTATAAACCTCATTTCTATTATGAAGTGCTATGCTTGCTGGTGACATATTCAGACGATATTTTTTACTACATCTATGGGAAGAAAGCCCCTTCCTGGTGAAACCATGGACATTTGAGGCTTTCAAATTGCTGTCATACTTCCTCACTTCACTCCTGAACAGAAATTTCCTGATAAAACATGTGTTTAACAGTCACATCCCAACTCCCCTGGGGAGTTGGACTTGGCTCATTATCTTTCACTTGGGTAGCAATATTTCTAAAAATTAGTAAAGTCTTCTCCTTATACTTAGCCTTTTTGTTTCTTGGATATATGTTAGCTTTCAATGCAAAGGTCAGATTTGACTAAGTTAAGTCATTTTGTTTATCTATCTAATTGATCTTTCTTTATCTTCAGGTTGTTTCTAAACACACCCTGAGTGTAATGGAAGGGAGGAATCAGTCCATGGTATCAGAATTTGTGCTTTTGGGACTTTCTCATTCAGAAGATATTCAGGTCTTACTCTTCATAATATTTCTGATGTTTTATCTGCTCATTGTGTTGGGAAATATTGTCATCATGGTCCTTATCACCACAGATCACAATCTCCATTCCCCAATGTACTTCTTTTTGGCCAACCTGTCCTTTGTTGATATGTGGCTTTCCTCAGTCACAACTCCTAAAATGATTGCAGATGTTCTGAGAAAAAATAAGACCATCTCCTTTACAGGCTGCATGTCCCAGGTCTTCTTTGCCCATTGCATCGGTGCAGGAGAGATGGTACTGTTGGTGGTCATGGCTTATGACCGCTATGTGGCCATCTGTAAACCACTCCACTATTTCACCATTATGAACCTGAAAAGATGCATTGGGTTGGTGTTGACTTCCTGGACCATTGGCTTTGTGCATGCCATGAGCCAGCTTGTGGCAGTTTTGCAGCTACCTCTCTGTGGTCCCATGGAAATTGATAGCTTCTTCTGTGATATACCACTGGTGATCAACCTAGCATGCATGGATTCCAATGACTTGGACACTTTAGTAAATGCTGACTGTGGAGTCGTGATTGTAACCTGTTTCATTCTGCTGCTCATATCCTACACATATATTCTTTTCACTGTTCACCGGAGTTCTAATTCTGGTGCATCTAAGGCCTTGTCCACGTGCAGTGCCCACATCACAGTGGTGATGATCTTTTTTGTTCCCTGCATCTTCATCTATGTTTGGCCACTCAATATTACCTGGTTAGACAAATTCCTTGCTGTGTTTTACTCTGTTTTTGCACCTCTCCTAAATCCAGCTATTTATACACTGAGAAACAAAGAAATGAGAAACTCTATGAAGAGATTGAAAAGCTATTTCATGAATAACAAGGTAAATATATAATGTCCAAAGAAATCACTATAAATAATTAAACCTTACATTTCTCTAAATGAGGAAGGGTTGAAATTTTGTTAAAATTATTTGTGTGTACATTAGTTATCATCTTTTGATATGTAACATGTTCAATGTAATTCTGGAGATTGAATATTTTGATCATTTAGGACATTTTAAATTATTTCTGAAAAATTTTTAAAATTGACCCTTTCTTACAAGAAAACTATTAAAATTCGTTCTTAACTATCTAGAGCAACATGAAAAATAACCTAAATGTTTTTGTCAAGCTTCTAAACAACATATTTTGAAAAATTCATTCAAAAATTGCTCTAACATCAAAAAATAATCTAACTAGACACAACCCACAAGCCTTTTACTCATCCTTTGCAACATGGCAACATTATTATTTTTACTTTATTTCAGCTTTCTCCAAGATAATAAAAAGGAAATAGAAAAACTGGAGAAGAATAAAACAAAAGTAATAAACTCACATTAATTAGCACTGGATATGATTTAGCATTTATTTTATTACCTTAATTAAAATGAAATCATTATATAAACAAGCATAATGCTGATTTTCTCAGTTATCTGAGTATCAAGGTCTAAAATCGTTCTTCAAGCTATTGTTTATTATTTCCATAAAATTATGAACTATAATCTTTCTGAGACAGTGGTCATGACTGTGCTTGCTAATTTTGTATATTTAAATATTTGATGTAGTTAATAATATATAATAAATAATTTTACAAAATTAAATCTTTGGAGGTATTTTATTGAAATACTAATATTTATTTGCAATTAAAAATTTAAGTATGACCTTTGACATTTCAAATATTACAAAAAATTATAATTTTCATAATAATGTACCTCATAATAAAATATAATACATCTCTTGTTTTTCAAAAGATGGATTGAAATTCAGTGATAAAAAGAATTACAAAAATAAGGCCAAAAATAATATATAGAGCTTTTATTCTTTGAATATAGAGAAATACAACAAAATGGTAAAATAAATAAAACATGGTAATGATTGTTAGTTGCCTGTTCAGGTTTTTCTGTCATGTTAGAAGTATTACGGCCACAAATACATCTATTATTATCACAAATATTTTACTAGTTGAAGACTTTGAAATATATGTTAAATTCTTTGAGGTAACAGACTTGAGTTTTTCTATACTTGAAAGATACAGAAAACAATTTTATTCCATCAGTATTCATTTGTTAAATGCCATGGAACAACATGATAAAATAATAATGGTTTTCTAAGAAAAATAATTCATGCTAAATGAATAACCTGAGTATACTCCTTAAGTTCAGATTATTTTAATTATGTACATGCCATAACTCACATTATATTTTTTAAATTCAGTGTGAATGGTGAACGATTCTGATATGCATTCTAAGCTGTAACTGTTACACATGTTGGCACACTAAAATAACTGTAAGATGTGTATTTATAGCCACAGTTATTCTTATTATATATATTGACACTAATAAAAATTTTTCAAGCAACCTTTTATACTCATTACAAACTTTAGATACTTTGGCTCTCTAGCATACTGAGAATACTCTTGAGTGAGGAATAGTTTCTATTAAATTTTCCTTTTTAAAATTGTGCATGAGAATAGATATGGTTCTATTTTCTTTCTTCTACATGTTGACATCCAGTTATGTCAGCACCATTTGTTGAAGATGTTTTCTTTCTTACATTGTATAATTTAACTTCTTTGTCAAAAATCAGGTGTTCATAGTGTGTGGATTAATATCTGGGTTTTCGATTTGATTCCATTGGTCAACCTGTCTATTTCTATGCCAATACCAAGCGGTTTTCATTACTGTAGCTTTGTAATAGAGCTTGATGTCAGGGATGGTGATGCATCCAGAGGTTCTTTTACTGTAGAGAATTGATTTGGCTATCCTGGGTTTTTGCTTTTCCGTATGAAGTTGAGTAAAATTCTTTCAAGGTCTGTGAATAATTATGTTGGGATTTTGATGGGGATTGCCTTGAAGTGATAGATTATTTTTGGTAGGACTGTCATTTTTATTACATTGATCCTTCCTATCCAAGAGCATGGGATAGAATTCTACACATGTATGCAATGAAATATGATCATATATACTGATAGTTCCTCTTTCCAAGTATTCCCAGATGTCGATAAACATGGTCCTCTCCTAAAATTCAAGGCATCTTCTTAAATGTAATTAGTAGACCCATTAAGTGGAGAAGCATACAGTCATCCAGGGCAGTATGGACAAACTTCCGGTTGACCATCCTTCAAAGAATGATTATCTCTCCAACACGATGACAATCGCTCATAGTTCCACGGCAAAAGTTGGAGCCCAGAAAGCTCATCCCTGATTTTTGCAAAATTGGAGGTGGTTTGATCTTGTGCTAGTCTTATGCAAGAAACCTCAGCTTCTGAGCCTTTAATGACTACAACAACCATGTGCAGAAGAGAGCCTTTCACAATAGTACTCTGTATCCTCCAGCTCTTACATGCTTTCTTCTTCCTCTTCCAAAATGTTCGCTTTGCACTGACTAAAGATGTTCCATTTAGGGATGAGAATTTGTGGTAATACTCTCAGCTCCAAGACGAGTTACATATGTTTCCATTTACCCTGTATACTGAAAAAAAAAATAAGTATCTTTGGCAAAGTTTTCAAGTAACACAAATCTATGGGTATAAGCATAAATATTTAGAAATAACAACAATAAGTCTCACCCTAGTTTCTGTGACCTTCTAGATACTGACTTTAGGCTAGGGTTATAATACCAGGCTTGTACTCCCTACTGTAAAGTAGACCTTAGACCTTAAATTCAATAAGAAAAGAGTTGGTTAGCGCATAATAACCAAGTCACTCTTGTAGCAGTGGGTATATCTTGGCAAGTCTGTACTGGGTCATTAAAGTCCAGTCAGACCCACATACCCTTTCTCTCCCAGTAGTCTGAATAACAAACTTTCTATACTATGAAAGCTAGCCAGAAGGGAGAAAGTTTCCAATGAACCTACAAAGCAAACTATCTTTTATAATGTAGTAGAGATGTTTATGATAAATTTAATACATTCAGGAAATAATGTTTCATGAACTTCACTTCTATTCGTGATACCAACATTTAAAAAACTGAAATGGAAACATCATTTTATTTTTGTTACTGGAATACATGAATAAATCTTTCTGAAGCGGTAATCATGGAGACTGCATGGGTCTGTGCTAGTTCCTCTGCATACATTCTGTGGTTGTTTAGCTGAGAGTTTTGGTGGAACTCCTAACAATGGGAGTGATGGCTGTCTCTGGCTCTTTCACCTACTCTTGGGAGCCTTTCTTCCTCCTGAACTGCCTCATGAAGGCTTGATATGAGGACTTGGGCCTAGTCCTATCTATCTTGTTATACTGTACCTGGTTGATATCCCAGGGAGGTCTGTTCTTTTCTGAAAGAAGGATCACTTGATCAAAGGTGAGGGAAGATGGGGAGAAATGGAACAAGTGAAGGGAGGGAAGGTTATGGACTAAATGTATTGTTTAGAGAAGAACAAACTATCTTGAAGGCAAGAAAAGTCAGAAAAGAAAATAAAAAGAAAAAAATCTATATTGTGATCATTGTGACTATAATTTTAAACAGACATAAAAAGAACCCACTCTGAGCAGAACTGGAGGAGACAGAAAATGTTGTTTTGTTCTAAAGGATCAACCAAAGAGAGAGTTTATTGATGGACTGTTGGATCTTCAATATTTGTAATTCTTGTGGCACATATAGATTTTCCCAGAAACTTCCCATTATGCACTGTACAATTTGATAGGAAGAGAGTTTTGAGGGGAAAAAAAGCAAAACCACACTTTCTCCTATCAGAATTATCACGTAGAAACAAAAAAAAAACTGCAAAGGTTTTAAATTTAATCCTCTAGACATATGTAAATTTTAAATTGCCTAAAATCATGTCACACTCAACACAAAATAGAGTGACAACGGTGATTGTATAAGAGAGCAGCTATGCTTATAAATCCTAGTGATAACTTAATGGCATGTGTCAAGTTTGCAAAAAAAAACCACCTAAAATAAAATAGATACCAAATTCATAAAATGAGAGAAATCATAAGGAGTTAAAATTAATTTAAAGAACAATACAAAAATATAGTAAAGATGAAGATTTCTTAATTAAAGGATGAAAAGTTTTTGTAAAACCTCAGTGAAGGAAAAAACAGAAAAAATGGATATAAGGAATAAATTAATAAAATTAGAAAGATAAAGGTAATGTTACAACACAACCTTGGAAAACCAGAGCATCAGTAGATGTTTTGAAAATATATACTCCAGTAAGTTAGAAAAGTTTCAGTAGCTAAATCTATATACTCTGATACTACTAAATTTGAATGAGGAAGTTATTTTTGTTTTGTTTTTGTTTTGTTTTGCTTGTTGTTTTTCAAGACACGGTTTCTCTGTGTAATTTTGGTGCCTGTCCTGGAACCAGCTCTTGGAGACCAGGCTAGCCTCAAATTCACAGAGAACTGACCACCTCTGCCTGTGAGTGCTGGGATTAAAGGTGTGCACCACCACCCAGCTATGGGGAAGATATTTTTATGAAATACCCAAATAAACTATGGGATATAATATTGAGACAGTAACAAAATTCAAGCAAATGAGGACTAGTCAGTACCAGATGGATCTAACCCTGAGTTCTTCAAGGCCTTTCAAAAACAAGTAACATTAATGTTCCCAGTTGGAAACGGACCACTTGTTTTGTTCCTGGCTACTCAGTCCTAAAATAACCACACAGATAAATGAGCTGCACAAACACATTAAATCAAGAGCAGAAATATACATATAATAAAATTAACCTTAAATTTCTATCAATAGACTAAGATCCACATATCCCCCTTTAAATGTAAACAAATATTTATAAACAATATTTAGAAATATGGTTATAGTTTTCTCCATACTACTTCCTAATTTTTGTTGGATAAAGTATTTCCTCTTTGGAGGTATTCATGGCACCTTTTGGGGGTGGGTGTTGGTACATCAAACCACATTAGTCTGGAATAAATCCACAGTTTCTCATCCTCTTTTGTGGAAGCAAAAGAACCTCTTTTTCAAAGCAACAAAACCTAGGACCCAAATTCTAAAGTCAAGATACCTTTGAAATATACTTGCTGGTTTAGCATAGCAGCTCATATAATGAAATGTCTCTCTGTACTTAGCTCTTTCACAGTAAAAATAAAAAAATTAGAGAAAACTCAATACTATACATAATCCAGAGTCTCTAAATTTTCCATCTTTACATGTTTTCTTTTTGATTAGTCCTTTTAATCTATGATGGTCTGTACTCTGTCTCTTTAAAGACTTTACCTTTATTTTTAAACCATTTACTTCTTTTTACAACTGTCTATATTTTTTCTGTTCTCTTCCAAGCCTCCGTACATTTATCCAACACTGTGACTCATTTTGAGGTCTTTTATGTCTGAATCTGTCCTATTATGTATCTGAAATTATTTTCTGTCTTGAGGAGTTTTTAAAATGATAAACAGCTTGGCTGCAGCCGCTTGGGATGCTGGGTCCACCTCTTTCCACTTTCAAAATGGTAGAGGTACCATTATTGCCAGATCTGAGATCACCAGGTAGGAGATGTGCTCAGGACTTTAACTATGAGAATGAGCATGCATCACACAAACTACTTTGATCTGAGTAATAGCTAAATATGCCATGCAGAACATAGTATGGACTGGAAATATCTCTGTGTATGGCAGCAGGAATCCACCATGCTCTTCTCCAGTGTCCTCCTAGCAGTCCTGATCCTGCCACCTGCCCAGGCGCTGAGCTGCAGGCATGGTCTCAGATACTTTCCCAAGTGGGCATACAAGCACCTGAGCCCACAAACCCCATTCAAGTGCTCCATAGCTGGACCTCCAGAAAGAGTCAGAGATTGTGTCTGCAGCATGACCCACAAAGCTGGTATTTCAAAACAGTAGCTTTTTTTTTCTGCTATGGCTGAATCAGGAAAACCTCTCTTAAAGGAGCTGCAGCATGCCACCAGCAAACAGCAAGAAGCTGTGTCTAGAAATCCTTTTCAGGTTCCTGACCGCCACACAAGGCCGGTTAGGGAACACACAATACTCCTGCCACCCTTATCTCCCTGACTACTCCAAAGGGGCAGCTTCCCCAGCTAATCCCTCTCTCCTGCAACGCCATCCCAGCTTTCTGCCTGGAACCCATACCCTCCCCTCTCCTTTTTTCGGGGCTTAAATTCCTCCATCTCAGCCGGGGTGGGCACCGCGGGCCAGGTTAGGCGGTGAGTGCAAAGGGACTGGAGTCCCTTTGTTCCAAAAGCCGGCCTGCAGCAAGCCAAGACTGCAGGCAGGGGCACCTCTGACCAGCGAGGGGCTCTGTTCCTGTGGAGGGGTAAGTGTATTGTTCCTGACCGCCACACAAGGCCGGTTAGGGAACACACAATACTCTCGCCACCCTTATCTCCCTGACTACTCCAAAGGGGCAGCTTCCCCAGCTAATCCCTCTCTCCTGCAACGCCATCCCAGCTTTCTGCCTGGAACCCATACCCTCCCCTCTCCTTTTTTCGGGGCTTAAATTCCTCCATCTCAGCCGGGGTGGGCACCGCGGGACGTACAGGCGGTGAGTGCAAAGGGACGGAAATCCCTTTGTTCTAAAGCCTGCCTGCAGCAACCTAAGGCTGCAGGCAAAGTGATTCCTGGATAGCAAGGGGCATTAATCCAGTAGCAAAAGACCCAGCGGAGGGAAGAGCCATTGGAGAGCATCTGAAGGAAGAGATGGGCAGGCGCCAAGGCAAGAATTCCTCCAACAATCTGAAAAACAACACGAAAACACCAGATCCCAGCGATCTTATGACAGAAGGACTTGAACACCCTATACCGGAAGAAGTGGAAAACAGTGTCATTATAAAAGCAATAGAATCTCTTAAACAGGGTATGAATAACTCACTTAAAGAAATAGAAGAGAAATATAACAAAAAGATGGAAGAAATGAGTAAAGAAATGGAAGACAAATATAATAAAAAGTTTGAAGAAATAAGTAAATTCGTAAATGATACCCTGGGAAACCAAGAAAAAACAATCAAACAGGTAATGGAATCAGTTCAAGAATTGAAAACTGAAATGGAGGCAGTGAAGAAAACACAAACCGAGGACCGGCTGGATATGGAAAATCTAAGTAAACAAACAGAGACTTCAGGAAGAAGCATAACCAATAGAATACAAGAGATAGAAGAACGAATCTCAGATTATGAAGGCACCATAGAGAAAATAAATGCCCTGACCAAAGAAAACAGCAAATCCAACAAATTCTCATCACAAAACATTCAGGAAATATGGGACATAATAAAAAAACCAAATCTAAGAATAATAGGAGTAGAAGAAGGAGAAGAATTGCAGACCAAAGGTCCAGAAAATATATTCAACAAAATTATAGAAGAAAACTTTCCCATCCTAAAGAGTGATATTCCTATGAAGGTGCAAGAAGCATACAGAACACCGAATAGACTGGATCAGAAAAAAACATCCCCTCGCCATATAATAATCAAAACACAAAGCATTCAGATTAAAGAAAGGATATTAAGAGCTGCAAAGGAAAAAGGTCAAGTAACCTATAAAGGTAAACCTATCAGACTTACACCAGACTTCTCTATAGAAACCATGAAAGCCAGAAGGTCCTGGATAGAGGTACTGCAGAAACTAAGGGACCATGGATGCAAGCCCAGATTAATATACCCAGCCAAGCTTTCATTCACTATCAACGGAGAAAACAAAATATTCCAGGATAAAAACAAATTTAAACAATACGTAACTACTAATCCAGCCTTACAGAGAATATTAGAAGGAAAATTACATCCCAAGGAATCCAACATTGCCAACACTGACTACAATAACTCAGACATCTAGCGACCCTTCACTAGCACAACCCAAAGAAGGAAAACACATACACTCTACTACCTAAAAAAAAAAAAAAAAAAAAAAAATGACTCGAGTCAACAACCACTGGTCATTAATATCTCTTAATATCAATGGACTCAATTCACCTATAAAGAGGCACAGACTTAGAGATTGGATACGAAAACAGGATCCAACATTCTGCTGTTTACAAGAAACACACCTCAACCACAAAGACAGACACCTACTCAGAGTAAAGGGTTGGGAAAAGGTTTTCCAAGCAAATGGACCTAAGAAACAAGCGGGTGTGGCCATTCTAATATCTAACAAATTCGACTTCAAACTAAAATCAATCAGAAGAGATGGAGATGGACATTTCATACTCATAACAGGAACAACTCATCAGGAAGAAGTCTCAATCCTGAATATCTATGCCCCTAATATAAAGGCACCCACTTATGTAAAACAAACTCTTCTAGAACTCAAGGCAGTCATCAAACCACACACGCTAATAGTAGGAGACTTCAACACTCCTCTCTCACCAATGGACAGGTCAATCAGACAGAAACCAAACAGAGAATTAAGAGATTTATTGGAGGTATTGAATCAAATGGACTTAACAGACATCTATAGAACACTCCACCCAAATAGGAAAGAATATACCTTCTTCTCTGCAGTTCATGGAACCTTCTCGAAGATTGACCACATACTCGGTAACAAAGCAAACTTCCACAGATACAAAAAAATATTAGTAACCACATGTGTCTTGTCAGATCACCATGGATTAAAATTAGAATTCAACAACAATGCTAACCCCAGGAAGTCAACAAACTCATGGAAGTTGAACAGTCAACTACTAAATCACCCCTGGGTCAAGGACGAAATTAAGAAAGAAATTAAAGACTTCCTTGAATTTAATGAAAACAAAGACACAACATACTCAAACCTATGGGACACTATGAAAGCAGTGCTAAGAGGAAAGTTCATAGCAATAGGTGCCCAAATAAAGAAAACGGAGAAAGCACACATTGGAGACCTAACAGCACACTTGAAAGCTCTAGAAAAAAAAGAAGCTGATTCACCCAGGAGGAGTAGAAGACTGGAAATAATCAAACTGAGGGCTGAAATCAACAAAATAGAAACAGAGAAAACAATCCAAAGAATCAATGAATCAAAAAGCTGGTTCTTGGAGAAAATCAACAAGATTGACAAACCCCTATCCAAACTAATCAAACGGCAGAGAGAGAACGTGCAAATTAATAGGATCAGAAATGAAAAGGGGGACATAACCACAGACACAGAGGAAATTCAGAGAATCATTAGATCTTACTACGAAAGTTTATATGCCACAAAGTTGGAAAATGTAAAAGAAATGGACATTTTTTTAGATAAGTACCATATACCAAAGTTGAACCAAGAACAGGTGAACAATCTAAATAGACCTGTTAGTCGCGAAGAATTAGAAGCTGTTATCAAAAATCTCCCTACCAAAAAAAGCCCAGGACCAGATGGTTTTAATGCAGAATTCTACCAGAACTTCCAGGAAGAGCTAATACCTATACTCCTTGACGTATTCCACAATATAGAAACAGAAGAGTCATTGCCTAACTCCTTTTATGAAGCTACAGTTACTCTAATACCAAAACCACACAAAGACACAACCAAGAAAGAGAATTACAGGCCAATCTCACTCATGAACATTGACGCGAAAATTCTCAATAAAATACTGGCAAACCGTATCCAAGAGCACATTAGAAAAATTATCCATTATGATCAAGTCGGCTTCATTCCAGAGATGCAGGGCTGGTTCAACATTCGCAAATCTATCAATGTAATCCATCATATAAATAAACTGAAAGAAAAAAAACATATGATCATCTCACTAGATGCTGAAAAAGCATTTGACAAAATTCAACACCCATTTATGATAAAGGTGTTGGAGAGACTGGGGATACAAGGTTCATACCTAAATATAATAAAAGCAATATACAGCAAGCCGACAGCTAACATCAAACTGAATGGAGAGAAACTCAAAGCCTTTCCACTAAAATCAGGAACGCGACAAGGCTGTCCACTCTCTCCATACCTCTTCAATATAGTGCTTGAAGTTCTAGCAATAGCAATAAGACAACATAAGGAGATCAAGGGGATTCGTATTGGAAAGGATGAAGTCAAACTTTCGTTATTTGCTGACGATATGATAGTTTACATAAGTGACCCCAAAAACTCTACCAAAGAACTCCTACAGCTGATAAACACCTTTAGTAACGTGGCAGGATACAAGATCAACTCCAAAAAATCAGTGGCCTTCCTATACACAAAGGATAAAGAAGCAGAGAGGGAAATCAGAGAAACATCACCTTTCATGATAGCCACAAATAGCATAAAATATCTTGGGGTTACTCTAACCAAGGAAGTGAAAGACCTATTTGACAAAAACTTTAAGTCTTTGAAGAAAGAAATTGAGGAGGATACCAGAAAATGGAAAGACCTCCCCTGCTCTTGGATTGGGAGAATCAACATAGTAAAAATGGCAATTCTACCAAAAGCAATCTATAGATTCAATGCAATCCCCATCAAAATCCCATCAAACTTCTTCACAGACCTTGAGAGAACAATAATCAAGTTTATATGGCAAAACAAAAAACCCAGGATAGCCAAAACAATCTTATACAATAAAGGAACTTCAGGAGGCATTACCATCCCTGACTTCAAACTCTATTATAGAGCTACAGTATTGAAAACAGCTTGGTATTGGCATAAGAACAGAGAAATCGACCTTTGGAATCGAATAGAAGACCCGGATATTAACCCACAAACCTATGAGCACCTAATTTTTGACAAGGGAGCTAAAGGTATACAATGGAAGAAGGAAAGCATCTTTAACAAATGGTGCTGGCATAACTGGATGTCAACCTGTAAAAAAATGAAAGTAGATCCATATCTATCACCATGCACAAAAATCAAGTCCAAATGGATTAAAGACATCAACATTAATCCGTCCACTTTGAACCTGATAGAAGAGAAAGTGGGAAGTAGTCTACAAGATATAGGCACAGGAGCCCTCTTCCTAAGTAGGACCCCAGCAGCACAGTCAATAAGAGAAACAATGAATAAATGGGATCTCCTGAAACTGAGAAGCTTCTGTAAAGCAAAGGACACTGTCAGTAAGACAAAAAGGCTGCCTTCGGACTGGGAGAAGATCTTCACCAACCCCTCATCAGACAAAGGTCTGATCTCCAGAATATACAAAGAACTCAAGAAACTAGGCACTAAAACTCTAATTAACCCAATTAAAAAATGGGGTACTGATCTGAACAGAGAATTCACAACAGATGAACTTCGAATGGCCAGAAGACACTTAAGGTCATGCTCAACCTCCTTAGCGATCAGGGAAATGCAAATCAAAACCACTTTGAGATACCATCTTACACCTGTCAGAATAGCTAAAGTTAAAAACACCAATGATAGCCTATGCTGGAGGGGATGTGGAATGAGGGGAACACTCATCCATTGTTGGTGGGAATGCAAACTTGTGCAGCCACTTTGGAAATCAGTGTGGCGGTTTCTCAGGAAACTGGGAGTCAACCTCCCTCAGGACCCAGCAATTCCTCTCTTGGGAATATACCCTAGAGATGCCCAAACATACTACAAAAGCGTTTGTTCAACTATGTTCATAGCAGCACTATTTGTAATAGCCAGAACCTGGAAACAGCCTAGGTGCCCCTCAATAGAAGAATGGTTAAAAAAGGTGTGGAACATATACACATTAGAGTTTTACTCAGCGGTAAAAAATAATGACATCTTGAATTTTGCATGCAAATGGATGGACATAGAAAACGCTTTACTGAGTGAGGTAAGCCAGACCCAAAAAGAGGAACACGGTATGTATTCACTCATAAGTGGATTCTAACCATAATTAAAGGTCTTTGAGCCTATTATTCGTGATCCTAGAGAAGCTAAATAAGAAGACGAACCTGATGAAGATTATTTACCTATCCGCCAGGAGGTAGGAAATAGTCAAGAGTCCCAGGTAACCTTGGGTGCATGGGGGGGGGGGGTGGGAGGGTTGTTGGAAGGGGAGAGGGTTAGAGAGAAGGGAGTAGGGGAGGAATGGAGAAAGCTCGGTTGACCGGGATGGGGGGAAGGGAGGAAGGATGAATGTGGGATCAGGGAAGAATATATTTCAACTAAGGGAGTCATATTAGAGTTTACAGGAAACTTGATTATATATGGGATCCCAGGTCCAAGGAGAGATCCCCAGATTGTTCTCTGGACAGAGGAGGGGGTGCCTGAACCGGCCTTGGCCCGTGACCATACTGATGCATATTTTGCTTATCACCATAGATCCCTCACCTGGCGTTGGATGACGACAAAGATGGAGGCCCGCGTTGGAGCACCGAACTGAGCCCCCCAAGTTCCAAATGAGGAGCAAAAGGAGGAAGAAAATGACGAAGGACTGCGAGGGATACTATCACCCACTGATACAAGGGGTCGGATCTAATGAGAGTTTACCAAGGCCAGATGGACCGTGACTGAACGAGCATGTGATCCAACCAGATTCTCTGAATGAGGCTGGATTTTCTTAATGTGGCTGGCCTGCAGTCTTTCCGAGAAGCCATTGACAATGACACTGGGACTGGTTTCCTCTGCATATACTGGATTTTTGGGATCCAGTCTGTTTGGATGCTCACCTTTCTGGACCTGGAGTGAGGGGGGAGGAACTTGGACTTCCCACAGGGCAGGAGACCCTGACTTCCCTTGGGGACAAAGAGGGAGGAGGAGAGGGAGGGGGGGAGTGGGAGGGCGTTGGGAGGAGGGGCATAATTGGAAACTTTTTATAATTTAATAAAATTACTAAAAAAAATAAATAAATAAATATAATAAAAACAAAAAAAAAAAGAAATCCTTTTCAAGCTCTCTCAGATTTTAAGTGGATTTCAGTTAGCCACATGGGTGCCAATCTGTTGGAAGGAAGCAGCTTGTTCTGTTCCCGGCTGCTCAGCCCCAAAATAAATAACCACACTGGTAAGCGAGCTGCACAAACACCTTAATCAAGAGAATATATATATATATATATATATATATATATATATGTATGTATGTATGTATGTATGTATGTATGTATGTGTGTGTGTAATGAAATTGACCTTAAATTTGTATCAATAAACCAAGATCCATACAAATACAATCTCTTTTTGCATGATCATTCCAAATGGAGCAGCTTTACCATGTACCCTCCCTCCAGTCTCAGAGCTCATTATAGGAGAGGGAACAGAAGGACTTTAATAAACAGTTACTGGATATCTAAAAAAGAAAAAAGAAAAAGAATATTTGCCAGACATTTCAGTACCACAGCACATGTGAGATCACTTTAGACATAATCCATGCATAGATACCTTGAAAAGACGAGGCTAGACAGCATGGTTTGGGGTGGAACTGAAGTATAACTCCTAGCTGAGGAGTTCATGGCAACTGATGACTGTGAGGGAAAGGACAATCACTTTTATTCACTGATAAAGTTCCTTAGCGGTTATCCATGCTCCAGCAGAGCTGTGCACATACAAAAAGATCCAAGTTGATTTGATAGGTTTATAAAAGGCAAGAAAGCACAAAAATTAGAAAGAAAAGTGATGTGGTAATATAAGAGGAACTGGAGAGGAGAGTAAAGGGAGTGAGTTGTTATATTGCAAACATGTAAAAGATTGTCAAAATGAAAAGTAAAATAATTAAAATAATAAAATAGCACCACTTTGAAAAAAAACTTTTGTAATTTCTCCAAATTTTAAAAGAACATGTTATGACCCAGTAATTCCATTCTTAAGTAAACCTCCAAAGTATTGCAAAACAAGATAAAAGGAACACAAAATCATGTGAGCATTTGTTCTCAGCATGATTCAGCACATTGGACAAACTTGTAAATTACTTAAATGTTTATTATCAAATAAATGAATAGATAAAAGGTTGAACAAAGAATATTTCCCAAATGAGGATAATTCTTTGATACAAGGTATATAAGAATCTGTACTCCCAGTCTAATAGACCAGGAAAAAAAAAACACTAAATGTCTACCAGCATAGGAAAACATCACAGTAGCTCATGGACATATGACTAGAAAAAGTGCATAAGGCACAAAAGTTGGGAGATCACATAATAGGCTGTAATATTGACCCATGGAACAAGAAATTCTTTAGAATTCTGGGAAGAATGCAAACAGAATGTGAAACCTGGATCCTTCTTTTGGCTTGTAGCAACAGATTTTGGCAGGCACTGATATGGACACCTCAGCAGAAGTGGAGTAATAGAGTTTGAAGCCAGATATTCTCATCATTTTCTACCCCAGTCATATTAAAGAAGAGATGTAGAGACCAAGGGAGCTTATTCTATAACATGATACAGTTACCTGATGGAACACAGAGTGTAGGCCTTATGGAATATTTAATTAGGTAAAGTTAGGTAAGGCTGGCACACAGAGAGAATAAATAGGAGAAGGAATCTAGGCTCCAGAGACAATGAGGGAGAAAGAGGGGGAGATGTCCGGGGCCACCCAACCAGGCAGCTGCCATAGAGACAAACACAAAGGAAGCAGGAAACTAGGATATACAATATGAAAGAAAGGTATAAAGCCCTGAAGCAAAACATAAATGAAGAAAAACAGGTTGATATAAGTTATTAGAGCTGGAGGGA
Organism: Myodes glareolus; assembly: GCF_982192425.1. Taxonomy (NCBI): domain Eukaryota; kingdom Metazoa; phylum Chordata; class Mammalia; order Rodentia; family Cricetidae; genus Myodes; species Myodes glareolus. The sequence goes on along the minus strand of NC_142035.1, from coordinate 67,153,122 downwards.
CAAGCTCAAATTAAGGTTGAGCATTCATAATTAAAAGTCTCTATATCATGATGTTGGGGCTGGTAGTCCAAGTAAGCCTACTACAAACCTTCTCTTGTCTAGGAAGGATGGACTGTGAACATAATATTTTCTATTTCTTTTTATTGATAATTTATGTTTATATATTTTAATTATTAATAGTATATCTTTGAAATTTGCTTACAAGTATCTCAGTGCAGTTGAAAGTGGGGAGGTAAGGGGAAATGTGGGACACAAGAGCAGTCAGAAGGTTGCAAGCAAAGGTGGAAATGGTGTAAAAAACATTTAATGTAAGAAATTCATGTAGTTCATGATCCTGGAGAAGCTAAGTAATATTCCTAGAGAAGCTAAATAATATGGTAAACCCAAAGAAACACACACAAACACATATATCCACCTGGAAAGTCGAAATTGACAAGATCACCTGGCAGAATTAAGAGCATGGGGGTGGTGCAAGAGGGGGGTGGAGAAGAAGAAGGATGGGAGAAGGGGAGGGGCCATTGAGGGAATGGGATAGTCAAGATGGAGTAAAGACAGAGATGAGAGCAATGAAATAGATATCTTGATTGAGGGAGCCATTTTGATGTTAGCAAGAAACCTGGCCCTAGAGAAATTCCCAGGAGTCTACAAGGATGACCCCAGCTAAGACCCTAAGCAATAGAGAAGAGGGGTCCCCAACTGGCCTTGCCCTGTATTCAGACTGATAAATATCTTAAATATCACCATAGGACCATAAATATCTTAAATATCACCATAGAACCTTCACCCAGCAACTGATGGAAACAGATGCAGAGACCTGTATCAGAGCATTAGGTTAAGCCCCCAAAGTACAGTTGAAGAGAGGGAGGAATGAGAATATGAACAAAGAGGTCAAGCCTATAATGGGAAAACCCACTGAAACCGTTTACCTGAGCTAATGGGAGCTCACCAACACCAACCAGACTGGGAAGGAACAAGCGTAGGACCAAACTAGTCCCACTGAATGTGGTTGATAGTTGCATGACTGGGGCAGACTGAGGGGCCACTGGTAGTGGCACCAGAATTTATTTCTACTGCTTATACTGGCTTTTGGGGAACCTATTCTCTTTGGATGGATACCTTGCTCAGCCTTGATATAGTTGGGATGGCCTTGGAGCATCTCCAAAGCAATGTGCTTACCATCTCTGAGGAGTGGATGGGGGAGGGGTGGGGAAGTATGTGGAGAGAATGGGAAAAAGAGAGGAATTGGAAACTTAGATTGGTATGTATAATGAAAAGAGACAGTTTGTTTTCTTTTTAAAAAATAAAACTGTCAAAAATATTCACAAAAAATGTTTAATTTTAAAAATTCAAGTGGATCTCATACCTGACACTATAAGTGTGGCCTAGAATCTGACACTAAATTAGAGAAAACCTGTTACTTTGTTCTACTAAATAAGCATAACAATAAAATGACTCCTAATAACACAATCTGTAGGATAAATCAGTGCATCCCTCAACCCTTATCACAGAAGCTTTTCTTGCATGGAATGGTAATTAATGCAAAAACTCACATCTGGGCAATGTGCAGAGAGTGAAAGACTTTGGAGCACTCAACCCTAAATGAGATGATGTCATCATACTCCTCCTCCCAGTGCTCAGGTAGCTATGCTGACGAGGAAGTGAAGAGATCCTAAGAAGTGGTTTCCTAACTTCAAGGAAAAGGTGTTTTCCAGACACAAGCCATGCAAGCCATGTACAAAACACAAAAGCTGTAGCAGCATCATAAGATCTGTGCAAAGTTAGGCCAAACAAAATCCAAGAAGAGAAGGCAATTGAACACAAAGTTCAACTCCTAGCCAAGGCGGTATTTTGCAACTGAACCTACTGGGAAATGGAAATTATTTTCTTGAATAGCGTGACACAAGGTATCAACCACACCCCAGTACATGCCTTATTCTCGGGAGTGCTTACAAGCACAAAATGGACTCCAGGCTTCTTTTGTAGTTTCTGTTGTTGTTTTGTTTTGAAAGCTGATTTTGTCTCTCATACAATATATTCTGATTACAATTTCCCCACACTCTACACTATAAATTGACAAAAATCTCAATTTACCATTTATAATTAATTCAGAGACGTTTTCCACATAAGTTTTTAATTTTTTACTTGGTTTATGTGATTAAAAGATCCATTCTAAAACAATATCATCCCTCTGCATTAAAATTTCTGTAGGAGAAATTCTGGAAGACAATATGACTAAAATAAAACTAAGATTTGGATTCACCCTATCCGCATGTGCCCAATAATCACAATGCCATTTATACACACTCTTAGCTTTGGTCTTTGATCATTTATAGAAGTTTTCCAGAATATGCATTTCTTATTAACTATTTAAATTTTTGAGTTATCCTCCACATTTATGACATAATTTAGAACAGTATGGTCTTTTACAGATGTCTCTGGATTTTTAAATTTTCCTGGTGTGACATGTCCTCACCACAGTTACTGGGAATGACTGGGTCGCTTTTGGCTTGGGGGCCTGGGAGAGGCCCCTCAAGGAGGTTTCCAATGGTATCAGGCTACCTTGCCTGTCTGTTGTTGACTTGAATTCATTGGTCCAATGTCAGACTTTGCCACACCTTCAAAATATACCTGAAGGCTGAGGTCTCCTATTTTTGCCATTCCCAGAGGAGATATTATTCCTAGAAATTCCTTGTCTACAATCCCTTTTCAAATGTCCTATTCTTCCACAATTAAAACATTTGGCAGTTTGATGTCTCCTCATTACTTTGGAAATTGTTTCTCCCACCCAAAATTCAGCATTATAGTCAAATGTCTCAAAATTCATTGTATGCAGAATCAATTATTCCATAGGTGCTGATCTAACCTTTAAAGGCCCAATTATCTTTTTGTATTCTAAGTTTGCATGTTTAAAAGCTAGAGATTCAAAAATTACACATCTAACATCTAGGTCTGTTATTCTTATTTGTACAGCCTTACTTAATCTTTGTAAAAGGTCAGTAAAGTGTTCTCTTTGTCCCTGTCTAATCCTGGTATATGATTCAATTCTTTTTGCGCTCTTAAATCCTGTCCCAAGCATTTAAGGATGCTTTGTGGCATAAGGACAAGATTTCTTTATTGTGAAGAGCTTGGACCTGTGGGTCAGCATAAGGGCCTTCGCCAAGAATTTGATCTTGAAAAATCTGAGGCCTTTTGCTTTTCCCTGTTGTTCCATATTTTTGGACTCTTCTCTGAAATAAATTCTAAACATCAAGGAAGGTCTGTCATCCAGGATTGCTGAAACTAACTGAAAAAAGTCATTGGGAGTTGCCCTGACATTAGAAGCCCAGGTTTTTATCATCTCCTTACCAAATGTGGAATGCAAGCCATAAATTATGACAGCTTGCTTAATTTCTTTTAGGTCATTTATTTCTATAGGTATCCATCTATCTTCCTTGGCTCCTTTTGAACCTTTAGAAGCTAATGCTTTGTCAGAGTAAATTACAGGGTAGGAAGCTAAAACCCCAGACAGCCACTGGTGATGTTGCATCCTGTCTTTGTGCCTTCTTTTCCTTTTCATCAGTTCCAAAAATTTTCTCAATCATTTCAAATATTTTTATTATTGTCTTTTGTAAAGCCTAAATCTCCTGGCCTGTATATGACTTCATGGAGGAACTTAGTCTCTGGTCCTCATTCTGCACCTGTGATTCCAAGGTTTTAATTTTCTTCTTTAAAGATTACATATAGTTCTTGGACTTTACTTGAATATCATGTAGATTGCCATCTTAGAGATAAATTTTTTTCTGTTAATTTATCATAACTTTTTGACAACTTTTGATTGTCAAATTCAACAGTATGAATTCTTTCAGATAACTTCCTAGTACCCTTAGATATGGATTCAATTCTGTCTGTCATAGTATTGACTTGTTCAGATAAACTCTGATTTTTGATGATATCAATCCTGTCAACTAGCTGTTCATTATTAGTTTGTAAAGAGTGTATGATTCCTAAGAGTGCCATATTCTTCCTTAATGACAGAATATGGAGAAGAAAACTGAAACCTAGTAACCAATAAATTGAGGTGTCCCCATAGTCATATAAGCCTCACATATTACCATCCATATTATTAGCAAAAAAGGCACTAAAGGTTGCATTGGTAATGAAATCTGTCGTATTGCCTGAATGTGATCTGGTAAAGAGCAATCTTTATTGTCCAGCAGATGGCAGGGTTGCAGAGTTGTGACTGAAAACAATGCAACCAGTGACAGGGATTGGTCCTGGACTGCTTTAGTTTCCTCCTTGGTACTGGTTAATACTGAGAAACATGTGTTGCTTGACAAATTAAAAGCAATTTTTTACACAGAACAAGAAACCCAGAATCTGGGGGCAGGGAAAAGAAACTCGGAAGCAGCACAAGCAACCACATGGCAAGGGATGGCCCTAGAGAGGATGCAGCGGTCATGCTTATGTGCAAATGGGACTCCACTGTGATGGGCATCCTACAAAAAAACTGCTTAGGCAAAACCAAGCCTGTCTGGGTCATTGAAGGACCAAGCCATCCAGCTGGTTGGCGTGGAGTTTATAAGCACATGGGTGCCGATTGATGAACGAACACTTGAAAGAAATCCCACACTAGCTCAGAAATGAGAAATAGTTATTTAGGGGTGAACTCACAAATCAGAATTCTCTGCTTAAACGGTGGATCAAGATGGAATCCCACAATCCATCAATCTGAACAACACCCTATGAAAAGGAGGATGAAGAAAAGGGATGGACATAGATTCTGTGTCCATGGATATAGTATAAGAGGCCACACCCAACTAGGAGGGTAATCACAAGCAATAAGTCTTCCTACAGTAATTTCCCTAATAAAGGATGATTGTAGTCCATAAGCTACAACTGATTGTTTAATTTCCTTTAGATCAGTCATATGTATAGGATTCCATGAATATTCTTTGACAACCTTAGGGTACTTGGGGTCAGATATTCTTTCTGATTTATCACTGGAAAAGCAGGCAGAAATCTGGGGAATCTATCCCAGCAGTTTTTACATACCAATGAGGGTAAATTTTGTCTTATTTATCTTTTGTCCCTGGTCATCAAATTTGATAAGTTGCTCAATCTTTTCCAATCTATTTATCACTGTCTTTTATAAAGTCTGGATCTCCTGTCCAGTGTTCTATTCTAATGCCCTCAGAGAAGATTCCAAGGTATGAAGTCTGTCCAGTAGAGATGTCCCATCCTTGGGCATAATCTTCATAGCATGTATTTTTCCTTACTGGAGAGACATTCTATCAGTCAATCTGTCATACCCCTTGAACAGATTCTGATTAATACATTCAACAATACAAATTCTCTCAAATAATATTTCAGCACCTGCTATCGACTAGGTTTTATGAGCCAAATCGGCTCTATCCTTCTCCATAGTGCTGAATTTTCTTTTTAATAAATTACTGTCAGTCTGTACGATTTCTAAAAGTACCTCAGTTGACTGAGTTCTATTAGTTAAATTGTTCACATCCTTCTTCAGAGTTTAGACCTCTTTTTTGAGAAGCTTTATATCAGTCTGTAAAGACAGTACCATTTCTAAAGGCACCTCATTCTTAACCCTATTATCAAACCATATTTTAAGGAAAAGTATTGAAGACAAGACTAATCCTCAGAATCAAAAATAGTGATGTAGAAGGGAAATCATATAAGTCATGTAAAATCTCATACATGGTATAAGGACAGAGGTTATTGAAACCCTGGATGGTTGTCTGACATATTGCCATTTTTAATTATAGATTTATAATTTATGTTTCAAATTATTAACCTTACCTATGGTTCATTTTGTACTAATGTAGGTGTAATAAACATTACCTGCCAGTAGGTGTCAAGGGCTACCTACAAAACAAATCCATTAGGGCCTAGTGGTGCACTTAGTAGCTTGGCTGGTCTGAATCTGATTTTAGAGTAAAATGCTAAAAGATATGCTTAGATTAAAAACAGTTATTTAATAGAAATCACAGACTGTGTGCACCATGGTAGGTCCTGATTGGTCATCAGCTGCACAAGCACAAGAATAACAAGAAAACAAAGGCACCCAGGAAAGCCCAAGTCCCATCTGAGTTTCCATGGTGCACAGCAGTGGGGCACAGGCACTGGAGAGAGCATGCAGGGACTTGAAGCAGCTCCGAGGTGTGTAATAAGAAAATATAAAGAACCACAGCTGATCCATAGCAAGAAAAGCTGCTGCATGAGAATTCTATATCCAAATGAACTGCTTGTTTCACACACAGGCTGTGGCCGAGGTGGGTTGAGGGAGAACTCATGCTGAGCTAGGCATGCTCTGAGCCTGGCAGAGGATGAGTGTGCAGTCAGAGCCAAGAGTTTTAAAACCAAACAGTTGGGCACCAGATGACGGCAGAAGTCACAAAATAATCCCACACCAGTTGAGAATTATGAATAATAAACGGTTATTTATTTAAAAAAAATTTACTGATCACTATTCTCTGCATGAATAGGGACAACGTCTAGCAGCCAGAACTAAGAGCCAGGAGCAAGAAAGTGAGCGCATGCTCTACAGTTGCATTTGCAGTATAAGAGATCACACCCAGGTGGGCTGATATCTTTTTTTAAAAAGATTTATTTATTTTTTATGTATACAATATTCTGTCTGTGTATATGCCTGCAGGTCAGTAGAGGGCACCAGACCTCATTAGTGATGGTTGTGAGCCACCATGTGGTACCTGGAAATTGAACTCCGGACATTTGGAAAAGCAGGCAATGCTCTTCACCGCTGAGCCATCTCTCCAGCCCCGGTGGGCTAGTATCTTAAAGGTTATTGGCTGAAGGAGCAAAAGGAGTTCCCACAGCAGATGACTACCTTAATATAACTGATGGTAGCAGATAAAGAGATTCACAGCAAAAATCTGGCTGAATTCCTGGAGTCTAATCATAGAGAGGGAAGAGAGATATTATGAACAAATAGGCCAAGACCATGATGGGGAAACCCATGGCGACAGCTGACCCAAGCAAGTGGGACCCCTTGGTTCTGGACTGACAGCTGGTGAAACTACATGGGACCTAACAAGGTCCTCTGAGTGTGGTCGATAGCTGTGTGGCTTGCACAGTTTGTCGGGCCAGTGGCAGTGGAACCAGTGTTTATCTTTAGTGCATGAACTGGCTCTTTGGAGTCCATTATCTAAGGAGGGATACCTTGCTCAGCCTACATGCAGGGGGAAGGGGCTTGATCTTGCCTCAGGTGATATGACAGACTGAGTTGACTCCCCATAGGAAGCCTTACCCTCTCTGAAAAGTGGATTGTGGTGGGGTAGGCAGTGAGTGGGGGAAGCAGGAGGACAGAAGGGAGAGGGAACTGAAATTAGTATGAAAAATAAGATTTTTTGTTTGTTTGTTTGTTTTTAAGACAGGGTTTCACTGTGTAGCTTTGGAGCATATTCTGGCACTTGCTCTGTAAACCAGGCTAGCAGCGAACTCAGAGATCTGCCTGCCTCTGCCTTCTACATGCTAAGAATAAAGGTGTGTGCCACCACCACCCAGCTAACATCGTTTAAAAAGAAAAGAAAAAGAAAAAAGATCTAGTGGTTGACCATTGGCTTCCCTGATCTTCTGATCTTTCAGTAATTATCCCTATACCCGACTCTTGCTTTTATTATTAAAACCAATTAGAATTCCTACTACAAAATTTTGATTGAGATTGCATTGAATCTTAAATAACTTTTGGTAGTTGTCATTTTTGTAATATTAACTCCATCAGTCAATAAGCATGGGATTCCATTTCATTTTCTAGTGTTATTTCTCATCACCTCATTCAGAAGATTTAAAACATGTGTCATGATTTCTTCATGATTGATGGCATATATCAACTCTTCCTAAATTATACATTTAAATGTCACTTACTACTTATTTACTACAGTAGGGATATTTGAAATGTAAGACCAAAACAAAAATATTTGGACTGTACATTTATGTCCCTTTTTCTTTAAACATAACAGGAGGAGTATTAGGCAGATGGCTCATAAGACAAGGCTTGCTGTGCAAATCTGGACGCTGGAGTCCAGTCCCAGAACACTTAGGGAAATGGAAGAAACATATCAACTTCAAAAAGTTGTTCTTCACACACACACCCACATACACATACACACACACAGACATAAACACATATGTATATATAATGAGTCACATGTGCATATATGAACAACAAGTAAATTAAAAAACTTAACAGTAATTTAATAATTTGACAGCCAGTTCACACCTGCCACTATCACATAGTGTCATAGATAAGACTTATATATGCAACAATGTGACTAACACTGTCTGCCATTTTGGCAAAGCCTCACCTTGATTAGAGAACTGTATTCACAACAAGACTTTCATTCTGGTCATATCTAACACTATTCAGCACATAGCCTCTTATTACTATAAAAAAAGTATTCACTTTGATGATATAGACATAGAATCATATCAGGATAGCAAGAAACTTTTCTTGGACCTTAATGGTCAAGTGAATAACTTTGAGAAATGGACTAATGTTGTCCATTTTGGGGTGATTACTAAGAATGTCTCTCTAGTTACATACATATGTAGCACCTGGCATTGTTCTTAACAGAGAAATCCCTAAGATGTGTCCGAGATAATTATAGCCAGGGTTCTCATCTTGTTCAGAACACAGAAAAAGTCAATCCACCCATGGGACAACTTCAGGCAGGGAATAAATGTCAGGCTGATGGGAAGTTGTTCCAAGAGACCATCTCTGGATGACAATGTCCTCACAAGCTCACATCAGATGGGAGAAAATATGATACTGAAGAAAAACATGAGTTTGGTAAGTCATCTCATCTTTCTGACATTCTTCTCTAAGACCATTCTTGAAATATTTCCAAGTATCTCTTTTATCAATTATCATTATATATGGATTAAGCAATGTTTTTTTGTCTTCTGTCATTTTAGCAATTATTGAGGTTTTCTCTACCTCTCCTAATCCAACAGCAATTTCTGTGGATAAACATCAGGGCACACACTACCAAAAGGCATACCCACAATGTGCTAGTGTCTGCATCCGAAGATCATCATTCGCACCTAATGCTCGGTATAAGTAGCAACCAGCTTATGTTGCATAGTAATTCTTCATGTCTTGACCAAATGCAGTATTGTTTGCACACTGTAGATAATGTCATTTTCAGGTTAGAAATAGTAAACTTAATAGGAAGTCAGGTGAGATTAGGCATAACTCTTGTTCATCTCAGAAATCAAATTAAAGCAATCTACTTGTAAACAAGATGCTATGATCACTTACAGTACCATGGTAAGTCATGAAGTCTTACCAAATGATATCTACTAAAGTTAATAATTCTGACAATATCCACAAATGTTTACAAGAATACAAATATTAACACTATTGCAGAGTTTAGAACTTTTATAAAAAACAATATACATGGAAAATCTTCAGAGAAATGTACAAACAGTTTAAATGTTCATAAAATAAAAGGTCGTGGTCCTTTATTGATATTTTTTATTCATCTAAAAGTCAATGATAGAATTTTCTGTGAGAATTGCCACCAATTGAAAGACAAGAATTACAAAACAGGTGACAGAATATTTTTACTGAATCTAGATTGTCTAAAATACTTATAGCACCTCTGAGGAAAAGAAAAGCAAGTATGAAATAGTTATTAGATTTCTTGAAAATAGTCAGCATGGCCAGTACATCCTTTGCATCTTTAAAACACATAATTGCTGAATTGGTGTTTGTCAACTTGGAGGAAATGTAATCATTGAGTGTTTTAAAGAAAGGTGGTTGTATATATTCTCTCATACACACACATACATTCACATACTCATCTTAAATATAATGTTCAGCTGAACAATAAAATCATTGCCTAAAAGTCTAAAAGAGTAGAAACAATATGGTTTTAAGAATAAATGTACACAGAAAAAACAATACCTATGTATTATTTGACTGCATATACTGTCTTTTCTTTTATAACTTCACAACAGAGCATTAAATAGTGTTTTAATTTTGTAGGTAAAGAAATATAAATAGAAAATATAGGAAAAAACTATATATTATATCAACTGCTAATGAGAAATCAATCAAATCTGATTCATTTAAAAATTTATGATTAGTGTAGTAACTGTGTTAAACATTGTTTAATGTTAATAGACTAATATGACCATTTCTCCATGATTCTGAATAAAAATATAAAACTTATTGTTAAAACTGTTACATTTTTATTAGTCAATTGCTTTCTAAGAATATCTATAGTCATCTTACAGAAAATTTTTATCTTCAACACAAGAACTATTAAATTCTATCATCCATATAAACTACATGGTACAAAACTGGTTTTTGAAAAGCTATGCAGAAAATTTTTAGTATGACAAGAAACTAATTTAGAGATAGAATTAAAATTATCAAAATTTCCATGGTAATTGAACATATTTAGTGTAATAGCAATATTATTTTCTTTACTAATCCAGTAATGTCTAGAAGACATATATCTTTATTTGTAGCATGCAAGACTCTTATTAATTATCATGCTTCTATGCCACATGAATGTATTACCTGATGTCTTTGTTTTCATCTGAACTCTACCCTTCTGAGTCTGCATAAGAAAATCGGAAAGTAAGTATAACTCTGATGAAAATGTGAGAGCTTTCATCTACCTTCTCTATTGCCTCATCTTAGTGATTTCAAAGAATAAAAGAATAGGACCTAAAATTTGAAAAGCACCAAGAGTTTTACTGAGGATGGAAGAAGATGGGAAAAACATTCCCACCATTCAACTTGAATATTTTCTGTTACAGATCAATATAAGCACTCTGTCAGAGCTTGGAAGTGAATAACTGCTGATGTTCACTGAAAGTTCAACTTAATATTCATCCTAGGTTGACAATAAAAGACACCCTTTGTTTACGTGTTTAGGTAATTAATATTCTTCTTTCCATAAGTGTAAATGATCAGAAGGTAAATAATAAAATGAGAAAGCAGATGACAGTTATATGAAAAATATTCATGTCAGTAAACTTTATATTTGGAAATCTAAGAATTTTTAATCTTAGTAAAGTTCAAGGTCAGGTTTTTTCTTTGACTGCTAAAGTTGAATTGAATCTAACTTTCAGAGGTCAGGTTTGAATATGAGCTGCTTTGTTCTTTGGTTATCACTATTACAGGTATTTTCAATGATAGCTTGCTAGTCAGTTTAGCTAAATAAATAAATTCTATAATAAATTTGTTCACAAAGTTGTGATTCTTAGTTTTACATACCAGTTTCAAACTGTGCATTTCTTATGTGGTATTCTATACAGCTTATTTCTTTCAACAATATTTTTCATTCAATGATGTCATAGAAATAACTCTTCTGATGATCAACAGATTCATTATACATGCTTCAAAACTGTGTTAAGATCCCATCAAAACTTTTGTAGTGAAATTCGATGTAATTATTATCAGGTTGAAAGTTTAAATCTCATTTCTATTATGGAGTGTTATGATTGCTGGTGATACAATCAGAGCATTTTTTATTAGTTTAATGGGGAGAAACCACCATCCAGGTGAAACCACACACATTTGTTAGGATTTCAAATTGCTGTCCTACTTCCTCAATGCAAACCTACTGAGGAATTTCCTGCTGAAGCATGTGGATAAAAGTCACACATGAGGCTTCTCTTCAAGCTTACATCCATGCAATGATGTTTCTCAAAGTTGGCAAAGACATGTTTATATTGCATTTTTCTATTCCAACTGTAGATGTTAGTTTCCAATGTGAAGGTCAGGCCAACTAGTTGAACCATTTTCCATATCCCTCTAATTGAACTTTCTTCCTCTTCAGGTTGCTTCTGAAGACACCCTGAATAAAATGGAGGGAGGGAATCAGTCCGTGATATCAGAATTTGTGCTTTTGGGACTTGCCCACTCGCAGAATCTTCAACTCTTTCTCTTCATGATGTTTTTGACAATTTATGTGCTCGCTCTATCTGGAAATAGTATTGTCATGTTCTTAATTGCCACTGACCATAATCTCCATTCGCCCATGTACTTCTTTTTGGCCAACCTGTCATTTGTTGATATGTGGCTTTCCTCAGTCACCACTCCTAAGATGATCGCAGATTTTCTCAGGGAACCAAAGATCATTTCATTTGCAGGTTGCATGTGTCAGGTCTTCTTCGACCATTGTGTTGGTGCAGTTGAGATGATGATGTTGGTGGTAATGGCTTATGACCGCTATGTGGCCATCTGCAAACCACTCCACTACTTCACTATTATGAACTTGAAAAGATGCACTGCACTGGTATTGACTTCCTGGACCATTTCTTTCGTGCACGCCATGAGTCAGCTTTTGGCAGTTGTGCATCTACCTCTCTGTGGCCACATGGAAATTGATAGTTTCTTCTGTGACATACCATTGATAATCAAGTTATCCTGCACAGATTACCATGATTTAGATATTTATATGAATGCTAACTGTGGGGTTGTAGTTGTAAGCTGCTTCATTCTGTTGCTCATTTCCTACACGTATATCCTTATCACTGTTCGCCAGAGCTCTAAATCTGGTGCATCTAAGGCTCTGTCCACATGCAGTGCCCACATCACAGTGGTGATGATCTTTTTTGTTCCTTGCATCTTTATCTATGTGTGGCCACTCAATATCATCTGGTTGGACAAATTTCTTGCTGTATTTTATACTCTTATTGCACCTCTCCTAAATCCAGCCATTTACACACTGAGAAATAAAGAAATGAAAAATGCTATAAAGAAATTAAAAAACTATTTCAGGAAGCACAAGGAAAATACTTAATGCCAAGAAAATTCACTGTAAATATTTCAAATTAAAAATTAACTGAAATTAGTACAGATTGATAAACTGGAAATTTAGTTTATATGCACAATTAGGTAATATATTCTGACATATAATAGGCTTAATATAATTTGGAGATACACTATTTCAATCATTCAGATTGAAATAATTGAGAATAATATTTCAATTATTTCTGGTTATTTTTTAAAATGGCTCTTCATCATGAGAAAACTATTCAATTGATTCTTTTTTTTTTTTGGTTTTTTGAGACAGGGTTTCCCTGTAGCTTTGGTGCCTGTCCTGGAACTAGCTCTTGTAGACCAGACTGGCCTCGAACTCACAAAGATCCTCCCACCTCTGCCTCCCGAGTGCTGGGATTAAAGGCGTGCGCCACCACTGCCGGCTTATTCAATTGATTCTTATATCTTCAATAATATTATTAAAAGAGCATAAATGTATTTGTTGGGCTGATATGAAACATTTGTAAAATTTACTTAAATATAGTTCAAAAATATCAAAACATATATTCTCTTTTTTAATACATTTACAAACCTTTTATTCACGTCTTCAGAAAAAGGCAAAATTATTATTTTTATCTCATTCCAAAACAGTAAAAGGAGAATAGAAAATGTGTAACAAATAAAGCAAAAGTTATAAAATACATACAAATAGCAGTGAACTTTATTTAGTTTAACTCTTATTACATTAATGACAATGAAATGCTTGTAAAAAACAAACCTAATGCTGTTTTTTTCTCAATTATCTGACTTTAAAGATTAAAATTTATTTTTAAGTTATGGTTTACTGTTTCAAGAAAAATTACAAACTATAATCTTTCTGACACAGTGACCCTTACCTTTTTTGATAATTCTTTCTTTTATTTTATTACTTAAAAAATACTGATCCAAATTCCCACTCCTTCTCCTCCCACTCCCCTCCAACTCTCTCCACAGACCCTCCTACCCCCCCCTCCAGTACTAAGAGAGGGCAATGCACCCTGCCCTGTGGAAAGTCCAAGGCCCTCCCTACTACATCTAGGTTGAGCAAGGTTTACATCCAAATAGAATATGATCCCAAGAAGCCAGTACATGCAGTAGAGACAAATTCCAGTGTTACTATCAGTGGCCTCTCAGCCTGCTCAAACTGTCAACCCTCTTCAGAGGGACTTGTTTGCTCCCATGCTCATTCATTCCCAGTCTAGTTGGAGTTGGTGAGCTACCATTAGCTCAGGCAAACTGTCTCAGGGAATGAACCCCTCATGGTCTTGAATTCCTTGCTCATACTCTCACTCCTTCCACTCTTCAGCTGGATCTTGGGAGCTCAGTCCAGTGCTCCAATGTGGGTCATTTCCATCTGCTGTTGGACAAAGGTTCTATGGTGATATTTAAGATAATCATCAGTCTGACTACAGGGTAAGGCCAGTTCAGACACTCTCTCCTCTATTGCTTAATATTGAAATACTTGTTATAGTTAATTATGTATCAACAAATTTACAAAACAGACCACAGGTCAATTGTTTCATAAAATACTAATATATATTTGTGAATAAAATTTGAATATGATCTTAGATATTTCAAATAGTTTTCAAATTGTCCTTTGAATAAAAATATGTATCATAAGGTACAATATGTCTTTTATTTCTCAAGATGTGGGTTAAAATACAGTGATAAGAATGATAATAGAAATAATGCCAAAGGTAATGTGTGTGTGTGTGCACAGTTTTTATTCTCTTAATATAGGAAAAATACAACAAACTCTAGAACAAATGAAATATATTTATGATTGTTAGCTGTCTGCTCAAACCTTTTATGTAGGATGTGTTATTACCAAAAAATGCATTTATTATCTTTAATATTTTAATATTTGTGGAAAACATAGAAACATGTATTAAATTCTTTTGGTAACAAAGACTTCAGTTTTTCTATTGTTGAAGGATACAGAAAATAAATTTCCCAATGGCATTAATTTGTTAAATATATTAAGAAAATAAATTTTACTCAGAGAGTAGCTAATGTTAAATGCAATGCCAGAACAACTCTCTTAAAGTTCAGATTGCCTTTTTAACAATTTATATGCCATGATTCACATTCTATTTTTACAATATGGTGTGATTTGTAATCAATGCTGCTATGCATTCGGACTGCGGATATTAGCACATTTGACATGTATATGATGCTAAATGACAGTCAGATGTGTAGTTGACTGCTCAATTTTGCTTATTTATTGATACTGGTAAGTATAAGAACTTAACAATTTATATATTACTGTACATTTTAGAGACTTTTTCTCTATCTGCCATGTTCTGTAGACCATGTAGACTACTGTCCTTGACAGTTCTAGGTCACAAAATCCTCCCCTCTTCTCTTCTCATCTTCTATGGGTTTCCTAAGCTCTGACCAATGTTTGGTTGTGGGTCTCTGCATCTACTACCACCAGCTACTAGAGAAAGCCTCTATGATGGCAATGAGGCTCGGCACTTATCTATAAATATGGAAGAATATCATTAGGAATCATTTCATCGACTTTTTTCCTTTTCTTTTTCTTTTTTCTTTTTTACATTTCTTTATTGAACATTATTTAATGGAAATATAAAAGTTTTCATAAAACATTACCAATATATTATATATATATATGTATAATAGATAAATTAATAAAATTAGAAAAATAAAGGTGTTATTACAACACAACCACTGAAATCCAGAAGAGCACTATAAGATATTTTGGAAACATACACCCTAATAAATTAGAACAGTTTAAGTAAACAAGCCTATTTACTATGTCTTACTTAAATTATATCAGGGAGATCTTTAAAAATCACCTTATCAATCATGAGATATAAATTTGAGTCAGTAATAAAATTTAACCCAATAAGGGCAAAGGACCAGATGGATGCAATTCTGAAGTCTCCCAGGTTTTTCAAAAACAATTAACACCAATGTTCACCAAAATGTTAATCCTTAATAGTATATCTTTGAAATTTGCTTACATGTATCTCAATGCAGGCAGGGGTGGGGGACTGAGGGGCGATGGAGACATGAGGAACAAGAGCATTCAGGAGGTTGCAGGGAAAGGTGGAAATGATGTAAAAATGTTTAATATCTAAAATTCAGGAAAAAATTAATTTTAAAAATTCAAGGGGATCTCATACCTGATACTTTAAGTGTGGCCTAGAATCTGACACTAAATAGGTCATAGGCTTAGAGAAAACCTGTTACTATTGTTGTACTAAATAAACAAAACAATAAAATGACTCCTAATAACACAATCTGTAGCATAAATCAGTGTATCCCTCAACCCTTATTACAGAAGTTCTTTCTTGCAGGGAATGGTAATTGATGCAGGAAACTCACATCTGGACAATGTGCAGAGAGTGAAAGACTTTGGAGCACTCAACTCTAAATAAGTTGATGTCATCAAACCCCTCCTCCCAGTGCTCAGGTAGTTATGTTGAAGAGGAAGTGGAGAGATTGTAAGAGTCAGAAATAGTGAATGGCTTCAAGAAAGAGGTGTTTTCCAAACACAAGCCATGCAAGCCATGGACAAAATATAGAAGCTGTAGCAGCATCACAAGATCTGTGCAAACTTAAGCCAAACAAAGTTCAAGCAGTGTAGGAAAAGTAAGCACAAAATTCAACCCCTAGTCAAGGAGTTATTCTGCTGTTGACCTTTCCTGAGAAGTGGGTGACACAGAGTATCAACCACACCCCAGGACATGCCTCATTCCCAGGAGTAGTTGCACACACAAAATGGACCCCATGCTTCTTTTGTACTTTTTGTGTTTTGTTGTTTTAGCTTTTATTTAAACTAGATTTTGTTATTCATTCTGATTTTATTTTCCCCTTCCTCTACTCCTCCTTGTTTTTCCAAAACTTCCTCCCGTCTGGATCTACCTCCTGTTTCTCCTTAGGAAACAACGGCTTCTAGGCAATAATAATAAAAAAACAAAAACAAACAAATAGAAATAGGGTAAAACAAACAGGAGAAAAATAGCTCAAGAAATAGATCCAGATGCAGAGACTCACTCACTCACACACTTGGGGATCCCATAAAACCACAAAACTGGAAGAAGTATTAAACAAAATCTGTAAGCTAAAACACAAGTAAAATAAAATGAAGTAAAAATAATCATTTTTTTATCCGTGATATGACATTATGAGACAGGGAACCTCCAAAGATGCCTTTGAGTTTGCTTTTCATTGGCCATCTACTGATGGGTATGTCTGTCCTTAAGAGTAGTTTGTTTCCCCATCTAACCCAAAACCAGTACTACCAGGGAAACAAGTAAGATGTCTTCAGAACATCATCTCTCCTCCTGTGCCCCCAGTCCTAATCTTCTCCACCACCAGTCTATGGTCTCATCCCCAGCACTGTACCTGAATACCAGCTGCATTCTCGCTGTCCTACTGACTCCATCCTCAGCAATCACAAAGACTTTCTCCAACCTTCCTCTGCCCAACCCATCCCATATCTCAATTTCTAACACCAGAAGGCATTACCTAGTAACACATCAGCTAAGCAGGCCAGAAAAACAGGTAGGCCAAGTAAAGACCTTCACCTCTATGTCCTCTCCTCCAAATCCAATCCTCCAGTCACATCTCCAGATCTGAAAAAGAACATTTGATGGAACCTTCCTTCCCTGCCCTGTGACAGTATGTCCTGAGGATGCCACAGAACATCCACTCCTAACCTCATTCGCCAGCCCACTGCTTTATCCCAGCTCCCAACACAATCTGACCCCCACTGCTAGCCCAATGGCCAATCCTGACAGGGAAGCAAGTAGGCTGACCGCAGATCTTCACCTATCCCCTTGCTCCTCCAGTCCCAGTATTCCTAGTCTCATCCCCAGCTCTGTAGCAAAAGACCTGCTTCAGTCTCCCTTTCCCCACTGACCCCATCCCAAATGGACTACAGAGATCTCCTCCAACCTTCCATTCCAAACTCCTCCCATTGTTCCAGCATCCAATACCAGCAGGCAATCCCTCTGAACACACCAGCCAAGTAGGCCAGGAAAATCAATCCAATTCTCAAGTCTCATCACCAACACTATAGAAGACATTGTGGGATAACCTCTTTTTATTGCCAGCCGCCATTTCAAGGAAATTAAATACAAACATCCAGGTTGAACACTCTGTTCTCCTCCCTCCTGTCAAAGTCTTCAAATGCTTAGTTTATGTCCATTCCTGTTTCCGTTCTCAATAAACCAGAGAAACCCATTTTAACTGGAAACCCCAAGTGACCACACATGTCAAGTACAAATAAAAAATCTCCTACCAGGCAGCACAAAACCATTACCCTCACCTAAAACCTAAAGAGGAAACAAAAACAAAAGAATGAAACACCCCCCCCAATAAAGACAAAACCAGAAATCAGCACCTAGACCTGTAATCCTCACAACCACAGATGCCTAGATGCCAGCCTAAAAACATAATAACAGTGAGGGCAATATGCCTCAGCAACCATAGACCCTGAATATTCCAACATGGTCCAGGCACAAGAAAAAGACTATGCAAACAGCCACCGTTAAGGTGATAGAGGTCCTTAGGGAGGAAATGAATGAATTCCTTAAAGCGTACAGGAAAACATAACAAAAAGAGGAAGAAAACAAACAAAATTTGTCAAGACCTTAAAATAGAAATAGAAATGATAAAGGAAACCAAGACTGAGGAAATGTTGGAAATGAAAAATTTAAGAATTTGGACAGGAACTACAGAGGCAAACTTTACCTACAGAATGCATGAGACGAAAAAAAAATGAAAGGATCTCAGGTGTTGAAGACAAATTAAATAAAATGCTAAATCTAAAATGTTCCCAACACAAAACATTCAGAAAAATCTGGACACTATGAAAAGACCAAATATAAGGATAATAGGAATAGAAGAAGTAGAAGAATCCCAGCTCAAAGGCTATAAAAATACTTTCAACAATCATAGAAAAAGATTCCCTAACCTAAAGAAGGAGATGCCTATTACTGGAGGGTTCACTCCTGCCTGCCAATTCCTGAATATTCACTCTGAGGTTTAATATTACTTACAAACTGCTTGTTCAATAGCTCAGATTTATTACTAAGTAGTTTTTACATCTTAAATTAACCCATTTCAATTAATCTATGTATTTCCTTGTGGCCATAGTGTTATCTCACATCCTGCTTCTCTGTGTCACTGCTGGCGTCTCCCAGACTCTGCCTTCTTTTTCCCCTTTTCTCTTCTTGGATTTCCCACCTGGCTCTATTTTGCCTGGCTATTGGTCAAATAATCTTCTTTATTATTAACAATTGGTAACAAAATATATTCACAGAATAGAGAGACATCCAACATCAGATGCCCATTAATATACAAAAGCATACAGAGCACCAAATAGATTGAACTTGAAAAAAAAGAACTCCTCACCACATAGTAATCAAAACATTAAACATACAGTAAAAAAGAAAAGAATATTAAGAGCTGTAAGGAAAATAACCAAGTGACATATAAAGGCAGATCTACTGGAATTATACCTGACTTTTCAATAGAGACTCTGAAAGCCAGCAAAACCTGGACAGATGTGCTGCAGACTCTAAGAGACTACAAATATCAGCCCATACTACTATACCCAGCAAAACTTCCAATCAACATAGATGGAGAAATTGAGATATTGTATGTTAAATCCAACCATAAATAATATTTATCTAAAATTCAGCCCTATACAAGGTACTAGAAGGAAAACTCCAACCTAAAGAGGTTTAACTACAACCACGAAAACACAGGAATAAATAACTTCAGACCAACAAAATCAAAATAAGAGAAGTATACACACACACATAGACACTGAAACATAGACCATCACCACCACCACCACCACTACACTAATAACATAACAGGAATCAGCAATAATTATTTATTGATATCTCTCAATATAAAAGGTCTCAATCTCCCAATAAAATGACACAGGCTAACAGAATGGTATTAAAAGCAGGACTTATTCAAGAAACACCTCAACATCAAGGATGGACATTATCTCAGAGTTAAAGGTTTGGAAAATGCTATGTGGACCTTAGAAGCAAGCTGGTGTAGCCATTTTAATGTCTAAAAAATAATAAACCAAAACTAATCAGGAGAAATAGGAAAGTACACTACATATTCATCAAAAGAAAAATTTACAAGAAGGGCATTTCAATTATTAACATCTATGCCCCCCAAACAAGGACACCAACATTTGTAAAAAGAAACACTATATAGCTTAAATTATATATTAACCCTCACACACTGATAGTGGGAGACTTGGATACGCCACACTCACCAATAGATAGGTCATCTAAACAAAAAGTAAACATAAATGCTGGAGCTAACTGAATTTATAATCTAAATGGATTTAACACATTTACAAAATATTTCATCTAAATACAAAAGAATTTACCTTCTTCTGTCCACCTCATGGAACTTTCTCCCAAAGTGACCATATTACAAAATAAGTCCCAACAGATACAAGAAATACAAAATAACTCCCTGTTTTCTTTCGGAACACCATTGATTAAAGCTGGATATCAACAGTAG